>NC_090440.1:1761454488-1761768863 GCF_031143425.1 Pleurodeles waltl | reverse complement strand
GGAGTGCGCACCCCTCGCTGAGGGACTACTCTTTTTACTCATCAGCAACCAAAACATATGCTAGGTTGGACCTCTTTCTGGCAACCCAGGAGCTTCTCTCTAGGGTTAGAGACTCAGTGATTGAGTCGCGGGCCCTCTCAGATCATGCCCCAATTACAGTTGAGATCGACATGGACATGCAGAGGGTTGGTGCATCGGGATGGCGATTTAGGGATTCAATGCTTCAGAACGCTGAGACGGTAGAGGCGATTTGAGGGGCAATAACAGACTACCTTAGTTTTAACGATGATGGGATAGTAAGCATTGCAACACTGTGGGAGGCACTGAAGGCTGTAGTGAGGGGTGAAGTGATGTCCCTTTCTTCTAGGGATAATAAGGCAAGGACTCGACTTAGTGGGGACCTAGAGCAGCGAGTAAGGGTTTTAAAGCGCTCACATAAACACACCGGTGCTCCTAGAACATGGCGAGAGCTCGAGAAGGTGCGAAAGCAGCTGAGGAGATTGGACTGGGACAGGGCAGAATACGCGGTAGCCCGCCACAAACATATGTACTATGTAGGAAGCAACAACTGTGGGAAGTTGCTGGCACATAGGTTGAGAGCGCAGCGTGCAGCATCAATGATAAAAATGATGCCCTCCCCTTCTGGAATAGAAGCACACACGAGTAAACAAATAGCGCAGGCATTTGCGGAACTCTATCGAAATCTATATAGGGCTGAGGAGCCCGGTACCTTACCTCCAGAATCCTTCTTAGAGGACATATCAATCACTCCCTTGTCTTTGAGTGAGGCAACCGCGTTAGATTTACCTATAAGGGCGGAAGAGGTTATTTGAGCGATAGCTCGGCTGCAGATCGGGAAGTCATCTGGCCCTGATGGATTGTCAGCGCTTGTTTATAAATCCTTCTGTGTGGAACTTGTTCCCGTTTTGGTGCGACTTTTAAACTCTTTTCGTCAAACGGGCGCTCTTACGCCTAGTATGTTAGACGCTACCATCGTGGTCATCCCGAAACCGGGGAAAGATCCTGAGGAATGTGCCTCGTATAGGCCGATCTCCCTTCTGAATATTGACGCCAAATTATTCACTGGCATTTTGGCGCATCGTCTCAACTACTATATGCCGGGGCTTGTGGATCCCGACCAGGCGGGATTTATACCGCATAGGCAGTGTAGCGATAATACCAAGCGATTGCTTCACCTCTTGGATAAAACCGAACGCTCTCGTAGGGCGGCGCTCTTCCTATCCATCGACGCTGAAAAGGCGTCCGATAGGGTTTACTGGCCATATCTGTTCAAGGTGCTTGAGTGCTTTGGACTGGGATCGAGCTTTATGGCATGGATTCGCTGCATTTATCAAGCGCCTCGGGCGGCGGTTCTGGTTAACGGGACACTCTCCTTGCCGTTTGCCGTCCAAAGAGGGACCAGACAGGGGTGTCCGCTTTCTCCCCTCCTTTTTGCGCTCTACATGGAGCCTATGGCGCAGAGGCTCCGGGATAACCCTCAGATTAAGGGCGTGAAGTTTGGGGGAGACGAACATCTCATATCACTATATGCGGACAATGTCATCCTTACTCTGGCGGAGGCTATGACCTCACTACCGGCGCTAATGGGTGTCTTAGAGGAATTTGGGCGGGTCACGGGGTTTCGAATGAATTTGCTTAAATCGCAGGCCATGGGCCATAGTGCGGAACATGAACGGGACCTGAAGGCCCGATTCCGCTTCACATGGTCCTCCTCGGGGCTTCCATATTTGGGGATCGAGCTGGGTTCCACAGTCGCCCACACAGTGACGTTGAACTATGCGAAACTGACTCAGGAGGTGCATCGCGACTTAGAGGTTTGGGGGAAACGTAAACTGTCCTGGTTGGGTAGGGTCGCGGCAGTGAAGATGACCATCCTAACACGTATTTTATATCTGTTTCAGGCGCTCCCGTTGGAGCCTCCGCCGCGGACGATAGCGACCCTCCAAACAGCGATTCTAAGATTTATATGGGCGCGGTTATCGCTGCAGATCCTGTATTGCCCCAAGAGAGAGGGAGGACTGGCAGCTGCGTTTCCTCTTGGAGTGGAGCCGACCATCTTCCGAGAAGCATTGGTGTTTTATGGACCAAGCAGTGGCGGGCTCTCACATATGGAAGGAACCCTGGCTGAAGCGCCGTCACAGGGCACAGGGATTGTATATATCTCCGGTCACAGGGGTTTCGATGAGAGTGTGGGATCGGGTGGCAGACGGGGTGGGTTTGACGACCTTCCCATCTCCAATGTCTCCTCTGGTCGCGAACCCCGATTTTGGCCTGGGCCTACAGTCTGAAGCACTGTGTCGGTGGTACGAAGGGGGTTGCAAAAGGGTGGGACATTTATTTGATGAGCAGGGGGTAATCCCTTTTGACCGGATGAGGGAGCTATATGGCCTAACCGAAGCTGACAGGATGATGTACTATCAAATAAGACACTGGGCCCTGCTTCCAACCAATAGGATATTAATAGATAGACTGTTAACACCGTTTGAAAAATGGATTCTAACGAAAAAGGATGATAAGCACGTGGTTTCTGAGCTTTATGTCCTTCTACGGGGGAGGTCCGCTCGACCAAGACTAAGGGGCAATTGAGATGGGAGAAGGAACTTGGGAGAGAGCTATCGGAAGACGAGTGGGAGAGTGTCTTTTATAGGGCGCATCACACAGCTTACCACTTAGCAGGTACAGAGCCAGCTTATAAAGTAGCCTCCTCCTGGTATTACACTCCAAATAGGATCCATGCTTGAGATCATAACAAATCTAATCTCTGCTGGAGGGGTTGAGGGGGTGGAGGTTCACTTGTGCATTTGCTATGGCATTGTCCCAAACTACACCAGTATTGGAAGGACATATTAGACACGGTGGATAAGGCTTTTGACACTCAGATCCCTAGATTTCCTGCCTATGTCTTACTGGGCCTTCCCAATTCTCTCATCTTTCCCCTGAGAACATTGAAGGGTCGGCAGATGGCCTTAGCCTTGAATGCAGCAGTACAGCTGTTGCTATATGTCTGGGGGACAGAGCGGATCCCAACACCAGTCTTGTGGTTGCATAAACTTTGGTTCATCCTCGCCATGGAAAAGCTCAGCCTGATTTCTCAGCAGCGAAGTGGGGACTTTTACTAACTTTGGCAACCATTTTTGTGTATTCTGTCTGGGGAGTTCTCAGAGCTGACATGCCCAACTTATTTGAGTGTTCTGAATTTGAATTGAATGAAGGGGACTGTACCAGTAAGGAGATGTGTATATAGAATTAGATCTATAGGGTATTAGAGCCTGGGAGTGTTTGATCGTTGAATTGCTAGCCAGAAGTGTGGAAACATAGTTGCATTAAATTACTAACCTTACTTTTCTATTGTTTTACATTCAGTAAGCTAATAATGTGCCTTCTGGCAATATTCTGATGTATTGCATATGCGATGTTCGAAAATTGAAAACTAATAAACAGATTTGATCCAAATAGGGCAACACACCCATGCACAATATGCCACACGCAGAAACAATAACACTGCATTCACATCCCCACAGGTACCCCAGCCAATGTCACAGGAGAAGAGGTGCCAGCAACATCCAGTCCCCTCCAGAAGAGGCCCACAGTGATGACAGCAGCTCTGCTCACCTGGATCTGGATGACCAACCTGGCCCATCAGGGATCTTCAGACAGTTGGTTACCCAGCCACAGTCACACACCACCACAGAGCCTCTCCCCTCAGGAAACACCACCACAGCACCCTCCCAGCGGGCCCATACCTCTGTCCCCAGGACACGTCAATCAGCAGTGTGTCCACCACTACAGGGACCCCAGACCACCCCACAAACACAGGACGATCAGGGACCTGGGCTCAGTGGCAGTGGGCACACGGTTCAGGGGACAGAGGCACAGGACAACAGGGAAGCTGGGAGGACTGCTGTGCGACAGGGGGAGGACAGGCCCAGGGAACCGACTCTCCAGGAGGCACTCACCGCGATCCTGGGAGCATACCAACATTCACAGGATGCGCTGGGCCAGATACTAGACAAGTTGAAGGAGAACATGCGGCTGCTGGAAGGGCCAGTACCTGGGGATCAGGGAGGACTTGAAGGACATCAACACTACCCTGGTCTTCATTGCAGGGGTGCTGGCAGACATTCCCAACACTATGAGGGAGGCAGTGGCACACCACCGGGCCCCTGACACTAGCCAAACCGATGAACAGCCCTCCACCTCCACTGCCGCTAGTGGACAGGAGGCCCCGCCACAGGACCAACAGGCCACCAGCACCCCTACCCCTGCAGAAGGAGAACCACCCCGCAAACGTTCCCTTCAATCCCAGCAGAAGCCAGAGACTATTGCCAAGACCCCCGCCAGGAAATAAGACTCTTGTGATTGTCACCCTTGTGTCCCACTCTGTCACCCTGTCCACCTTGAACTGCCATTGCTCCCCTTCCTATGCCCTCTTGGACAATGCACCTGTGATACAAATAGACAGGACTCTATCCTGGACTTTTCTCCATCATCAACTCAGCCCATTCCACTACCCACTCTACTTCTTAGCACTTAAATAAACACCCTTTGATAAAATACAAGTATGGAGTATGTCAAATGATTTAAGTATGTATTAGTTTAACAAGGTTTAAACACTGCAATTCAACTGTACAGTAATGTATACATAGGAAAGACCTATAGTTGGCTGCAGTCAACACACCAGGAGCGATAGTGGGGCACAAATATCTGCAAATAGAGATGCCAAAGAGTACAGTGAGTGGCCATAGAAGTGGGAAAAACAGCCTGCCAGTGACAATGTCAAACACAAAACTGTCAATTAAATGTAAATGTGGAAGTATTGAGACAAATTATTGCACTTCTGTTGTCCTCAGCCTCATCCTCTGCCTCCTCATCTTTACTGTCCACATGGTCCATTGCTGCCACATGGCCATCTCCACCCTCCTCCTCCTCCTGCAGAAAAGGCACCTGGCGACGCAAGGTAAGGTTGTGCAACATACAGCATGCCATGATGATCTGGCAGACCTTCTTGGGTAAGTAGCACAGATATCCACCTGTTAGATGGAGGCAACGAAACCTGACCTTCAGAAGGCCAAAGGTCCTCTCTATAATCCTTCTTGTTCGCCCATGTGCCTCATTGTAATGTTCCTCTGCCCTTGTCCTGGCATTCCTCACAGGGGTCAGTAGCCATGAGAGGTTGAGGTAACCAGAGACACCTGCAAATAGCAAAGGACAACTGTGGGAACCAGGGCTCACCTATTAGCCACACCCTGTGCCTCTGGAGTTGAGCCGTCACATTTGGGAGGCTGCTATTCCTCAGGATAAAGGCACCATGCATAGACCCAGGACATTTTGCATTGACGTAGGAGATGTACTGGTCTGCCAGGCACAGCACCTGCACATTCGTGGAGTGAAAGCTCTTTCGATTTCTGAACACCTGTTCATTTCGCCGGGGGGACAAATGCAATATGTGTTCCATCAATTGCCCCAATAATGTTGGGGATAAGTCCCATTGCATAGAAATCAGCTTTCACTGTGGACAAATCCTCCACCTGGGGATGTAGCTGCAAATGTGTTTAATCAGGGCAGACAACACTCTGGTAAGCACTATTGAAACATTCCTGCTGCCAAGCCAACTGTCACTTGGAAGGAGCCATTTGCCAGGAAATGGAGCACTGATAGTACTTGCACAAGAGGGGGTATTCCAGTGGGGTGACCGATAGCAGAGATTAGGTCAGGCTCCAATTGGGCAGACAGCTCTGTGATTGTGGCCCTGTCCAGTCTGTGGGAGAGCATAATGTGCCTGTCCTCCATTGTTGCCAAGTCCATCAGGGGTCTGTACACGGGGGGATGTCTCCATCTCCTATTCATCTGTTGTAATCTAGCGGGCTAAAAGGTGAGCAGCTAGTCATTATCTCTTAATTCCAGCCACTACAGTTCAATGCATGTTATGATTGTAACGTTAATTTGTTGGATATGTCCAAATGGTGCATTTGTGCACTGTGACGCAGTTAGGATCCATGGCCTGCCCCCACCTTAAATGGGGTCCTCCTGTCCTGTATGGAGGGACAGGTGGATATGAGGTAGTTCGGCTGATGTTGTGCGCCATTTCGGGTGGCGGTCGAAAACCGCTGTGCAACTCATCCTTGGTTAACATTGGGGCCTATGGGGTGCAGTGGCCAATGGTGATGTACGTCAGCAGTGACGGTATGCACCGCCGCGGATGTCACCCCCATTTTCTATCTGTTCACTCACTTGCTACCTGACCTTCAACAGGAGAGGACCTACACTGCATGTACTGCTGTGACCTGTGTCTGGAACTGACCATGGCTCGTGTGACTGGGGAAAGGGCCCCTGCCTTCACCTCGGCGGAGTTGAGAGACTAGTGGATGGGGTCCTACACCAGTACCGAATGCTGTCTGGGTCTCCACACCAACAGGTGAGTACACCCTGAGTACGATGCATGGTGCATGAATGCATGGAGTGCTGTGGGTGAAGGCCTCATGTAGGGGGTGGGTGGTGGATGGGCCCTGGGCAGCGTGCAGCATGTATAGTGGGCCATGTCTGTGCTACTCGGGATGGGAATGGGCATGGTGGGCCATGAGTGTAACAGGCAGGACGGTCGGACTAATACCTTTCCCTGTGTCCATTTCCCTGCAGGTTAGCGCCCATCAAAAGAAGGGTATATGGCGTGCCATTGCTAGGACGTGCGGACCCTGGGGGCCTACAGCAGGCGGAGCACCCACTGTCGGAAATAGTGGGAGGACCTGAGACACTGGGCACGGAAGACCGTGGAGACCCAGCTGGGGATGGCCTCCCAACGAGGAAGGGGTGCCAGTCGAACCCTGACCCACCCTGATGGCCGCATACTGGTGATGGCCTATCCGGAGCTGGATGGGCGCTTGGGGGCATCACAGCAGCCACAAAGGGGTGAGTACAATGCTCCAATATACAATTTTGGCATGGTGGGGTAGGATACAGATGGGGGGGTGTGGGCCCTGTGGGTGTCCCTATGCCAGACCTGGTATAGCAGGGTTGGTCCCATGTTGGGCAGGGTTCTGGTGTGAAAGAACTCCAACCAAGCTCGTAGGCATCCACTACTGGGCAAGGGTCTGTGGTTCTCACGTATGCTGCAATTGGCGTTAGGTGTCTCTCTCCATGGCCTGGTGACTAGCATTGTGACTGGTTGTGCATTGCCTAGTGCGTAGGGCTGTTCCCTGTGTGTGAGTGTGTTGGGTACACCAACGGTGGTGTTGTTGGCGCCATTGACCAAGTGTATCCTTCGTATCCCCCCTTTTTTGTTTTGCCACCCTGTTCTCATGTGCATTAGCATCATCTGGCAAAGCAGCAGAGGCACCGGCGATGGAGGAAGCTGCATCCCACAGGAGCCAGGATGCCGAATCCACAACGGTGAGGGCACCAATGAGACAGAGGGGGAGAGGAGCACCACGGCGGAGATAAGAGGGAACAGTTCGGACATGGATTCCTCCTCCGATGGAAGCTCCCTGGTGGTGGCGGACACCTCTGTGCCCACCCCATCTACAGGTACAGCTGTCACCCCCCGTACCAGCACCACCTTCCCATCAGCCCCTCAGCGAGTTTCCTGTGCCCGCTCACCTCAGGCCCTGCCCCAGTCAGCCCTGCTGCCCTGAGTGAGGAGGCTATTGACCTCCTGCAATCCATCTCTGTTGGGGAGTCAACCATTGTGAATGCCATCCAGGGGCTGGCAGCCCAAATGCAACAGACAAATTCATTCCTGGAGGGCATTCACACTGGGCCCAACATAGGTCGTTCCAGGCTCTGGCCTCCTCTCTGATGGCAGCCATTGACCCCGCTTCTAGCCTCTCCCCTCCAACTTCCTCTATCCACTCCCTTTCCCCTCAACCCCAACCTATCCCAAGCACACAGTCAGACGGGCATGCACCCAGAACAACACACAAGAGTGGACATGGCAAACACAAGCACCACACTTCATCCCACAGGCACTCACACAAACACCATCCAGAATCAGACATACCAACATCCACTGCCTCCACTGTGGTCCCCTCCTCATCGTCCACCTCCCTCCCAGTTGCGTCTCGACTCACACCTGCATGCACTACATCCTCATCCACTACCCTCATCACCAGCACACCTAACAGCACACGCCCCTCACTGGCAGTCACCACCCCCACTTCAATGCTCACGTCCCCTGTGTCCTCTCCCACTGTGTCTGTGCCCCCTTCCTCCCAAAGTACACAAACGCAAGCACCAGACACCCAACATCCATCCGCCTCACAACAGCATCCAGCCCATGCACCTGCACCCAAACACAGCAGACTGACACCTCCTACCACCTCTCCCTCTTCCTCCACTTCCAAACCAACTCCCTCTTCCTGCCCCAATGTCCCTAAGAAGATTTTCCTCTCGACTACTGACCTCATCCCTACCCCTCCCCCACCCCGTCCCTCACGTCAGGCCAGGGCGGTCAAAACCCAGGCAAGCACCTCAGCCACCCAGTCCACGGGCACAGTAGTGTCCACAGCTACTCCAGGTGGGAAAGGATACCAGGCACCAGGCAGCAACACTGAAAGGGTGCCTGCAGCATGCGCTGCAAAGAAGGGCAAGGAGGCACCCCCAGCTGCTAAAAGGAAGGGCAAGGAGGCACCCCCTGCTGCTGAAAGGAAGGGCAAGGAGTGACCCCCAGCTGCTAAACAGAAGGGCAAGGAACAATCCCCGGCTGCTGAAAGGAAGGGCAAGGGGCCTGCACCAGCTGGCAGAAAGGACAAGAGGCCTGGTGCTAGGACTCAGTCAGAGCCCCCACCACTGGTTCAGCCATCCAAGGCTGCAGGGGAAGGGCTGGAACCTCCCCCCACCACTGCCAGCACCGCCACCAGCACCGCCACCTGCACCACCACCAGCACCACTGCCAGCAGCAGTAGCCCCAGTGTGCAGCCGTCCGAGGCTGCAGGGGAAGGGCTGGAGCCTCCCCCCACCACTACCAGCACTGCCACCTGCACCGCCGCCAGCACCACTGCAGCAGCAGCCCCAGGGGCAGCCGTCCGAAGCTGCAGGGGAAGGGCTGGAGCCTCCTCCCACCACTGCCAGCACAGCCACCAGCACAACTGCCAGCAGCACCAGCCCTAGTGGGCAGGCGTCCGAGGCTGCAGGGGAAGGGCTGGAGACTCCACCCACCACTGCCATCTCTACCAGCAGCACCACCACTACCACCACTGAGCAGCCGTCACCGCCGGCAGACAGTGTGTAGTCCTGTCTCCATGGGCTGTGGTGCGGCCTGGCCCCAGAAAATACTGTGGGTCTGACACCCAGGTGTGAGACTGTGACCTTGCACTCCTCGAGATCTGCATCACAGGGCACAATGTCCCCTCAAGAACCAGTGGAAGAAGCCATCCACTCACGCCATCCTCCACAGGAAGAAGCTCACTGGGCACAATGCCCCCTCCAGAACCAGTGGAAGAAGCCATCCACTCACCCCATCCTCCACTGGAAGAAGCTCACTGGGCACAATGCCCCCTCCAGAACCAGTGGAGAAGCCATCCACTCACCCCATCCTCCACAGGATAAAGCTCACTGGGCACAATCCCCCTCCAGAACCAGTGGAAGAAGCCATCCACTCACCCCATCTCCACAGGAAGAAGATCACTGGGCACAATGCCCCCACCAGAACCAGTGGAGAAGCCATCCACTCACCCCATCCTCCACAGGATGAAGCTCACTGGGCACAATACCCGCTCCAGAACCAGTGGAGAAGCCATCAACTCACCCCATCCTCCATAGGGAGTAGCTCACTGGGCACAATGCCCCCTCAAGAACCAGTGGAAGAAGCCATCCACTCACAATGCCCCCTCCGGAACCAATGGAGAAGCCATCCACTCACCCCATCCTCCACAGGATGAAGCTCACTGGGCACAATGCCCCGTCCAGAACCAGTGGAAGAAGCCATCAACTCACCCCATCCTCCACAGGAAGTAGCTTATTGGGCACAATGCCCCCGCCAGAACCAGTGGAAGAAGCCATCCACTCACAATGCCCCCTCTGGAACCAATGGAGAAGTCATCTACTCACCCCATCCTCCACAGGATGAAGCTCACTGGGCACAATGCCCCCTCCAGAACCAATGGAAGAAGTCACCCACTTGAGAGACTGTGGCCTTGCACTCCCCAGGATCAGGCAGTGGGCAAATCACCCACTTGAGAGACTGTGGCCTTATACTCCCCAGGACCAGGCAGTGGGCAAATCACCCACTTAAGAGACTGTGGCCTTGCACTCCCCAGGACCAAGCACAGGGCATGTTGGCCCCTCCAGGACCAGTGGCGTTGTACCATCTTCCGGATTAGGTGACCCCCCATTCCCTGTCCCCCTGAGGTGCCTGTCTATTTTCAACCTGTTGCCCCTGCAGTGTTCTCTCCATGTTATTGCAGGAGTATGGTGGGGCTTTGGACTATGTGATGTGGCCCTGTGGCCCACAGACATTGAGGACTGGGCAGTGTCCATACATTTGTAAATATGTATATACTTGTTGATTTTGATGCACGTATTTATAGTATTTTATCTTATTACACTCACTTTAATCAATTCCTTTTGTCCTTGCATTATTCCTGAGGGGTATGGGGTGTATATGTAATGTTATTGCATCTGGTTATGTGTATGGTGTTGGGTGTGGGGGTGTTGCGTGTGTGTGTCACTCTTTTTTCCTTCCCTGTGTGCTAAGTGGCAGTACTCACAGTGGTTGTCTTTGCCGGCTTTGGTGTTCATAATGGAGCAGAAGGTAGAATATCATGGGGAACACACGCAACTCGGGCTCCATGGCGTCGTGGTTCTTCCCTGAGTCTCCACAGGTGAGTCCTTTGACTTCTGAAATCTGTTTCTGGCAGGAGTTTGATGTCGTTGGTACTGCCCTGGAAAAGGTGCCGGATTGGTGTCTCATAATTCAGTGGGGGGAACATTGTCTTCCGCCTGGCTGTTGGCGGTTACCGCCGTCGTGCCTGTTGATTTGACCCTGGTGGTCAGTGTGTTAAAGTGGCTGTCTGAGCAGTTTCCGCCTGGGTCATAATTTCATAATTATTACCACTGGCCTGTTGGCGGTATTTCCGCCGCTTTATCACCAACCGCCAGGGTCATAATGAGGGCCACAGTAACTTAATGAAAACACTACAAAATGACACAACACAGGTTTTGAAAAATAGAAAATATTTATCTAAACAAAACAAGACCAAAATGACAAAAATCCACAGTACACAACTAAAAATCAAAAAGAGTCTTCATGTAATTTTAAACACAACGCTAACGTTGTTAGCGTGAAAATGTGCCTGAGGCACGTAAAAAATAACCCTGCACGGGCGAGTGTGCGTCAAAAATGGCTTGCAATGAGTCGATATCACTCACGAGCGAGACCTTGCGTCGTTTCTCCTTCGTTCGGTTTGGCGCTCGTCCTTTCTCCTCTCCGCAGGAGAGCCATGCGTCAATCTGGTCAGCACTCTTGAGTCTGGGCAGGCCTGGTGTCATTTTTACATGCCCAGAAGTGTTTTCATCGGAAATTCAGCCGCACGATGATCCGAAAACTATGCAGCACAGGTTGCGATCTCACCAGTCTCCATCAACGATGCTGAGCATCATTTCTCCAGCCGCGGGCGTCGACTTTCTGGTTGCGTTGCAGACGAGCGTCGATTTTCAGCCGCAATACCGGTGGCGCATCGATTTTTCAGCCGCAGATCAGAGTCTCGTCGATATTTTCCCCGCACGCCAGTTGGTGCGTGGATTTCTCACTCTTGGGCTGCCAGCTTCTCCTTTCAGGGTTCCAGGAGTCTCAGCAGATGCTCCAGGTGATGGCAGAGAGAAGTCTTTGCTGTCCCTGAGACTTCAAACAACAGGAGGCAAGCTCTAATCAAGCCCTTGGAGACTTCTTCACAAGAAGGAAGGCAACACAAAGTCCAGTCTTTGTCCTCTAGCACAGGCAGAAGCAGCAACCTCGGGATAGTTCCACAAAATACAGTCACAGGCAGGGCAGCTCTTCTTCCTGAGCTCTTCTCCAGGCAGAGGTTACTCTTGGTTTCCAGAAGTGTTCTAAAGTCTGTGGTTTTGGGGCCCTTCTCATACCCGTTTTGCCCTTTTATTTCAACGAAAAGTCTCTCTTGTTTGTGAAATCTTGCCTTGCCCAGGCCAGGCCCCAGACATACACCAGGGGGTTGGAAACTGCATTGTGTGAGGCAGGCACGGCCCTTTCATGTGTGAGTAACCACTCCTAGCACAGATGGCTCATCAGGAAATGCACACTACACCCCAGCTCCCTTTGTGTCACTGTCTAGTGAGAGGTGCAACCAGCCCAACTTTCAAACTGACCCAGGCAGGAAATCCACAAACAGGCAGAGTCACAGACATGGTTTAAGGAAGAAAATGCTAATTTTCTAAAGGTGGCATTTTCAAACACACACTCTTAAAATCAACTTTTACTCAAAGATGTATTTTTAAATTGTGAGCTCAGAGACCCCAAACCCCACGTCTATCTGCTCCCAAAGGTCATCTACACTTTAATCATATTTAAATGTAGCCCCCATGTTAATCTATGAGAGGGACAGGCCTTGCAACATTGAAAAACTGATTTAGCAGTATTTCACTGTCAGGACATATAAAACACATTATTGTATGTCCTAACTTAACCATACATTGCACCCTGCCCTTGGGGCTACCTAGGGCCTACCTTAGGGCAGCCTTACATGTAAGAAAAGGTAAGGTTTAGGCCTGGCATGTGGGTACACTGGACAAGTCGAATTTACAGTTTAAAACTGCACACACCGACACTGCAGTGGCAGGTCTGAGCCATGTTTACAGAGCTACTAATGTGGGTGGCACAGCCAGTGCTGCAGGCCCACTAGTAGCATTTGATTTACAGGCCCTGAGCACCTCTAGTGCACTGTGCTAGGGACTTACTAGTAAATCAAATATGCCAATCATGGATGAACCAATTACATACACATTCTGTATGGGAGCACTTGCACTTTAGCACTGGTTAGCAGTAACAAAAACAGCAAAATCAGAGTCCAGCACACATCTACAACCTGGGAAACAGGCAAAAAGTTAAGAGAGACCACGCCAAGGATGAAAAGTCTAACACAGAGCAAAAAATTAAATGAGAAACAGACTAGTCCAATCACTCATGCTTTATTATAGATACCTGATAAAAACAAATCTAGCTATTATTGATCAATTTATGCTACATTTGTAGAGCTATTTCATTAGGAAAAACATTTTAAAATAAATTTTTACACTTTTTTACTTTTTGGGCAATGGATAATGGTAGCATTTGCTAGTATCATAAAAAAATCACAAAAATAGGGACCACGCTTCTATTTTTCAAGTTCCTGAAGACAGCAACTGTACAATAATGTCACATACACTCAAAAATATCACAATTATCATAGTCAACATCGACCTTAATTACAAATGGTAAATAATCACACAATACCTGAATGTTGCACACAGCATCACAACACTCAACCCATCATACAAAACAGATATCAGACCCACATGCATGTGGCACACATACTGACAAAACCACATCACCCACTCCAGCTTCCTCAACCTAAACAAGCCAATCCATTCACACACACATACATGTACTGATGAACATATACAATTGGAAGCACAGCATCACAGGTACTGGTCCCCTTGCAATGTGCAGATAGGGGCATAGTTGCCAAGTGTGATGTTATTGTGGTGCCAGCATTCATTTAGCAATGAATACTGATCGATATGTGTCTTGCAACCAGTATGTCCCCCCCAATGTCTGACACAGATGTTTGTCCGACATATGCATGTCACAGGTATTTCTTTTTAAAGTACTGTGACATGTATATGACTGCAGTCGTCCCAAACCCATATGCAATGACCACACAACGTACACAGGTAATGCAGAATCCCTACTTTAGAGTCCAGCATGGCAGGGTTGTGTGTTCTCCGTGGTCCAGTGGAAGCAGCAATTACAAGTGAGTCCATTCCAAAACAGAAGCAGAAACATGAAAAAGATAAGTTTTGGGCTCCTTTCTCCTTCAATCTACCAACTCAGGAGTGGTGGTAACACTGCCACAGTTGGTTTGGTGGGAAGGCACATTGTAATCTGCTCGGTGAGAAGAGTGGCTGGAGTCCCACCGCCAGCCCCTGTTTCCAATGCTGCAGTTGATATGGCTGGAGATTCCTGGCGGATGCTGTGGGACTCAGCGGTCTTTCGCTTATGGTCCTGCCTACATCTAAATCGGGCAGGCAGACCACCAAGGCGGTGGATGGACTTTCCGACTAACAATTTGGGGCGGGCCGTTACAGTCAACATCTAAATCAGGCTCTAAGGGCCATATGTACGAACACTTTTTCCCATAGACAGAGAATGGGTAAAAACCTTTGCTACATCTGGCCCTAAGTGATGAAATAAACAAACATTAAAAAAGAGTAGGAAAAAATAGCCATTTGTGACAGTGTTTTCATCTGTTACTTTTTGTCACGATTACCAATTTACCAAAGCAATATACCATTATGTTTGCTAGACACTTTTGGTTGTTGGGCTATATAAGATTTGTGGGATTCTCCAAGAATCCGACGTATCCAGAACAAACAACTGAACTGCACCGTACAATGGTTTTTCATTGTGTACTGAGTATAGACCAATTCATTATCTGAAATAAGTGAAAAATAGGTATAAAAATAATCTATGTATTCCTGAAAAGGGCACAAGATATGGAGCAGTAGTAATTTGTACATGTCTGAATTTGTGGTTATTTGTACGAACATTTGATTTAGAGGGTATTTTTCAAAATGTCTTCTTTCTTACACAGTGGCTTACATTTGAAAGACACAAATGCAGGAAAACCCAATTGGTAATAACAAATATCCTACTATTCTATGCTCCCACATGTATTCCAATAAAAATTGTGCCTCACTACTGTGGGTAGGCTTAGTGCCAGGAAAAGACCCAAAACATAACATGGGTACATCACATTTTTCCATTCAAAACTGACCAGTTTTTTGCAAAGTGGGTAGCTGTGTATTTTGGGTCCTAGCTCATCTGGCACCCAGGGAAACCAACAGGCCTGTATATTTGTTAAAAGCAGATACCTATGGGAATCCAGGATGGGGTGACCGGTGTGGCTCTCACCATGTTGTTTTACCCAGAATCCCTTGCAAACCTGAAAAACACATTTTCCTCACATTTCTGTGATGGAAGTTCTGGAATCTGCAAGGAGCCACAAACCTCCTTCCACCCAGCATTCCTCTAGGTCTTTCATAAAAAATGGTACCTCAATAATATAATGTATCTAAAAAATGTACATGGGATAAGCAACACAGTGGTAGCACAGGGGAAGAGGAAGGGTACAGAAACAATGGAGAGTGGCAAAGCAACAGCAGGGAGGTGTGTGGGAGGAGGAAGAGAGCATTTCTCTCCTGCACTTGCTAGTCTGCAGAAAATAGTTTTTTATACCTACATACTGCCTTTCAATGGCTTGTTAAACAGTAGCATTGATCTTTGACAGCAGCCGCCCTGGTCCAGGCTCTGGTTCATCCTGGGCATGTCAAGGAGGCCAGGTGGGACATGAATGTTATGGCATATAGTTGGGCTGAAGACGTAAAGCAGGGTAGTTTGGGTGAGACAGTTAATTTTCATGGGATACAGAGCATTTTGTCCACTGTACTGTCCATCTAATGTTAACCGCCCTTGGCTTGATGTGATTGTGCTGCTTGCCATCTGACAGTAGTAAAGAGCACAATACAATGGAGCTGCATGGGATGGGGGAGAAAAAAGCAACAACAGACAGTGGAAGGTGGGGAACCATAACAAAAGGTTAAAAAAAAGGACCTGTAGGAGTGCCAGTGTAAGGACGCTGGCCAAAAACAGAAGGCTGTGCTGGGTTCATGTTCCACAGCAGGTGCGGAAGCCGTGGGAGAAAAAAGGAAGTGAGCAGCTGAGCGAAAGCAGGAGCCATGACCAATAAGAGACATGAAAACAAGAGTAACAAGGGAGCCAATCAATGGTACGTTTTGGTAAGTATTGGGTGGGCTCTTAGCCCGTTTTAAGCTTTTTTTTATTAACTATCGATTTCACCAACAGCTGTCTCGGGCAAAACCTAGCAACCTCATTACATCAAATTATTCAAAAATAGGTGAGGAGGAAACAATGTCAACATCCAGACAGAAATAGCACCATAAAAATATCATCCAGCCCTCTAGGCTGTGCCACATTTTCTAGAAAAAGAGAAAATAAAAACATCTAACTGGTTAGTCTTAAAACAAAACAAAGGTGTTGAAAAATATAAAGTTACTTTGTTATAAACCCATGTCATTTATTATGAGGATTTAAATAGTCAAATAGAGAGATTTTAGTATATTATTGATCAGTATCTGACCCCCAGGTTCCTCTTGCTCACAGGAACACTCTAGTAAGATTTTAACCTTTTGTTAATTTGACAATACTACTGGACGAATGCAACCTTCACAAAAAAGAGAACCTTTAGGGGAGAGGAGCTAAATTAGTGACAGAGTAAAAGCAGGTGTATTACACTCCGCCGCACCGATAAACTGACAAAGCCCCTGAAAGGTATACTACAGACAAAAACTAAAGATAATCAGATCCCGCAGCCTCTGAGAGGGAGTGAGCATTCAGGAATCATTAGAGGAAGCAAAGAAGTAGCGAGCACTGCAGCAAAGGTGGTTGAAAGCAGTTGTGACCAAAGTAAGACGATGGCTGCTGCCTCACATTAAATTGGAGTGAGTAGGGGGTAGCAGATCTCCAGCAATGAATTCTCAGCTCTATGCAGAGGACAGGGATGGAGCACAGGGGTGACCTTGAGGCTACAAGACTCACCTGAGGAGGGGGAAAAGAACTGAGCAGCTAGGTATACAGAGTGGAGGAGGAGATGCACTGACTGCCCAGCCTTTGTGTGGTGCAGTTTGCCAACCTGAAAAACGAATATGGACCGGGTGGCTATCAGTGTATCAGTGACCAAGGGGATGGTACAGAGGTGGGAGATTAACATCCACTGAGATATGAACCCAGGGAACGAAGTTTAGGGGACAACAAAAAAAGGGGGGTGCAGCAGTTAGGTGACCTCTGAGACATAGACACACGGCCGAGCCTCTCAGCTATCTGATAGGAAGACTCACACAAAGGAGTGCAACTACATAAAGGGAGGCTGGAGGGGCTGAGAGCCTGCCTTGCATGAACTAGAAACACCACGTCAGGGAAAGGTAACTCTTTAAACAAAGCAAATTATCTTTGTTTCCTGGGCAGGTACATTAGTCACATAACAAGATGATGGACTGAGTGCTGAAACCTTGGAGGAACGAGAGTGGCGTTGATAGAACAGATGCTCCAATCAATGTCTGATACGAAGTAGGAGGTTACTACCTTCATTGTAACCCTAGAAACTCAGATTAAGCAGTTAATGGATCAATGCGAAGTCCTAGGAAATGAGTCTGAGACCATACGGGAATCCAGAATCTGTAAGAAGGGCTGGCAGAAATCAACCTGGAAGACTGTGTAGCTGGGGCTCTTCAGGAAAGCTCTACATGTTCAGTGCAAACCTGCACATTGGAACAGATAGAGTTTGTGGAGTGTGAATGAGAGCCACAGATCCACACACTTGTTGTATAGCCACAGTGTGAAATTAACATCCTAACGTATGAAAGAATGGATCCTCAGGGTTGGAAGAACCCTAGCGCACATACAATGTGGAGAAAGCAAGGTAACAATTTTAAGAGATCTGGCCTCTATCTGGCCAAACAAAGAATGCAAGGCCTAGTAGTGGAGATGCTCAACACTAAACAAATAGATATCAGTGGCTGTTTCCTGGGGGTATAGTTTTTTGGTGGAAAGAAAAAGAGATAACAGCAAAATCAGTGCAGGAAGCCAAAAAACTCTCAGTACCCCAAGAAGACAAGGACACATTCTAGGAACCAGACTTCAGGAAATATATGAGACAACACAGGAGAGGAATGAATCACAAACTGAAACAAAGCAAAAAATAACAATTCCTGGGAAATGCTAATAAAGAAATGATACACTAAAGAACCTATGCATTGATGATCAGTGGTATACTTCAAAATACTGACTATTTGAAATAAAGGCAATGAAACCAACACACCTTGTAGAAAACAAATTACAGGTCGACAACATTTATAGAGAAAGAAATGAATATGTAGAAGGTAAGAAAGTAATGTCCAAGTGACTAGTTTCATAGAATCTACACACATAAGGATAATCTCTCTTCAAAGAAAACCTTTGTTTTGCAATTCCAGCATTTATCCATCTGTGATCAACCAAACTTACTTTGCATCAGTGAAAATGAGATCTTACTAAATGTGGAGTGTTTCCTTATGTTCGTGCACGTTGTATGTGTGATTGGAACATATATTATTCTGTTTATCTTGTAAGCAAAAATTTAAATTTGATTTCTTAGGATTGATAAATGTATAAACGTTTGCTGCTATATGTCTTGGTGTGGCTATTTTGAATACACTTAGAGGTTTATTTGGTTTAATTTGGTAAAATGTGGTTGCCATTGAATGCAGAAAGGTCCACAATACCTTATAGAGGGCCTTCTCTTCGTCGAGCACCATGACCATGACTGAAGAGTATAGGTAATCCCAAGATAGGTACAAAAAGTCTAATAATATCATAGGTGAGTCCTCCTTTAACAAAACCGGTTTCAGCAGGGTGGAATAATATGTGCAAAACTCTCCTGAATTTTTTCAGGTACACTTTACAATCCACACTTACAATCCACACTAATTACAGAAATATGTCCTATCTTCATGGAATCCGTAGTTGTAAAGTGGGTAAATAGATTTGAGGATTTTAACATTCTTCCTGGTTGCCCATCTGGGCCTGGTGCCTCCCCTGGTTTCAGGGAGTTAATTGCAATGGTTAGTTCTGATTTGTAAATTTCTTTATTTAAGTCTACCTTTAAAGTGTTATCTAGTGGCTTTCGGAACAATATTTTAGGCATACTTGGTGATCCTCCTAGGAAGCCTCCTGGGAGACCTGTGCATTGGAGTTGCAAAGTTTAGAATGGAAAATTTGGAAACAACATATGTTTTGTGCTTGTTGTTTTCTCTGTAGGCATCTTTAATTACTGCAACTTTGGTGTTATTCCCAAATGATTTGAGGTAGTTAGCTAAGGCTTTGCTTGCTTTGTGTCTTTCGCAGAATATTTTTGCTTTGTTACTTGTCAACAATTTTTACACTCTTTCACTTATAAAGATTGTTGTATGAATATTTTAGATGTTTCAAATTTATTTAACCTTTTGTAAGGATAGTGGTATGCTATAATGTGTTGATTGTTTTATTTGATGAGTCCAATTTCAGTTTTTTCATCTTGTTTTTAGAAGCCATCATATTTATCATTATGCCCCATATTGTTGCTTTTATAGCGGCCAAAATACCTTGTGTTGAGATGTGTTTGTCTGCATTTTCCTTGAAAAGACGTCTATTTCTAGTACTAGTTGTTTTTACTTACTATGTCACTCATACTTTTGTTGTTAATTTTCCAAATTTTCTCTGCATTTGGTGTTTTTGACATATTAAGTCAATGGAGATACAGGCATCTTTTAAAATGAAGGCAGGTTCAACTTTTGGGTTTGCCCCCGAGGTACTAAAATGTCATTAGTTAGGCAGTAATCAATCCTTGTGAATGTATAAAGCTGATGTGAGAACAAAGTTAAGTCTTTGCTTATGGGATTGTATAAGCTCCAAATGTGTTTAAAGTTATTAATATTGCATATATTCCTCTTCTGTACATGTGCCTTCTTTGGAGAGAAAACCTTCCTGCAAGTTTAGACCAATATACCATCATCCTAGGGGAGATTGAAGTTAATCCTCTTATTTAGGTTGACCCAAAAATTAGGGTCTTAACATATTGGTGAATAAGTATTGGCCATTCTTCTGAAGCCTAGAAATGACCCACCCTCAGTGCCATGTGAGCTGGAAAGTTACATTATACCAGACTTTTTTTTAAAGAAGTGTGACAACTTTGATCTTCTTAGTTTCTAGTGAGTAAATGGACTCTCCAACCATACTCAAAGTATCCATAGAATCAATCCTCATTTCTTGTAGCGGAATATTTTGCCCTCTAAATTTGTAAAAATCATCTAGTACTTGTATGTATCGTGTTACTTTTACAGGATACTTGGGATCCTTAGTATTCAGTGAGAGACTTTTAATAGTATTTTTAGAGTATGACATCTATACATGTAATATATACTGGCCATCTGGGCGGCTGATTTTATTTGGCCTTGGAATTCTGTGACATTCGACCACCATGCTGACCTAGTGGGAAACACAGTTACCGAAAGGATAATGGAGGAAAAAAGGAAAAGCGGGGAGCGAAGAGAGAAGAGAGAAGAAACCAGAACATAGGTCGAAACACCTCTAAGCCCTCATGTTTTGTTTACCCTCCACACACCCTCACCTCCATGGACTCCACCAGTGGACAGTGGAGGCCATGAGTGACCATCCTGTGTCTGGCGTCACAAACTGACAAGACAACTTACTCTTAACCTCTCCCATAACATCACTAACCCTTTTTTTCTTTGAACAATGACGTTTGCACAGCCTTGTGCGATTCCAATCCTTGCACCTTTGCTTGTGATTGATTGGATTCTTCTTATTTGTGTCAAGATCATCTCTGTGTGAGGGGAATGAAATGGCTTGAAGATCATGAGACTTGGAGTTTTGTTACTACCATCATTTGTAAGGTTCTGATGCACCCTTGTGTCATAGTTGGACTCTTGCTCCTAGGCAAGACTGCTGGTTTAGGGATGATAGCACATTTGTTTGTAGGTGACCAGGCCAGTCCTACAAAAAGTCACAACTGTCAGCCCAACCCTCCTTTTTCACAAGCAGTACCTCACTAACAACCCAAAGAGTAAAAGGTGATTTCTGACAGCCTTTACGCATGGACTCTAGAATGCAACATCTCAGAGGAGTTGTGGTGGAACGGAAGTTACCCTTTTCTCACGTTAGCATAAGTCTCACTCACACACAGGCAATATAGGAAATGCAGGACAGTTTTCAATAGGTTTATTAAAAAGACTGCATTCTACTGTAAAATGCATGAGCTGGAATGATTATGATAATGAACAATGCAAGAAGCAGAACTGTAAAGATGAGAGTCATAAATACAAAGACCCCCACTATATAGCAATAAACATGAAATGTAAAAAAAAACATAAAATCCTAGCACGGAGAACCTAATCTCTAACCTAATGAGAGCTAGGTATGAGAAACCTACTCTGCCAGTACCGTGTCCATTAGAAGCACCCCCCAACCCTTGTTACCTTGGAATGAGGTCTCTAGATCAGACTCAAAGGAGACACGAAGGCTGGACCTGATGAAGGCGAAATGTAGCATAGATAGCCTTGATGGCATTTGGGAGGAATCCCTCTGATAACCTTGTCTGTGTGAGATGTAGTTATACAGATCTTGTAGGACCCCTAAAGTAGGTATGTTCCCAAACAATAGATAAGGGGACTTGCTTAGGGCGGCAATAATATAAAGATTTCCGTCCAAAAGTACATTATGTTCCTGTTACAACTAAGTGGGAAAGGGACATTATGTGAATACCTATGTTTCTTACTTAACTTTGACACAGATAATGATACCTTCACTGAGTGACACTGATAACGTAAAATCAAAACACTTCACTAACTATAAACATAGCAACCATTTTGAAAGAAATTATTAAATAAATAGGGCCAAGACAGAGAAAGCTAAGTAGGTTAAAAGTCACTAGGTGACGGGGCACAGGCCTGCAAGGCAGAAGGCTAAGCTAAACTCCCGATTCACATTAAAAGTAAATAGGATCCACTACACTTTCTATTTCAAAGTCTTTTGTGAATCTTATGCCAAATACCTCACAAATCAGGTCGTATGAGATCACCACAGAATTTTGGTCCATTTGTGTACCTGCTGGTAAGCCAAAGTTTCTTAAATTCCCACATTGGTCTGTTTGTTCTAATTCCGATATTTCTCTTTCTAAGGAGTCTACTTTCTTTGTTATTAAATCTTTTCTTTTATGAATAACATTTTATCATCTTCCCCCCTACTTATTCTTGATGTGTCTTTTATAATTCTGACAGACAGATCTCTACAGCCCTTGTATAGATCTTTGATTTTGCCTGTTAACAGATCTGTGTCGGTGCTTTGTGCCAGATTGTGTAGCGAGGTTAACTGCTGTACAAATCAGCTCAATAGTTATGTTCCGCTCTGATTTCCCTTTTTTATCAGTGATTTAAGAACCTGAATTCGGACACGGTTCTTTTTTGCCCATTTTTTTCATTTTGAGCTCTTTATTTCCCTCTCTCAATAGGTTCATCCATTTTTGAGGAGAGACACTCCGAGTTAAAAAGGATACAGACAAGATGGCACACTTAGTATGGTGTAACTTCCTGATTGCCAAAGCAGTTAGGTCTTTACTTCTCACTGTCTTTGGAAGTTCACACTGCTTATTCATTTGCTCTGACCTGTGTTATTGCCAGGAATATTGGTATCAGGCAAGAACAAAATGCTTAACTGGGAGGTATATTAGGTGAGCAGTGAAGGAGATGAGTGTGCTCTACTCTTTTGCTCTTCAGCATGCCCTTCTCAGTACTTCAGAGCTGAGTTTCAGAGCTGAGTGTGGTTCATTATGATTATGGTCAACATTTTGTGTGCACTCTTGTGAGTCATTGTGGCACCTACTGTGCTTTCCATTCACTATTCCCAGGATCAAAGCCCTTGAACCCTTTGGTAATCCTTCACAAAACTCTACAGACCGTCTCACCATCAGGCATGAGAGCAGGAAGCCCAGTCAAGACGGCCTTAAGGGTCACGTTAATGATGGGTCGTAGTTACAACTGCCTAAGACCACAGTCACAATTGTGTGTGCCTTGAGGAAGATGTTACGCTAGCTTACGGGGTCACCAGTTTTAAAGTGTATGGGTGTGACAGGTTTCAACACTGAACGCTAGCCATAAATATAAACTGTTCACATCACAAGAAAAAAGAGAGCCTCACTTTAATATCAGCACTGGTAATGGCCTACAGACCCATTCACTGTCGCCACACCATCTTATGCCACTATTTTGCTGTCACCATCTTGTGCCATACTTCGATGTTCACCATATTTGTTTAATGGTCCTCCCCCATTTAAAAGTTGTAGATATAGAGAAATTTGAGACCCAGAATTTAGCAGCCAGAAGCAAAGCGGCCAGAAGCAGCCTCCTTTTAAAGTCCATTTTACTCTTAAATTATGATTACGAGTCCATCCCTGGGAACCATTTGACAGCATTCAGTCAGGTGACAGCAAGTGATGTTTTCCCGTGAAACAGATCAGTATACGGAGTTATTTTGGCATGAAAGGGTCCCCCGCCAATGTGTGCCATTGTATTCCTTGTGGCCAGAGGTTTCTGGAGTTAGACAGCCATGTTCCTCAGGTGACAGCTACACTCCCCAAGCAGTCTTATTAATTGGACATCACTACGTTTATCTTGGCTGGGGAGACTGGCTACAGTCAAAATGAATGTCCACAGAGACTTCTATATTTATTACAAGCCATGCTGGTTTCTAACCCCAAAGAGGAAATAGCATTGCTTCACCAGAAAAATGAAGTATCTGCATGCAAAGGTGAAGTAGCAAGGACTAACAGAAAAAATCATGTTGACGCCGATATCCAGAAAAGGGCTAGCCTTTCTAGACCTGTGGAGATACTCCCAAGCTACTCATTTGAGGCTACTACAAGTCTGGACATCCTGCGATCATTTGTGTTTGCTTGCTTTTGTCACCTTAATTGCACCTGGTATGCCCAGATGTGGGTCCCTGGCTCACTGTGCCAGTGGATTCAAGCTAGCCTGGCTAATGAAGGGTGATACCCTGAAACTGGTCCCAGGATGATTGTGTCTGGTCCAGGGAGGATCAGGCCTGGCAGTTCAGGCTGGACTGTTCCCATGGGGAACAGGGTGAAGACTAATTTGCATATGATGGGTCCAAACTGGGGTGGCATGGTGAGTAAAAGAATTGATGGATTAAACTCAGATCTCTGACTCGAGTTGAATGTTTGATTGGTTCCCCATTGTGTCCATCATTTGTGTTTGTTTGCTTTTGTAGCCCTGCTGCGCCAGGTATGCCCAGACATGGGTCCCGGGCTCACTATGCCACTGGATTCAAGCTACCCTGGCTAATGTAGGGTGATGCCCTAAAACTGGCCCCAGGATGCTTGTTTCCGGTCCAGGGAAAACATGGCCTGGCAGTTCGGGCTGGACTGTTCCCATGGGAAACAGGGTCAAGACTCATTTGCATATGGCTGGGTCCAAACTGGGGTGGCAATCTTAAGCAAACAAATTGATGGATTAAACCCAGATATGTGACTGGGGTGAATGTTTGATTGGTTTTGCATTCCGTCCATCATTTGTGTTTCTTTGCTTTTGTGGCCCTAAGTGCCCTGGATATACCCAGACGTGGGTCCCGGGCTCACTATCTCACTGGATTCAAGCTAGCCTGGCTGATGACAGGTGATACCCTGAAACTGATCCCAGGGTGCTTTTTTCCAGTCCAGGGAGGACCTGGCCTAGCAGTACGGGATGGACTGTTCCCATGGGAAACAGGGTCAAGACTGATTTGCATACAGCTGGGTCCAAACTGGGGTGGCATGGTGAGCAAAATAAATGATGGCTTAAACCCAGATCTGTGACTGGGGGTGAATGTTTGAGTGATTCTGCATTCCGTTCATCATTTGTGTTTGTTTGCTTTGGACATCCTGCGAAGCAGATGAAAAATGGTTATTTATGGATCAAGCTGTAATGGAAAGATTCCTGTGGTATGTCCTATCGCACTCTAATAAATCTAGGTATAAAAAAGTCTATGCCACCTGAACAAGAAGCTAGTACTCCCTCCTGGTTCACACTGCTCTTCACCCAGCCTTTGAGTGTTAGGCATTCTAACAATGGAAAAAGGATGAATGCCAAATTCTTGGTGATCCTTTTGTAAAGGGGGAGATTAAATCTTTCCAACAATGCAGAAATGTTTATTTTGAAAGAACAGGATAGCCTGGCATATGCACAATGGTGATACTAAGCCATGGACTCCAATTAAAGGTCAGAGCAACAGGACACTCACAGAGCTCAAAAAGTATGTGAAAAAAATGTATAGCAAAAAGGATTCTAATGAATATGTCCAAAAATATAAAGAAAAGTAAACGGATAATAAGATGGGGCCATCCACCCCCCGGGAAAAAGTGCTATGGATCGAGATAGGTGACAAAGTGTGAAAACCTTTAGGGGAGACATGGTGTGCAACCATAAACAAGTAATTCACCAAGAGCAGGGTTATAAATTGATATACCCCTTGGATCTGACCCCACAACTGAAGGTGATATGCCCAAACACAAGAGGAGAATGCAGGAGGTGCAAAGGGAAAGACAGTTCTGAAAAGAAGTGCTGGTAACATTAAAGAGTCACCAGATGTGAACCTTCTTGTTCTTAAAGATGAGAAAACAATACAAAAATCTAATACCAGCTAACTGAAAAAACCCTGAACCTCCTGCCTTGGCTAGATGGTATTCCAAACTACGGATGATATTTGAGACATATGCAATTTATAATAAATATGGAAACATCTGAAAGAGCATCTCATCAAAACTGAAAACATCACAACAAGACCTAAGAGGCTAAGGCCATAGGACTTAAATTACTTATAGCATTGACATTCAAGAACATTACCTTGACTTGCCATGAGCAAAGGGGTGCATGGCATACCATTTCCATACACTTTACTGGTCATCTGCCTGTGTCTGAATGGTGTATGATCATAATAGTAACAGTTGCATTTTCTCTATGACATCTTATATTTACCTTTAAACCCTTAAACAAATTACCAAGAGCTCATGAAATTGTCCAAGTGTTCTTTAAGGAAATATTTTGCATACAGGTCCTAAACCACATACACCTAAGTGTTCATGGTGCGCAAATTACTTACATACTTTTCCCACAGGAAAACTCTACATCCCATGCTAGTAGACAAAACATCTACATCACACCGATAATTCTTATTAGACAGTTACTTGCTCCATCATGCACACAAAGCAGCTCCAGGCCATGTGGTTGACCTAACATCTGGCACACTTGGCAGCACTACCTTATCGCATTTTATTCACCCCTCACCCCCACACCTACAGTACCTCTTATACATAACCTACAGTCCTCATCATGTGCACAAGATACTTGGCTAGGCATTGCCAACTCAGCCTCCCATCCATATCAAATTACACTGCATCAACAGTATACAATGGCCATAAGTCTGGGCGCCGTCATGTGTTACATATTAGACCAAACGTCTATACCATTAATTACACAATGTCATGCCATTTCAATTGATGTACCTCTTTTAGCCAAGTAGTGATGATTCTGCAACTGTAATTTTGAAGTCTTATTGCCTTCTCTATTTACCTATAGGATTCACTACTCATCTCTCAGCATGCCCTGCTTAATATCCCAAATGCATATTCCAAATGCATACATAGGACTTCTGGTTTCTGGCATTTTAGGAAGCACATTTTACTTGCATCTTTATACACACCATACATTTTCCCAATCAGTTCATTACATAAAGTCCTTACTACAGGCAGCCAATGAACTTTCAATATCGCACAATCTGGTTTTCACTGAAACTTTAACAGAACTCTTTACTTAAGAGTATCATTACACATCATCACTCCAGGCACACTTACAAATAGCCAGCCACAGACTGCACTTGACAAACAGAACACTTGCACCCTCATGCCTACAACAAAGCACCAAAGCCATATAGTTGGCAAACCACTGCCAAACCAACATGCCTGTCATGCTCCACATCAATACAGACAAAATAACCACTCAGATAAAACAATCATAAATATATCATGTTCACATGATGCCAACAGCAAGGCCCCTTAAATGGAAATATGGCAATCAACCAGCAAGACATCAATAGATCGTCCCTTTTGCTCCAGTGTACAGGGGCTAGGAGTGCCCCAATTCACACTATTAATTTACCTAATAGTAGGTATTAGCTTTACCACTAGAAGTCCTGATGGGGACAGAAATCTGTAACTACCTGAATACCAGAATCTTAACAGTTTGCACTATTGAAGGCATAGGCATGGGGTGATAGTGGAATGTGGAACACCTCAGGAACATTAAATCAACCACATAATGGAAATGCTTGAGATTTCACACAGACATAGAAACCCAGGGCATGGATGATTAAAAGAAACTATCTTCCTGCATGAACAAGTAGATAATACCCCAACTAACCATACAACACGCACCAATAAACCCGTTGATGAACAAAGCTCTTACTTTCTTACACTGACAGAAACTAAGGCTAGTAATACCAAGATGGGAACCAGTTATCATTCTTGTACATAATGAATGTTTACAGCCAAGTAATGATTATGAATAAATCAGTTTTGCTTGTGGTAGATTAATTATTTGGACTTTTGCTCAATCTGCTGGCAAGATATTTCGCTAAGATTTTATAATCAGTGTTTAAGAATGTAATTGGATGATAGCATATGGCATCCTGTAGGCCAGTGTTTAATTTGAGCCAGTGGTTTCTGCTGCTCATCACCAGCACTTAATCATCAATACTGGGACTTCTGACTGCCAGCCACATGGTGTTGCTTGTCTCCTTTTGTAATGAGCACAACAGTTGTTTAAAATGCTATGTACATTAACAATGGCTAATACATTTGTCATTAGTAGCACTGATAGAGACAATGGGTGGTGCCAGTTTTAGTGGTCTCCTGGCGAGGGTTCTGGCACATTTTTTATTTTTTACAAGTTATGTACTGCTCTAGGCTTTTGATGGGTTTGAGAAAACTGACTTTAGTGCATTTTACAGGAACAGGGAATGGTACATCTGTGATTGTATGGCCAAAGTAAATAGCCTTTTAGTTGTGAAGATAACGTTTTCAACAGTTCTAAAAGGTATCCACCTTCCTCACATATCTTTAAACTCTGAAGCACTTCTATACTTTTAAGAAATTCTGTAATTCTACTACCTTAAAGGGCATAACAGTGGCTTCTGCTGCTTTATCTGAAATACAGGGGGAGAGATTACTAAGAACATTTATGGCAGTCTGTAATGGCAGTCTGTAATGTCTGATGTATACATTTTCTGTGGTGGAGTGGCATGTTTTTATTCATTCCTGTCCACTGTGGAATGAGAGGCTACTGGATTTTTAAATCTAGCAATCAGTTTTTTATTAATTTCCTCACTAAGGAAATCATTTTAAAAGTGAATTCAGCTTCTTCATAGGTTGTTTGCCCTTTTGTTAAGTAATTTACTAACGACTGGTGCAAGACGTAATCCTTGAAGTTTTCTTTGGCTTCCACCCATTCTGATGATCTTTTCGAGCACTTGTTCTAAGCATATGGCACTCCGAACCATGACTAACTGTTTAATAAATCAAAATAGTGCTTCTAGTTTTTCATCTTTGTATGTAGTATACGATGAACACCTCTCAATGTCAATTTAAGTGCTTCCCATCCTACTGAAACATCAATTGTAATATTGTTGGGCAAACAAATGGTGACAAATGGTGACATACATTTGTGTATTTCACAAGGAAAATGCTCCTCTGTCAAAAATGTTTTATCAAGCATCCATCTGGCTTGGAATAGCTTGACTTGCTTTGTTGAAATGATTTAGAGGACAAAAAGTAGTCTAAATTAACAGCAGTGTTAGCATTGGTGGAATAACACATGTAGTTATGCAGATCTAGATCTTGTTGGCGCCAGATACCTCCTAAACTTAGCTCACTTTTAAACTTACTATGGATTTAGCAATATAATACTTGTTGTTACTTCTTTGGGATTGTGGAATCAATGGCTGGTATTTTAATAAACTGAAAATTGTCCTATCTGATTATTGGGGTATTCTAGGGTATCTGCTAATGCCCAGGCTGATTACTCCTGTGCGTGAACCAGATAATGGAGGGGGACAGGCCTACAGTACACCAGGGCGTGCAGGGCCAAACTAATGATCAAAAGCGTGCTGTACAAATATCCATAACATAATATGCTTTTAATTTTTAGATGATCCGATGCATGACCCTTGCCACTTAATTACACTCTCTTCTACTAGGCACACAAGGTTTAAATAACAAAACTGAGACGGTAAATCATTCCCTGGAACATTACTTATGATTACTCCAGTTCACCGTTCAAGTTTAAGTCATGCAGACTTGACAAAGAAGCTGTGGTATCAATGGGTATGCATTGTCATCTGTTGAAAGAGCACAATACAATTAGTACAGATCTCTTCTGAGCACAGTACATTAGTGAGTATTTATCAAAGTGTGGGTGATTTGTTTACATTCATCCAATAACACATTTCTGTCTTGCTCTAACATCATTATGATGCATGATGTGTTGCTATTCCTCAAGATAAATGAACTATGTACTGCATCTGGACAATTGGATGGTGATGTTCTACCGCCAAGTCCACATTGTAATGTATCGGCATATTGAGAGAACTTGGTATTTCCTGCTTCAGAAAATCTACTTTCTGTCTTGTGGTGGGACAATCCATACGAGTTTGGTCAATACTGCTAATAACATTTAGAAAAGATGCAAAGGAATTTAAAAACAATTGTACATCATTCGGTTCTGCATGCTCTGTTCAGAATTGGATACACTGGCCAATGCCTGATAATATAGTTTAGTAAACAACAGTATAAAATAGAAAGTGAGTTGCAAAATTGCATTCACAAATGGAGCAGACATAGGGCACAAAGAAAAACGTCCCCAAAATGGACACTGATGTCAAGATATTAGGGCAGAGCTCCAGCTTCATCATAATTTGATCAAGCAAATGTAGAATTGCTCCTTTGTCCTATTGGCTATGTTAAGGACGTGTACTGCTGCATTTGGAGTGCTTCATATTACTACGTGGGGCATGCTGCATACCAATATGTGGAGCATGCTGTGGGGGACTGCCCTGCTGGCAGAGTGTTGTATTTTTCGTGATTCCATGTGGGAAGCATTTTGGTCCTGTGTCTGAGCGACTGGAGAGGTGTTATTGTTTCAAACTCATTTAAAACAGACACACCATATACAATATGTCAGTTCTGTTTTTTATGTATTGGTATACCAATAAGCTAAGGTGCTTCAACTGACAAGCCTGCCTAGATTTGTTAGGTTGTTTGCCAGACCTGCCACGTACCATGAGGGTGACTTTATGGTGTTGCCAATACCTTTCCTGTGCTGTTCCCAGGACTGGCTCTGAGTAGAAGTAGATATGTTTGGTGTAATAGATCTGAGCATCTTGGCTAACTGGGAGCAATGGCCTGGTCTGGAAGCTGGTCTAGCTGCGAAATAAGCATAAATCTGTTTGAGACAGTGACAGGGTGAGGTGGACTAGTAGACACCGAGATCATTCTTACACTTAGTCTATAATAAAAGCCCAAAGGGAGTGCCTCAACTGCAGAAGGAACAGACACAATAAAGTTGAGCCTTGTCAGATGTCTTTAGTCACTGCTCTATTCTTAAAATTGACAATGATACAGTCATTGTAATTAAGTTTGGGGATATTTACTACCCATAAGACTGGACTAGGCTCCTCCAGCCTGCCGTTTATCTAGTGCCCCACCTTGTTTAATAGTTGATCATAGTTTTTCTGAATATCTTGTCTCAGAGGAGGAACACATTTCAAAACCAAAACAAAAAGGGTGGCCTGTGGGGGCAATTGCAATGTAGGAAGCTACGAGGATAATGGCTACTGAGAGTTACCCGGCCTATGGCTCAGGGAATAAAAAGGCCCATTAGCTTGCTCCGGAGCTTTTCTTCTCCCCTCCGATCTGCCTTGGGATCTGGATACCCTCTCCATGAGTTTAGGCTGTTCCCCCTTTACTAGATCAGTGACCCAAAAGATACAGTGGCAGGCTCTGGTGGAGAAGGCAATGGGCTAGATAGTACTAGGGTCAATTGGGAGTCGGCAGCTGTACATGGATGTCCCACAAGGGTGAGGTTCAGATTGGTCAACTCTTCCTTAGTTTTCTCGAGGAGGGCCAATATCAAGCTCAGTGCTCCCATCAAAGATGTCAAAACATGACTGCAAATGTCCTCCATTACCTCAGGTACTCCTTCCCCTACCTTCCTCATGTTATTGTGGCCTCTGCATTACAATAGGGCCAGGGCACTGTCTCTTTGATTTAGCTCCCCCTCAGCTCTATTCGTCTTTCCTGCCTGACCCCTTGCTTTAGCACGAGTGAGATTAATTTGAATTTGAGATTGTGGCCCCTCAGAATGCCAGACAGGCTCCACAGCTGGGGTACAATCAAAACCAAATAAGGGATCCGAGGCACCTGTCCTCTCCTCTAACGTGCCCGGGCCCTCGTCAGCCGAGATTACCTCAGGCGCAGAGTCTGCAAGGCCTGTTAATCAAGTGACGGCGAGAAGGATGAATGCCGCTCAGCCAGTTCGATCTTCTTGTTACTCACCCCCGCCGCAGAAAGACATCCAAAGTAGTGCTTGGCACGGGTAAAAATCGAATTGAAGAAGCTTTACGTTTCCCTATATTGAAGATAAAAGTCTGTCTTCAATGACTCCCAACAAAAAATATGAACAATACCTTGAGTTAAGAGAAAAAGGGTGGCCTGGCCTGACCTCCTCCAGGAGTATTTTTAACCCTTCCTTGTGCCTTCAGTTTGTATGATAATCTGATTTGATTGACGCTTCAATTCAACATTGGTGCTTGTGACCAAACATTTTATTGGTTCAGTCAGCTTTGAGATTGGTGTGTCCACTTAGCTCTTCGTCTTCCTGGGGAGGTACAATGAATACTGTTGAGTTTGGTGACAATAAATCTGTCAGTGCTACTGTGACTGTGGGCAAATGCAACCTTTACAAATACACATTATGTTTGTGAGTATAAACGAAATTCTAAATGGATTTGGATTTTTTAGGTGTTTTTAGGAAGCCTAAATAACTCTGGAAGTTCCATCTTGTATTTTGTAAAGCCAAATACCCAGTTTGGCAGGAAATGTGACCTCTACTGTATAAGCAAGACAGAATTTAAACTTAACAAGCTGACCCGTTGACAGACAATGGGATGCTAGCTTAACTTGTAATCACCTCAATGCTTATGTAAAGGTCTGTGCTTATTGTCCAGGGGCAGTGAACAGGAGCACATTTCTCACTTCACCTCTTTAATGCAGCCCCTGGAAGACAGAGGAATGTTGAGTAATTACCTATTGTGTAACTACATAATATGCATTTTATAAAATATGATCACTGTCACAGATTATTCAACACATTTTCCAGTTACAGTCAAATTATCCATACATCTTATAAAACTAATAACTGTATCTTGGATAATTAAAGGTTTAGGCCCTCATTACGTGTTCGGCGGAATTTCGGCATGACCGCCACGCTCACGGACGCTGAACTACCGCCTGTGATGGCGGTCTCCAGACTGCTGCATTACGAGACAAACACGGGAAACTTCCCAAATACGGTCGGATTACAAAGACCGCCAGGTGGGAGAGAGGGAGTTCCACAACCAGCACTGCCACAAAGTAATGACTCCCCCTCCCATATTACGTGGCAAATCACTGCACGGCGACGCTGCAAGGCCGTGAACCATTGGCGGTTCGCACAGCTGTACACCAACCATTGGGGTGCCGTCATCTGACCCCTACCAGACGGCCTCCTCGACGTGGGCCGCTGTGTGGTCCAGACAGGTAGATGGGACGACTGTAATGGGGGGGGTGCGAAATGTGTATGTTTGTGGTGTGTGAAGGCATATCTGTGTATGCATGGGTGTGTGTAGGTGTGGGGGTGCGTGTAGGTGCAACAGGAATGGTTTTACCTGTCATAGGGTACGTTAACGCCAAGGTTTTCGTGGCAGGGTGACCGCTGCGAAAACCCTGGCGGTTTGCACCTTCGTAATAAGGCCGGACATGTGAGGAATGCCAACTGCCCAGAGAAGGCCCCTGCCGGCTGCGGTGGCCCACCCGCACTGGCGGGACTGGCAGCGGTGTGGCTGTTTCCGTCGGCCACACCACCATGCTCATCATGAGGCGGTCTTCACCACTAGGCCCGCGGTGGTGAGACCGGCACTTCCACCGCAGGGTGCGTGTAGGTACGACAGGAATGGTTTTACCTGTCATTGGGTGTGTTAATACGAGGGTTTTTGTGGTGGGGTGAACGCTGCGAAAACACTGGCGGTTTGCACCCTCGTAAGAAGGCCGGCGTTGTGAGGAATGCCACCGGCCCGGAGAAGACCCCGCTGGCCGTGGCGGCCCACCCACACTGGCTGGACTGGCGGCGGTGTTGCTGTTTCCAGTCAACCACACCACCATGCTCATTATGCGGCGGTCTTCATCACTGGGCTCGTGGCGGTGAGACCGCCACCTCCACCACGGCAGTCTTCGGACCTTATTGTGTCCTTTATCATGCGAAAAATGTAGCATCACTGCGTTTTGGGCATTCATCACTTGCACCTTGGGAAATGTATTTATTTATTTAAAATATATTTCCTTTGCTTTGGATTCAGATTTTTGGTGAAGGAGATCTAACTGTAGGAGGTTAATGTCAATGTTCCTAGAGGCCCTGGTCAGGGTCGGAGTGGGATAGGAAACAGGCCTAGATACCAAAATAAAAGTGGCCCCATTAGCAAACTAGATAGCTAAAAAGGTAACCCACATTTACAAATAGAGCTGCTTTGAACTTTTAAAGACATATTGCATGGTGTTTTGCAAGGTATGGGAGACTGCATGCATTTGTGCTTGCTACAGGCAATGTTTGTGGTAATATCAGGGAACTCAACAGCAGAAACTGACCCAACAGACCATAAAACAGGCCTCACAAAATAGCTCACACATTGAGCTATCAGACCAGCCACTCGAGCATTGCCCACCCATCCAACCCGGGCCCTGGTGGTGTGTGGCAACACTGTGCTCCATTCTGTGTCTCTAAACTAATTTGATGATAGGTCAGCAAAGAGAAGGTGTTATGGCTGAAACAAGAAAGATAAAGGTCACTGTTTGGGCTTTATAGAGACAGTGCTTTAAAAAGAGCCTGTATGCATGCAGATAGCGATCAAGAGACCGAACAAATCTGGTCACATACTATGCATGCAGAATCTGGAGCAAAATTGTTCACTTTGGCTTTTTAGGACCTAACGCTAGTGTCCCTTTCTTTCTATGCTTATAATATAAACACGTACACCATGCTACAGCATGCCTTCATTCATTTGTTTAGGCCCTGGTTATAGATCTCATCTTCGCAAACCCTATGAGGATAACTCTTGATGGTCACATCAAAAGTGGTTGGACTGACCACTTTGTTATCTCGGCCTCTATTGGAACTCCAACTATCTCCTACCAGACTCGATCCAAATGCACTTACAAATGGGTCAGAGAAAGCATAAATATTCCAGTGAAAAACTTAACATTTGCAATATCAGATCTATTCAAACCTAATCAAGAACAGGAAAATGCTGTAACTCCCCCAGCCTCCACTTTATTTATTGATGGTTTTAGGTACATACATGCGTTCTGTTACCCATCGTAGCACTCAGGCATTCATTCATCATTGACTCACTTTTGCATTCACCCATTTACAGAGCCACAATAAAATGCATGAACAAATTCATCAACATATACACGCTAAATTAAAAGAATAAAAGTTGAAAAAGAAAGCATACTATTGCCTATTAATGGCAATCGTATGCTTGCAATAACAATATGGTATTGTACATAGTGTATTGTTGCTTTATAGTTCCATCTTACTACCACGTTTAGACCCAACCTGTTGGCCTTCCTGCAATGGAAAAAAACAATAATACCCTATGGACAATAGCCTTCCATGGTGGTCATGTGGTCAGGTACATTGGCTGGTCATGTTGTTGTACACTAAAGATTAAGTGCAGCAAACAAGCAGTCAGTTAGCACTGTCTTTGGAAGTGTAGCATGCTTTAAACATGAAAATAAAATGAGGAAAAGGACAAAAATGAAACAGGCCCAAATAACTCGAAAATGGAAAGGACTAGATCACTAGCCTTGGCACTAAACTGCACTCATTTTCAGGCAGCTGTGCACATGTTATCAGACAAACATTGCCATTCACAGGACAAGAGAATCAATGACAGAATTGGTATATATACCAGTTGTTGGAAATGGCCTTTCTGCAGGGTCACCACCAAACTTTTTGCCTTCCTCCTTCTCGTTTAGGACTCTGTGCACTTTACCACTGCTAATCAGTGCTAAAGTGCATGTGCTCTCTCCTTAAAACATGGTGACATTGGCTCCTACTCAATTGGCGTATTTAATTTACTTGCAAGTCCCTAGTCCAGTGCACTACATGTGCCCAGGGCCTGTAAATTAAATGCTACTAGTGGGCTGCAGCACTGGTTGTGCCACCCACATAAGTAGCCCGCTAACCATGTCTTAGGCCTGCCACTGCAGGGCCTGTGTGTGCAGTTTCACTGCCACTTCGGCTTGGCATTTAAAAGTAATTGCCAAGCCTTAAACTACCTTTTTTCTACATATAAGTCACCCCTAAGGTAGGCCCTAGGTAGCCCATAGGGCAGGGTACTATGTAGGTAAAAGGCAGGACATGAACATGTGTGTTCTATATGTCCTAGTAGTGTAAAACTCCTAAATTCATTTTACACTACTGTGAGGCCTGTTCCTTTCATTGGATAGCATTAGGGCTACCCTCATATACTGTTTGAGTGGTAGATTCTGATCTGAAAGGAGTAACCAGGTCATATTTAGTATGGCCAGAATGGTAATAGAAAAGCATGCTTATTGGAGAAGTTGGATTTAATATTGCTATTCTAGAAATGCCACTTTTAGAAAGTGAGTATTTCTCTACACTTAAATCCTTCTGTGCCTTACAATCCATGTCTGGCTAGGTTAGTTGACAGCTCCCTTGTGCATTTCATTCAGACAACCCAAAACACAGGATGCTCAGTCACACATGTACATATCCGCATACTGAATGGGTCTTCCTGGGCAGGGAGGGTGGAGGGCCTGACACTTACATATCAAAGGACAGTGGCCTGCCCTCACACAATGGACTGCCAAACCCCCCTACTGGGACCCTGGCAGACAGGATGGAACTGAAAGGGGACATTGTGCACTTCAAAGCCACTCTTTGAAGTCTCCCCCACTTCAAAGGCACATTTGGGTATTTAAACAGGGCTATCTGAGCCTCCCAACTCAGAAACGTCTGGACAAGATACCACTGGTGAAGAAACTCTGAACCAGAACCTGCAACCTGCCAAGAGGAACTGCCTGGCTGCCCAAAGGACTCACCTGACTGCTTTTCTGCAAAGGACTGCTGCCCTGTTGCCCTGCTGCCTTGCTGCCCTCTGGCTCTTCTGAAAAGTGCTCTCCAAAGGCTTGGTTAGAGCTTGCCTCCTGTCCCCTGAAGTCTCAGGACCAAAAATACTTTATTCTTCAAAGAACTCTTTGTACGGCGAAAATTCAATGCACAGCCTGCCAGAAATGACACACAGCCTGCATCGCAGTGAGAAAATCACCCCATGCCGAACCGGAACGATGCAGCCTGGCTCCCCGAGAGGAGATCGACGCAGCACCAGCGTTGCGACTGAAACTTCGACACACGGCCCAGTGGACTGACGCAAAGCCAAGCCAGAACGACGCAGCCCAACTTCCTGCGAGAAGAATCGGTGCAGCGCCTGTTGTGCGACAGAAATTTCCACGCATCGCCCACCGGATCGACGCAGCTCCTGTGACTTCATCCTGCACGCCTAGGATTTCTCTGCATCGTCCTCAGGGCGTCCAAAAACCCCGCAACCCAAAGAGGATCCAAGTCCGAGCTCTGAAAATCAACGCAGAGCCTTTCCTGCTTGGAAAATTAGCGACGCATCACCTGTGTGCGCCCGCAGAAACCGACGCACACCTCCCCGTTTTCCATGCATCTCCTACTCTGCGGTCCTTTGCGGATAATTTGAACACAAACCAGGTACTTTGTGTGTGCAAGAGATACTTGTTGCTTTTTAAAGACTAAAGACTCTTTTTATCATTCTCTGAACGGATAATTCAACTTGTACTTATAAAATCTTGATCGTTTTGACCTGCATTTAACCAGATACATTTTAAATATTTTTCTAAACACTTTGTGGTGTATTTTTGTGGTTCTATACTGTGTTAGTGCATGATTTATTGCACAAATACTTTACACATTGCCTTCTAAGTTAAGCCTGACTGCTCAGTGCAAAGCTACCAGAGGGTGGGCACAGGATAATTTGGATTGTGTGTGACTTACCCTGACTAGAGTGAAGGTCCTTGCTTGGACAGGGGGTAACCTGACTGCCAACCAAAGACCCCATTTCTATCACCAGTGTTTTTATTAGAAGTTCCTGGCAGACAACTAAACCTCTAAACCTTCCAAAGAGATTCTGGAAAGAATTATTACAGTGCAAATTTGTACCCCTAAGGTTTGTCAAAGGCGTAATAAATCACCAGAATTCTTCCCTAAAATCTAATTTGTGGGAGTTCATGTAACACAATAGGTTTGCAGGCTTTTCCAGGGTGCAATAACAATCCACCCTTAAAGGTCTATTGGATCTAACTGTCTTATTTCATAATAAATAAATCAGGTCTACTGCCTGTGTCACAACTTTTCATACGAGAGTGATCAGACATATGGCATATGAACTACGTTTTCCCAACTCACCAATCAGGTCTATAACTTTAATCGCTGGCTCATCACTGTAATAGTCAGGCATAAGCTTTCCTGTAAGGCAACCATCAATAAAGTTAGAAATATATACAATAATACAGCTGTCTAAACATTTTTTTTAAACAAGAAAAACTAAGAAGGATTTTCATAGTGGAAACTGTCTATCTCCACAGTTTGTTGGAGTCATTCACCAAGACCAAAACCTTTGCCTATTACGGTAATCTGTGAAATGCCATGTAAGTAAAGGCCTGCCAACAGGCTTTAGCACAGTAATATAACAATTCCCCATTATAGGCTTATTGCCTTTACCAAATACATTTCACATTAATCAAGCCAGGCCTACTGACTTTGTCTTAACTTTTTATGATAAATAGATCAAACCTATGGCCTCGGACATAACTTTTTCCAGTGAATCAATCAGGTCTGAAGTCTTTTCCGTTGGCTTCACACCATAACCGGCACACACAGTGCAACAGCTTATGACATTCATGCATATAATTTTAACATTAAAAATACTATCAAAAGCATCTGTTGATTCTTTCTCAGAGTTGTCATCTTCATCAAAAATTACAAAGACTGCTACAAAGGATGCTGGCACTTTGAACTTTTCTAACCACTTTCACGGGCCACTGGAATTATGCGATTTTGCTGCTCTTGCATTTTTAGCACGTTTAAGGATTTTCTGCATTAACCCCATAATCATCTGCTGTATAATCTGTGGATTTTGACAAAAAAAATCTTGTTTCTAACTAAAATGGATCATACATTTCTAAAAACACAGCACTGTGTGTTGTCAGGCAGCAAAATGCCCTTTGCAAAGGTTGGCTGGTCTCCTTTCTGTTGCTTATTGCTGTATTTGGGTGGTACACTGATACAAATGAGGTAATACCTTAGTCCAGACAGTTTTAACCTGTGAAAAAAAAGCAAAATTAAGGAAGAAATACTATCACAAAATGTTCCACATTATGCAGCATAATTTGTCTTTCCTTGACGCATAGGTTAGTCACCCTGCCACATCATTTGCCCCCCTTGCAGAATTCCAGTGGTCTTGGCTGATAGGACAGAGGAGTGTGGTACTCCTTTGTGTAACCTATCCCTACCATTGGATAGAAGACCCTGAAAGGAGAATTACAAAAGTAGTAAGGCTGTAAGGATTAATGATATTGATTATTTTGTGGTCACAACTATGAAAATCTACACAGCGAAAATCAGTGGAGTTTTACTGACAACATGACCGCCCTCAAGAACGCTACCCGCGAACACCACCACCTGATCCGCGCTGCCAAAAGGAACTTTTTCACCGACAGACTGGACAAAAACAGCCACAACAGCAGAGAACTTTTTAGCATTGTCAAGGAGTTCTCCAACCCCAACGCCAACGCCGTCACGCCCTCACAAGATTTGTGCAACTCCCTCGCCACCTTCTTCCATCGCAAGATCAGCGAGCTCCACGACAGCTTCGGACACCAGACCCAACCAAGCATCACCGAACCCGCACCCCCGGCCATCACCCTCAACGACTGGACCCACATCAACACTGAAGAAACCAAAACCATCATGAACTCTATCCACTCCGGCGCCCCATCGGACCCCTGCCCTCACTTCATCTTCAATAAAGCCGACGACATCATCGCCCCGCACCTCCAGGCCGTCATCATCTCTTCATTTTCTTCTGCTACCTTCCCCGAATGCTGGAAACATGCCGAAGTCAACGCCCTACTAAAGAAACCTACGGCTGACCCGAGCGACCTGAAAAACTTCCGCCCCATCTCACTCCTGCCCTTCCCCGCCAAGGTAATAGAGAAGACCGTCAACAAACAGCTGACCACCTTCCTGGAAAACGACAACCTGCTCGACCCTTCACAAACCGGATTCCGAACCAACCACAGCACTGAAACCGCCCTCATCTCAGTCACAGACGACATCAGAACCCTGATGGACAACAGTGAAACAGTCGCCCTCATCCTCCTCGACCTCTCGGCTGCCTTCGACACCGTCTGTCACCGCACCCTAATCACCCGCCTCCGCTCCACCGGGATCCAAGGCCAGGCCCTGGACTGGATCGCCTCCTTCCTCTCAAACCGTTCCCAAAGAGTTTACCTCCCACCGTTTCGCTCAGACCCCACCGAGATCAGCTGCGGCGTACCTCAAGGCTCATCGCTCAGCCCGACACTCTTCAATGTCTACATGAGCCCCCTCGCCGACATCGTACGCAAGCACGACATCATCACCACCTCCTATGCCGACGACACCCAACTTATACTCTCCCTCACCAAGGACCCCGCCAGCGCCAAGACCAACCTACAAGAGGGCATGAAGGACGTCGCAGACTGGATGAGGCTCCGCCGCCTAAAGCTGAACTCTGACAAAACGGAAGTCCTCATCCTCGGCAACACCCCATCCGCTTGGGACGACTCCTGGTGGCCCACGGCCCTCGGCACCGCACCGACCCTCGCAGACCACGCCCGCAACCTCGGCTTCATCTTGGACCCTCTTCTCACCATGACCAAGCAAGTCAACGCCATGTCCTCCGCCTGCTTCCTCACCCTCCGCATGCTCCGCAAGATCTTCCGCTGGATCCCCGCCGACACTAGAAAAACCGTGACCCACGCCCTTGTCACGAGCCGCCTGGACTATGGCAACACCCTCTACGCTGGGACCACCGCCAAACTCCAAAAACGCCTGCAACGTATTCAAAACGCCTCGGCCCGCCTCATCCTCGACGTACCCCGCAACAGCCACATCTCCGCACACCTGAGACACCTGCATTGGCTCCCAGTCAGCAAAAGGATCACCTTCTGACTTCTCACCCACGCACACAAAGCCCTCCACAACAAGGGACCGGAATACCTCAACCGTCGCCTCAGCTTCTACGCCCCCACCCGTCTCCTCCGTTCCTCTGGCCTCGCGCTCGCTGCCGTCCCTCGCATCCGCCGCTCCACGGCGGGTGGGAGGTCCTTCTCCTTCCTGGCAGCCAAGACCTGGAACTCCCTCCCCACCAGCCTCAGGACCACCCAGGACCACTCCGCATTCCGGAGACTCCTAAAAACCTGGCTTTTCGAGCAGCAGTAACCCCCCCCCTTTCCCCTAGCGCCTTGAGACCCGCACGGGTGAGTAGCGCGCTTTATAAATGTTAATGATTTGATTTTGATTTGATTTTAAATCACACTTTAACATGGAAGCCACCAGGGGATACCCTGCAGACTTGGGCCCTGCATCAACTATACAATTTCTATCCATGCAGCTGTTTAAAACGAGAAGTTTCAGAAGTGAAAATACACAGCCCTGTCACCTGGTGAGTTTTCAAACCATCAGCCCTCAAAACTGATGGCTGTCATTTAGTTATAAGGTTTCAGCCCTGGGATGCCACTGAGGTCGGACATCTAAATAGTGAATGTGTGCCACAACTTCCAAAGTATGCTTAGGTCTGTGAACTAACACAATTTGCCTTCTTGTTTTCTGAGGGTGAGCTGAGGTATGCTACAGATTGGACATTGGGTTGCAGTGAAAGCTCTGGGACTGCTCCCCTTCTCCTTGAGGACTGCCCTTCACTGCAGGTGTTAACACTTTTTTTCTGTCTACCCCACTACACCCTTCCCGAATCTACTCCACTTCACCCCAATATATCCCACTCCACTGAACCCCATCCCACTCTACCCACTCCAATCTACCCTACCCCACTCCAGTCTACCCTACTCTAATACACCCAATCTATTCCCATTTCACCCTAATGTACCCCACTCCAATCTACCCCACAACAGTCTACTTGTCCCCAGTCTAACTCTACTCCACTCTACCCCAATATACCACACTCCAGTCTACCCCTCCAATCCATCCCTCTGCTCAATGCCAATTTACCACACTCCATTCCACTCTACCCAATCGCCCCACTCCACTTTACTTCACTGTCCCACATGCTACTCAAATCTACCTCACTTCACCCACTCCAATTTACCCTACCCCACTCCAGCCCAAACTACCCTATTCAAATCTTCCCCATTCAATCCACCCCACTCCAATCTACCTTAATCTACTCTACTCCAACATACCCGGCCCAAACCTAATCTACCCCCACTTCAATCTACCCCAATCTACCACCCTCCATTCCACTCTAACCAATCCACCCCACTCCAATCTACCACATACTACCCAAATCTACCCTACTCCACCCTACACTACCTCACCAAATCCCCCCACTCCAATCCACCCCACTCCAAACTACCCCACTCCTGTCTCACTCAAATCTACCCCACTGTACTCCAATATACCCCACTTTTCTCCAATGTACCCTATCTTAATCCACCTATTAATCTATTTTACTCCAATCTACCCCACTCCACCCTAACTACTCCATTCCAATCTACCACAGTCCACTGTACTTCACTTTTCACCAACCTACCCCACTCCTATCTCACTAAAATCTACCCCACTCCACTCCAACCTACCACACTTCACTGCAGTCTTCCCTACCATAACCCACTCAATCTATCCCACTCTGATCTACTCCTACCCACTCCACTCCGACCTCCCCAACTCCATTCCAATCTACCCCACTCCACTCTTATGGAATCTACCCCACTCCACATCAATATATCTCACTACACTCTACCCCACTCCAATCTACCCTACTCCACCCTAAGCTACCCCATTTCAATCTACCTCACTCAAATCTACCATGCTAATCTACCCAACTCCCCCACTGCAATTTACAATGTACCCCACTCCACGCCAATCTACCCCACTCCACTCTATCCCAATGTACCCCATTCCATTTTACCCCAATCTTTCCATACCACCCCAAACCACTAAAATGTGTCCATGTTAAACAGCAGCCACTCTGGTGTACATAATGGCTAAAACACATTGCCAAAACCAATAGCTCTCTCATGGGGAGACAAATTGGCTTTTCTAAAGCTTTCTTTTTCTAGGAAGTAACACTTTGCATTCAGCAAAAAAAACATTGCTTACAAAGGTGCCTTAAAATGGGACAGGAACATACATGCCAACAGACCTAATTCAGGCAGGAGATTACCACGCTCTCCCTCTTTCCTCCTAAAATGTTGGCATGTATGCAGGACATAATCATGTCCAGCTCAGGTGATACCACTTCTGACAGTGGTGTGAGAAATGGCAGCAGGCAGGTGTGCTGGTAAAGAGCTACCTGCTTTCCTACTACAAGAGAGTCAGAGATGTGATCATGAGCAACATTTACTTGCATTGTTCATGATAACTCCAGCTACAGGTAGTCAAGCCTAGACACTTTAACTAGTTATCTAGGCAGATGAAAAGAGAATCAGCAAACACAGTAAAAATGGCTGAGCTTTAAATGCTATTATCGTCAACTCTTCCTGCCATATTATGTCTTGGCCAGGTAATGTTAAGACCCGTCGACAGATTTTTCTGCTGGCAATAGAGTAGCCTTTCCCTGGCAGCAAAATAACTGGCAGAGATATATTTGAGAATTACAGGGATATGCAACTTATTACATGGAATAGTTGTCAATATTACAGCTGCATCCCCTGGTAATACCTGGGATGTTTTCCTAATTGTGCATAGAGTAGAAACTACGTTGAGTAGAAATTGACAGCCTGGCTCAGGTGCTGGATCCCAGCTCTGATGCACAGCAGAAGCCCTGGACTACAACCCCTCAAGCACACAACAGAGGCCCTTCACTCCCATTCCAGCAGACAACACATTGCCCTTGGCTCTCACTCCAGCAGTTAAATTAGGTCCTGGATTTAAATGTTCTTCCTCTGGCTATTGGGCATTGGATTCCCATCCCGACTTACAGTTACTGGATGCCGAACTCTGCAATTCAGAGCATGGACTCTCATCCCAACAATCCTAAACTCCCACCCTAATACTCACCCCAGGCAATTAGCATGCACCCAACACAGAGCACAGACTGTGGACTCCCACTCCTCTGCATGCATGGAGGCTTTGGACTCCAATCCCTCTGTGGAGGTCCTAGACTCCCACCCGATTATTCAACATGGGTAACAGACAACACGGGCCTTGGACTCCTAATACTCAGTATGCAATACAGCTCCTTGATTCACACTCGGCACCCAAATCAGGTTCTGAACTCACACCCTGGTCCACAACACAGTCCCTGGATTGCACATGAACAAACAACAAAGGCCCTGAACATGCACTGTTTGGCACACAAAACAGTCCCCAGACTTCTACCGCAGAAAACATGCAGGCCCTGGACTCCCAACCCAGGCACAAAATGCTGGCCATGAGCTCTTTCCTAGCACACCCACTGGTACACAACAACTGGTAAACAACAAATGCCCTGGTCTCCAATCTCCTGTTCCTGACACACGATCACTGGATTACTGCCCTTTAAATATGGGTGCTAGGCTCCCACCTCTGAAGTACAATACAGGCCCTGGACTCCCATATCTTGGCACACAAAACTATTCTTGGACTTTTATTCCTCAGGAAACTATACAGGCCCTTGTTTCCGATCCCAGCAAACAAGAGGCCCAGAATGAATTACTAGCATGTAGTCATCTAATCTATCAGATTCTCTTATCGTTATTTGCTCGCTAGAGAGACAAATAGATTCTCCTGACATCAGTAACCCATCTTCCCGCTGCTTATCTCACTCACTCCCATTGGTGGCTGTTGAAGTTTCAAAGTGGTGGGCCTGGAGGGCAGTGGGGTTGCAGTATAGGGAACACAGACACATTAAACAAATCAACACAACCACACGCAAGCTCATAAAAGCATACTAACCACAAACCTGTTAAGCATAAAACCTCCCTATGGACATAATTAACACAGACAGGACACAACACAGCCACCCATGGAAAACAAGCACAGGGACGTGTTCTCCTTCATCCCAATCCAGGGATACCCGACGTCCAGGACATATTGGTTGGGTTCAAAGACAAAAGGTTTTCATGTCTATTTTGCCCCAAAGACAAGCAGACCTAACCCCCAATAGAAAATACCCATTGGCTGCTAGTTTACAGTACATTATGGATCAAGAAAAGGCATTATATGCAATTAATGTTATATTTATGTTTGGAGGTTAATGTTAATATTACTTGTATTTATGGTTCAATAATGCAAAGCCTTCATTATTAGAGTGAGCACTCTAAGGAAATGTTGTAAGCCTCGGACTGCACTACCGACAATGGCTCCAGTATAAAAATGTATAAACGTTTGCAAGGTTTAAAAATGTATATATAATGCTTCCATAATGCTCTCTGATTAGATGCAAATATTTGCAGAATCTTGAAAGCAAGACTGATGATTCTTTGCTTTCAAAATAAATTGTTCACAAAACATGCAACTAGGAAAAGTATTTTGCTAAACTAATTTGAAATTGTAAGTACCATTTCTTTGAAGCATCTTATAGTAAAATGTGTTGCTGAATAATAGTATTTCCGATAAATATTAATAATAGAAAATCACAGTAACAGGTTTTAACAGGATTATGAAAAACATGAAAATAAACAAGCGTTGGCAAAGCCAACAGGTCTGACATTGGTGGTCAGCCTTTTGGTTTTGTCAATGAGTATCTTGTTTTGACATGGTTTTTATACAACTTTATAGCTGTGGGAGCTGTCTGGCCCTCACAATTATAATAAACATTGGCAAAAATAAAAATATTTTTGTTCTAAAAAAACACACGTTCATGACACTCACTAACAATACTTTGTGTTCTGATATGCTCCTTGTGAAAGAGCAAAATGCTGTCACTCACAGTGAAGCCAGTCAATAGATATATATATCTGGAGAGAGAGATAGAATTTTAAATCAAATCAAATCAAATCATTAACATTTATAAAGCGCGCTACTCACCCGTGCGGGTCTCAAGGCGCTAGGGGAAAATGGGGGGGTTATCGCTGTTCGAACAGCCAGGTCTTTAGGAGTCTCCGGAAAGCGGAGTGGTCCTGGGTGGTCCTGAGGCTGGTGGGGAGGGAGTTCCAGGTCTTGGCCGCCAGGAAGGAGAAAGATCTCCCACCCGCCGTGGAGCGGCGGATGCGAGGGACAGCAGCGAGTGCGAGGCCAGAGGAGCGGAGGAGGCGGGTGGGGACGTAGAAGCTGAGGCGTCTGTTGAGGTATTCCGGTCCCTTGTCGTAGAGGGCTTTGTGTGCATGGGTGAGAAGTCGGAAGGTGATCCTTTTGCTGACAGGGAGCCAATGCAGGTGTCTCAGGTGTGCGGAGATGTGGCTGCTGCGGGGTATGTCGAGGATGAGGCGGGCCGAGGCGTTTTGAATTCGTTGCAGGCGATTTTGGAGTTTGGCTGTGGTCCCCACGTAGAGGGTGTTGCCGTAATCCAGGCGGCTCGTGACGAGGGCGTGGGTCACGGTTTTTCTGGTGTCGGCGGGGATCCAGCGGAAGATCTTGCGGAGCATGCGGAGGGTGAGGAAGCAGGCGGAGGACACGGCGTTGACTTGCTTGGTCATGGTGCGAAGAGGGTCCAAGATGAAGCCGAGGTTGCGGGCGTGGTCTGTGGGGGTCGGTGCGGTGCCGAGGGCCGTGGGCCACCAGGAGTCATCCCAGGCGGACGGGGTGTTGCCGAGGATGAGGACTTCCGTTTTTTCAGAGTTCAGCTTTAGGCGGCTGAGCCTCATCCAATCTGCGACGTACTTCATACCCTCTTGTAGGTTGGTCTTGGCGCTGGCGGGGTCCTTGGTGAGGGAGAGTATAAGTTGGGTGTCGTCGGCATAGGAGGTGATGATGATGTCGTGCTTGCGTACGATGTTGGCGAGGGGGCTCATGTAGACATTGAAGAGTGTCGGGCTGAGTGATGAGCCTTGGGGTATGCCGCAGATGATCTCGGTGGGTTCTGAGCGAAACGGAGGGAGGTAAACTCTTTGGGAACGGTTTGAGAGGAAGGAGGCGATCCAGTCCAGGGCCTGGCCTTGGATCCCGGTGGAGCGGAGGCGGGTGATTAGGGTGTGGTGACAGACGGTGTCAAAGGCAGCCGAGAGGTCGAGCAGAATGAGGGCGACTGTTTCACCGTTGTCCATCAGGGTTCTGATGTCGTCAGTGACTGAGATGAGGGCGGTTTCAGTGCTGTGGTTGGTTCGGAATCCGGTTTGTGAGGGGTCGAGCAGGTTGTTGTCTTCCAGGAAGGTGGTCAGCTGTTTGTTGACGGTCTTCTCTATTACTTTGGCTGGGAAAGGCAGAAGAGAGATGGGGCGGAAGTTTTTTAGGTCGCTCGGGTCAGCCGTAGGTTTCTTTAGTAGGGCGTTGACTTCGGCGTGTTTCCAGCATTCGGGGAAGGTAGCAGAAGAAAAAGAAGAGTTGATGACGGTCTGGAGGTGCGGGGCGATGATGTCGTCGGCTTTGTTAAAGATAAAGTGCGGGCAGGGGTCCGAAGGGGCGCCGGAGTGGATAGAGTTCATGATGGATTTGGTTTCTTCTGTGTTGATGTGGGACCAGTTGTTGAGGGTGATGGCCGTGGATGCCGGTTCGGTGGTGTATGGTTGGGTCTGGTGTCCGAAGCTGTCGTGGAGGTCGCTAATCTTGCGATGGAAGAAAGTGGCGAGGGATTCGCAAAGATCCTGTGAGGGCGTGACGGCGTTGGCGCTGGGGTTGGAGAACTCCTTGACGATGCTGAAGAGTTCTCTGCTGTTGTGTCTGTTTTTGTCCAGTCTGTCGGTGAAAAAGTTCCTTTTGGCAGCGCGGATCAGGTGGTGGTGTTCGCGGGTAGCGTTCTTGAGGGCGGTCATGTTGTCAGCGGTGCGGTCCTTGCGCCAGGCTTTCTCAAGGGCGCGACAAGTTTTCTTTGATTCTTTGAGGGTGTCAGAGAACCAGAGAGGTTTTTTGGTGTTGGTCTGTCGATGCGTGCGTTTGAGGGGAGCAAGGATGTCTGCGCAGTTGGAGATCCAGTTTGTGAGGTTGAGGGCTGCGTCGTTGGGGTCGGTGGTGAGGGTGGGTTGGTTGGCGGCGAGTGCGGAGAAGAGTTGCTCTTCGGGGATCTTGTTCCACTGTCGACGAGGGATGGGTTGGGTGCGGAGGTGGCGGGTCTCGCGTCGGAATGTGAAGTGGACGCAGCTGTGGTCGGTCCAGTGTAGGGCGGAGGCGTGGCTGAAGAAGACGTGTTTGCTGGCGGAGAAGATGGGGTCAAGCGTGTGTCCGGCGATGTGGGTGGCGGTGTTCGCCAGTTATTTGAGGCCGAGGTTGGCGAGGTTGTCGAGCAGGGTGGTGGTGTTGGGGTCGTTGTTTTGTTCCAGATGGAAGTTGAGGTCACCTAGGAGGATGTAGTCCGGCGAGGCGAGGGCGTGCGGGGAGATGAAGTCGGCGATGGCGTCGCTGAAAGGGGCGCGTGGGCCGGGAGGACGGTAGACGAGGGATCCTCTGAGGGTGGTCCTCGGATCGGTGCGAATCTGAAAATGCAGGTGTTCAGCGGCGAGAGGGGTGTCTTCGTTGGAGGTGTTGACGCTGATGGAGTCTTTGAAGACGATGGCGATACCTCCTCCTACCTGGTTGGTGCGGTCTTTTCTGGAGATCTTGTAGCCTTCGGGGATGGCAGTGGCGATGTCAGGGGCCGAGGAGGCGTTCATCCAGGTCTCCGTGATGAAGGCGACGTCCGGTGCTATGGAGTCCAGGAGGTCCCAGAGTTCAATGGCGTGTTTGTGGACGGAGCGAGCGTTGACTAGGATGCACTTGAGGTGGTTGATGGCGCGTGGGCTTGTGGTCGTGGTTGTTGCGTGGTGGAAGGTGTGTTTGCAGGAGTTGCAGGCGAAGGGTCCATGGGTGCGTTTGGGGTGAGCTTGGAAGCAGGTGTTGTAGCGTCCTGGGTTGAGGGCGTGGAGGGTGGTGGGGTCGTAGCGGGTCAGCGGGGCTTGGGAGAGCTGGGGACCAGGGGTCGTGGCGCTGGGCGCGGGCCAGACGTGGACGGGCGCAGACGGGCTTGTCTCTGGCGCGCCGGAGCAGTCGCGCAGCGGCCGCCATATGAGGTAGGAGGGGGGGGAGGGGTCAGGTGGGGGCGAATGGGAGCTGGGGGGCGGGGGCGTGCAGGAGCTCGCGGCGGGAAAGCTCGAGGGAGGGGGGGACAAATAGGGTGAGAAGAGCTGGGGGAGGGGGGTTTAAGGGTGGAGGGGGGTGAGTGTTAGGAGGTTTAGGAGATAAGGGAGAAAGATAGGAGTAGGGTTGAGAAGATAGGGGAGGGGGGGTTGTAGAGGTGGGTGAGGGTGAGAGGTAGAGTGAGAGGATAGGAAGATAAGTAATAGAGGGGGTGAGGGAGGGGGGAGAGATAGAGAAATAGATAGAGAAAATAGATAGGGAAATCGATAGATAGGGAAATAGATAGAGAGATAGGAAGATAGGAGGAGGTGGAGAGTGAGGGAGTTAGATAGTGGGATAGAGAGATAGGTAGATAGGAGGAGTGAGGGAGGTAGATAGTGAACAGGTTAGATAGGAGAGATAGAGAGGGGGATGCGAGTGGGGGAGGGGGATGATGCAGGGGCAGGAGGGCAGGCGCGGGGAGAAGAGGACGGAGGAGGCTGAAGAGCCGAAGACAAGAAGAACAGAAGAAAGGAAGATCAGAAGACCGGAAGGAGAGAAGAAAGGAAGACCGGAAGAACACAGAAGAACACAGAAGAAGATACAGAAAAACGAAGAACAGAGGGCAGAAGACCACAGAAGAAGATGAGGAAGAAGAGAAGAAGAGTGAAGACGGGGGAAAGAAGAGTACAGAAGAAGATTACAGACGAGGAGCGAGGAGGAAGAACAGAAGAACAGAGAAGAAGAAAAGAAGAAAAGAAGCAGGAGCAGGAGAGAGGGTGAGTAGCGCGGGGCAGAGCGAGGGGCTGGGAGGGGGGGGTACTTACTGTGAGGTGGGTCTCAGGAAGTCAGGAACCTGGAGGAGCTGCAGCGGCAGGGGGAAGAGATAGAGAAAATAGATAGGGAAATCGATAGATAGGGAAATAGATAGAGAGATAGGAAGATAGGAGGAGGTGGAGAGTGAGGGAGTTAGATAGTGGGATAGAGAGATAGAGAGATAGGTAGATAGGAGGAGTGAGGGAGGTAGATAGTGAACGGGTTAGATAGGAGAGATAGAGAGGGGGATGCGAGTGGGGGAGGGGGATGAGGCATGAGCAGGAGGGCAGGCGCGGGGAGAAGAGGACGGAGGAGGCAGAAGAGCCGAAGACAAGAAGAACAGAAGAACAGAAGACCGGAAGGAGAGAAGAAAGGAAGATCAGAAGACCGGAAGGAGAGAAGAAAGGAAGACCGGAAGAACACAGAAGAACACAGAAGAAGATACAGAAAAACGAAGAACAGAGGGCAGAAGACCACAGAAGAAGATGAGGAAGAAGAGTGAAGACGGGGGAAAGAAGAGTACAGAAGAAGATTACAGACGAGGAGCGAGGAGGAAGAACAGAAGAACAGAGAAGAAGAAAAGTAGCAGGAGCAGGAGAGAGGGTGAGTAGCGCGGGGCAGAGCGAGGGGCTGGGAGGGGGGGGGGTACTTACTGTGAGGTGGGTCTCAGGAACTCAGGAACCTGGAGAAGCTGCAGCGGCAGGGGGAGCGACCTACCCTTAATAAAAGCAAAACGTCTTGGTTAAGGCCAGACCTTATTAGTAGCCCAAATCTTAAGGAAAGTCCAAACGTGCACCCATGTAATATGTCATTGCATAAGTGCAGATTTACAGCTTTCATGAATTCACAAGAATTTGCAAAACTAGGCCAGGAAATCGCACTCCTAAAAAATATTTGTGGACTGCATTTAGCTCAAGCACAAGCAAATATGCATGGGTAGATTTGATAATGCGAAAATCTGTTGACCATTTACAAGTTCATTTTCCCTCCAACCACTTTTTTCCCCAACCCTGAAAGAAATTTTACTTCTGCCCTTCTCAGGAGCAAATTTCCAATTGTTATCAGTATGGGAAAAGATTAGGGAACAGCTGATGAAAACTCCGAAAACATGCAAATTAGTAGGTTTGCACAGACTCAAAAGGGCATTCCAGCCCTGGAAATATTACTAACCGCTACCTCCAGCCCTAGTATGGAGATCTGTAGAGAAATAGCAATATAAGGGAATTGCTAGTATTAAAACCTTACTATAGTATGAGCCTGGGCATTATCAAAAAGCTATAATCAAAGCTCCTATAGAATGAAAATTGCTGACATAATATGTTGTTGCATTACGTGGTACCAAAGAGTCAAGTGGTTTTTTTTACAGGGCATGTAGATTTATGGAGCAACTTGTCCCCTGTCCCATGGACAAATAGATATTTGATTAAATTCCACTTCCCTGCAATCACACTTAGGGGGAGGTTTTCCCACTCAATCAAACCATTACTGTCACAAACACACCTGCCAAGTGTCAGAGCACACACATCAACAGCTCTCTCACAAACATATAAGATGAAGCCACATACAGCTCCCCTAGTTTTTCCATGTAACCTGTTTTTCAGATGCACACATCCAACATTGCAGTTACTCCAAAATATAGACATGGGCCACAGCAGAAACTCTAATACATTTAAGTCTCCCTGTGGAAGACGCATTCATATCCTCAACACCCCCATGCTGATATCACAGTCACCGGAAGCTCCAAAACAACAGGAATTCCGCTAGCACAAAACTTTGCATTAAGCACAAAAGCACTCAGGACTCCAGAGCAAAGAAATTACAAGATTATTTAGTAGTTGTGTGCTGTCAGCCGAGGAGAAATTACAATGTAAACAGGAGGTGCCAAGAAACAACCTCTTAAGGAGTGCTGCATCATACAACATCAGCCACTGGCACCAACATAGACCAGAGGACCACCAGACTCAAACAAACGAAATAAAAGCAGCATTGAAACCATACTACCCACAAAACAGCAACCCCCCCCCAAAAAAAAACCTAAAAGTATAAACTGTATTTTATATTAGGTAGCATGTTTACTTTGACAGTGTAGGTCTGCTATTTCATTCCACTAAAGCGCTCTATGCTAGACTATACCCCCCTTCTTACATACCACTCACAACATGATAGCAGAAGCTACCTTCCTCTGTCAATGCCACTTTCTTTTTAATGTGAAAGTACACATGCTTGGATCCACGCCCCCCTCTCAATCTCCATTCTCTTTTTTACATACAAAGACTTCATCCACCACTCCTTTTGGAGTAATCTGCACTGATCCTCAGGTTGTCCTGGAATCATTCTGTAGTAATCTGCATTTTGTAGTTAGCTGGTATTCCTGGAATAGTAAACAATTGTCACACACTTTCAAATTAAGTCATCAGAAACTCATTCTATCATTCTAGAGTAGTTTTTGTGATGACTCTAGAGTCATCTCATTTAAATATTTCGCCTTGCACCCATACTTCAGGATGGTTTCGGATGACTTCCCCAGGATCATTACAGAATGACTCCAGGATGGTCTTCCCTTCCTTTTTGACTTGGGCAAAGACATGTCACGGTCATTCTTGGAACTTGTTCCAAAAATATGGAACAGTCTACCTGTGAGGAAAGACATGGCCATATTTCACCCCTTAGAAGATCTACTTGAAGAACCAAGTGATTCTCAAGCACCTCAATGACTTGAAATGTTATAACCAATTGTCTATTTATTAACTTTACACTGACACTAACTCCTAACTTTACAAGTAAACTCTCATCGTCTTTCATCTATATACACACCACTGTGTATGCTTCAATAGACAATCATGTTTTATTTGTGTTTAGGACTAAGACCTGTCAACTCACACTCATTTGGATAGTGTCAACCTCTTTTCAATCATTTACCCTCCTGGCTTAAGTCCACAGATCTTATTGGGATGAGTCTCTTTTCAAACCTATGTTGCCCCCCATAAAGTATTCATTTTCAGTTCCCTTTAACGGCATCACACTCGTAAACTTCTTACATCAACTTCAACAAATAATCAGATTGACAGGTATATCGGAAGGCTATTTATAATCAAGGAACTGGCTATTGGTTTTTCTCAAAACATGTAAAGTGCTCTAATTTCCTTTAGGTTTACTATTGCACTGTACTAAAGCAAGAAATAAAAAGACGTATCACGGCTTGTAAGATGTCCCACACGTACAGCTAAGTTGTAATCCTTTATTGAGAGCAAGCGGGTGACAATCTTCCACAACCGGTCATCTCCCTCAACTGTAACTTCCATCCCCTTCTCGCTCCCATTCGAGAACTTTCCCCCACATGGCATTCTGTTTCCACCACATTGGTAATCAGGATACCACATCTCTCTATACATGACAACATCTGATACTAATTTACAACACAGAGTTCATATAACATATCCCTAATGCCGACTTAACATGACTAATTTCCCTGAAGGATTGCATCCTAATGAATTAAAAAAGTGTAAGATATCTTCAATTTTTCTACAAAACAATTACATCATGAAGTTGTCATATTTTTTGGTAGTACAACCCGTCTACCTCTGTGAGTTGTGATTGGACCTTTATTTTGTGCAAATGATTCCATTCTGAAATCCTGGACTCTACTACAGCTGTTTCCTCTTCCTTTTCCTAAAGTGGTATCTGTAGTTTATTCCTTCATGTTTGTCACTTCTTCCCACACCCAATCCATATTTGGTGAATCTTATCTTTCCCTATTAAATTGCCAGTTAAGAATTTTATTGCATCTCGCCATTCTATTGAAATGCCATATTTTTTCATCGCTTAACCTGGCAGCTCTTGAATATACTTCCTCCACTTGCAGGGGTTCTGAAAATTTGCTTTCTACTTTTCTATCCTTCTTGCTCAGTTTAACTCTCAGGCAATCTCCTGGTTCCAAATAAACATTTTTTTTCTCTATGTTTCTTCTAATAGTAAGCCTTAATAGTACTCTGCATTTTCTTTAAGTTATTTTTCACTATTGCTGGTGACCATTTACTACAAATGTTCATATTCTTCCAAGCAAAATTGTCCTTGGTAAATGGTTCCCTTCCTCTCAAAATTCTGAATGGGCTATACCCTGTAACTGTAGGTGTAATTCTAAATGCCCAAACGGTAGTGTACAGTTCTTTCACCCAATCCTTGCCTACACTTATTGCTGCTTGAATAATCCCCATAACTACCCTTTTAAACCGTTCTATCACTCTGTTACCAGGTGGATGATAAACTGGTGTTTGTTTTCCAAAATTCCTTTACTCCTTAGAAATTACTATATTTCTCTGTGACAAAGTGTGGACCACAAGCACTTAAAATGGTCCTAGGAATGCCTTCCTTTAAAAATAACTTTTCTAGGAAGGTAATTATGACTTTTGCATCTGTCTTTTCTATTACCTCAATTTCTGGCCATTTGGAGTAATTGTCCATAACAACAATAATGTGTTTGGGTTCTCCAAGATCATTTAATATTGGGCCTGATAAATCAGTGCTTAAATCCTCCCATGGATGTTCTTGGCACTTACTATCTCAAAGTGGTGGTCTCAATACTGATTGCATTTTGTCTGAATTAACACACAATTGGCAATTCCTCACATACTTCTCTGCATCTCCGTCTATTCCTGGCCACCAATACAATGACTTTAATCTTTTCTTTAATTTTACTATGCCCAAATGTCCTTCATGAGTTATGTTTAAAACTCTGTGCTTCAACTCTTTTGGGGGTATCGGCCTATGTCCTCTAAAAATGTAACCTGCCTCGTTAAGAGATAGTTCATCCTTGACTTCCCACAAACGTCTGTATTCTTCTTGTAACTTTTTCTTGCTTATCTAACCATTTCTAATTAAGTATTTTGCCTTATTTAAAATTGCATCTTTACTATACTCATCTTCCAATTTTTCCTTCACTATAGCTTCACAACTTTCCTTGATTAATGCTAGACTGAAATCTTCGCAATTCTCACTAATACGTTCTTTTAGCGGTAAGGGAGAGTGACTCAAGTAATCAGCCACTTTATTCTTCTTGCCAGGCAGACAACTCACTTCGTACATGAAATCTAACAATCTTAAGGTCATTTTAGCAATCCTAGGTGTAGCTTTGGTTATACTATCAGAAGTCAACACCTTCACCAAAGGTTTACGATCTGTGTGTAAAGTGAAACGTGAACCCTAGACATATTGCCTGAGTTTTCCATGGCCCAGACTGCAGCTAACGTCTCCTTCTCAATAACATAAATTCTTGCCACATTTTCAATAACTGTCTTAGGCTATGTGTTTTTATAGCAAAATTTGGTACAAATTTGGAATAAAATTCTGCCAGGCCCAGGAACGACCTAGTTTCTTCCTTGGATGTTAGTGCCAGGGGATTACTGAGTGCCTCAATTATTTCCTTCTTTGGTGATATACTGTTGTCCCTTATCTCATGACCTAAATATGTTACTGCGTTTATTGAAAATCTACATTTTCTCAAGTCTGGCGTCAAGCCCTTCTCTGCCAATTTCTCTAGGACTGTTTTCAAACTTGAATTGTGTTCTGATTTGTCTCAGCCCATTCCTAGTATATCATCCTTGAAACATGTCACCCCTTTAGTTACTTTTCATATTTTATGCATCAAGCACTGAAAGACTGTCGCTGCTGATGCAAGGCCAAATGGCATACAGATAAATCTTTAGCATCCAAAGGGAGTGAGGAACGCAGTAAGGTTCCTACTTTACAAATGTAAGTGCACTTGGTGGTAGGCCAGAGTCAAATCGATGGTGGAAAACCATTTAATCGCCTTGGATTCTGAAAGAAGTTCATCTATCCTTGGTAAAGAAAATTTATCAATTAGGATATTTTTATTCAAGTCCCTTAGGTCTACGCATAACTGCAATCTGCCATCTGATTTCCTTGCCACCACTAAAGGGCCCAACCAGTCTGAAATTTCCACAGGTTCTATGATTCCCTTACTTTCTAATTCATCTAATTCTGCCATCACACTTTCTCTCGTATCTATAGGAATGTTGGTTGCTTTATGATATATGGGTGTAGCTCAATCTTTTAGTATAATTTTGTGTACAAATCCACTCATTTTACCGACTCCTCCTGTAAATACTGTGGGAAATTGCATTTTAAATTCTTCCTCACTTGGTTTTGTACATTCACCAAGTAGCATCACTTGGTCCTTCTTATTTGGGTTTATAGCCCAAAGTTCCTTCATCAACCCATCCCAAAACAGATGGCCCTTTTTCAGTTACATATGATTTCACCTGTGCTGACCTGTTTCAATTTCAATTTCATCTCTACAAACCCAACCATGGGAATTTCCTCTCCAATAAATGTAACTGGATATATGTCTGTTGGTTCCAAACATTTACCCAACACTCTTTCAAACTTATTTTCCCATACTCTGTGTTGAATGATGGTGTACGGTTAACCGGAATCTGAAACAATATGTATTTGAATTCCCCCTATAATGATGTCACATATAAGTGTTTTCTTTAAATTGACTCTCACGTCTAAAACGGTTTCTTCTAAAGGAACACATTCATCAATACACAGAACCCCATCATCACTTGAAAATACATTCTCTTCCTCTTCTCCTTCATTCTCATTCCCACACTTCACCATCCTAGTATCTACCTTGAATAACTTCTTCCTACATACCTTGGCAAAATGACCTCTAATACCGCAATATGCACATTTTGATTTTATTGCTGTACAGCGCCTATCCATAGCCATATGCCCTTTATTTCCACATCTAAAACATGTGGGACGTTTATCATCCGTTTCCATATTACTTTTGGATACTCCTTTTCCCCATTTATTGCTATACTATATTTATCCAACTTCTTTTTTACCACTTTCTTTGAAAGTGAAACTTTTCGTACCACCTCCCCCTCATTATTGCTCTTCATGGACGCTTTTACGCATCTTGTAGACATTTCAGCTTTCTTAATACAAGCCACTATTTCATTCAAAGGGGAATCATCACATACCCACAACTTCTCTTGAATTCCTACATTATTTGAATGCATCACTAGTTGATCCCTTATAAGATCATCATGTAATGATCCAAATTTGCAAAGGCCTGCAAGTTTTTTTAATGCTTCTACACAGTCTTCAACAGTCTCTGTCTAGCTTGCTTCCTCTGAAAAAAAGTAGGTTGGTAGTAATTATCTAAATCTTTCAATGCTCCCCATGGGTCTCCTTTTCTTCTCCATTTGGCTGTACACATGCAACCCTTCTGGTCCCAAACTATGCCAAAAAAAAATATTTTTCCTTGAAGGTGTAAACTCTTCATCATTTTCCTCTTCCAGTGCTGATATATAGTTCAAGAAATATTCTTTCCAATCAGACCATTTTAATAAAGGTTCACCTGGTCGTGGAAGAAATTATACTGGTGTCGTGAGTCCACAGTTTGGTGAACTCGTGATGAAACACAAATATAATACTTATACTAGAATCAATCCAATTAGTTGTTAATTGTGTTGACTTGAAAGTAACATTATAATACTGAACTGCTGGCGTGTCACCATAATAATCGCTAAAACTGTTTTTAATGTTACACCTTACTGGTCAATGGCTTGATACATAGAGCCGTATGGTTGCTTCCTCAGTATGCTCCTCCAGGTTCAGGAATTGTCACAAAAGTTGCCTATATATAGTGGGATGCATATCACTGAATACGCTACAATGCGACAAATCTTCCTTGATCCAATATGGCGCCTACGTGTGCGTATCACCACATACGCTATATCGTGTCACTGCAAATGTATATAAAGCGATGTGCATATCAATTGGTGTACTACAGCGTGTTGTTTTTATAAGGCTCTCCGTTTCACTTTTATTCTTTTCTAATGGTGTGCGTATCATCAGGCACGCTACAACGTGACGGATCTTCTTTGATCCTGATCCAATATGTCATCTACATACACGCACTGCATCTGTATGTACTGGCACCGTGGCTCTTATGATGCCACTTCCTTCTGCTCTCTTGCTTTCTCCTCTACACGAGCTATAGTCCGAGCAGATCCATTCAACGACGCGCAAGCTCTAGCGTGAATGGGCTCCCTAATGAAGAGCAAGCACACTCACTTGCTTCTACTGCCACGCCACATCCAAATGTCAGCAACTTGTAAACCCCCCCAGATGGCCCATTCCCGCAAATACTTAAATAATACAACAGTTGGTTATTTGGTTTGGGAAATGTTGGCCGCAGTTTATTAGTGTTGATTTACAGCATGTTTGCCCTGCTTTTGAGGGCCATAAATCCTTGTGTCATATCACCGTTACATGCAGTAGAGGTCATGAGGTTGTCATAATTCACGTTATCTCCAATGAGGTTGAAGGCCCATGGGTTTATGCTTAAAACTGGTAAATTGGGTCATAAATCACTTTGCATCTTAACAACCCCATAAATTGTCGATATCTGCCTGTCAAATGGTTTGACTATTTCTTTTTCTCTTTTTCCCTCTTGAGGCTGCTCCCCCCCTTTTGCATTCTGCTGCGGGATGTCCCCCCGCATGTGGAGCACACATGTCTGAACTTGCACGCTGTCCCCCAGGTGCACTTGTCTTTGTCATACTTGAAGCATACTGCTGTTGCTCCCTTCCTTGCCTGTGGCCCCTTCCACTGTGTGTACTGTTGCCATCTGTAGAAGGGCTTTGCCTTCTCGTATATTCCCTTCTGGTAGCTCCTGTGAAAGGGCTATTCGCCCATCGTTGCCCAGCTCTTGGCCTCGCTTGCTATCATCATTTTGTGTATGTAACCTGCCACATCCTCTTCATCCCACTCCGTGTCTGGGTGAGCTTGCACTTGCTTCTAGTGCCATGCCACATTCAAATGTCAATAACTTGTAACTCCAACTCACAGCTGGGCAACTCCAGGTTTCACGGCTCCACCAGTCTGCCCAGGCGCTCTTCCTGTCAATATCTTGGATAACGTTTTGTACAGGCTTCCAGCATCTGCAGACCTTCAATTTCCTGCCTGCTCTCCTTCTACAGACGCTCCTCAACACTCAGCTGCCTCCTGGATTCAAACAAACCACCTCTGTCGCCAATTTGTAAGATACTCCACACGTACAAGTAATTTGTAATCCTTTATTGAGAGCAATCTGGTGACAATCCTCCACAACCGGTTATCTCCCTCAACTGTCACTTGCCTTCCATCCGAGAACTTTCCCCCACATGACATTCTGTTTCCACCACATTGGTAACTAGGATACCTAAGTCAAAAAGGAAGATCTTCCTGGAGTCATTCTGAAGTCATCCGATGACTTCAGCTGAGCTATTCTTGTAATTATCTAGGGAAGTCATCCCAAGCCCTCCTGAAGTATGTGTATAGAGCGAAATATTTAAATGAGATGACTCTAGAGTCATCACAACAACTACTCTAGGATGGTGTTCTGATGACTTCCCTGAAAAATGTGTGAATATCTTTAACTACTACAGGATGAATTAATGACAACCTGGGGATAACAGGAGATGACTTCTTGACTACCTGAGGATGATTTCATGACTAATTCAGGATGTGTTTGTATTACTTCATGATGACTTCATGAGTACTTCAGGATGTGTTTGCATTACTTTTTGATGACAACATGACTACTTCAAGATGTGTTTATATTACGTATGATGACTTCTTCATGGTGTGTTTGGTCACAATGATTGAGGACTTCTGGGTAGTTTTTTGGGGATTTATCTTTTTACTCTAGCACAATATCACAGTGACTACTAAAGGTAATTTTCACAGATGAATGTTTCCTTCCTATCCATTTGACTTCGGAGTGTGATATTAAGAAAATATATAAAGCCCCCCAATTAGAGTATGTCATAGATGCACCAGAAAAACTACACACCGCAATTCCAGTACCTGTGCCACAGTAACCAGTAATTATGAATAAAACCAGATAGTGAGGAATGTGTGGGAACTGTGTTTTAACATGTCATTCTACTTTTAAATGTGCAGACTAAGCTCCAGCACCTTGAAGTGGTGTGACCACAATTTTTTAATGGAGTAATACTACTTCTCTCCGAACAGAAACAATCCTATTCATTGTGTGCAAATTGACACATTGCATATTCATCATGATTTTTTGCAAGTTTGACCACCTGTAAATGAAGGTCAGAGACAACTGTCGCCATGGCTTTAACCCACTATTCTCACTCACCCATGATACCCCTTCCTTCTTTAAGCTATTAAAAACTGTGAGTGGTGATAGTTAAGTGGTAACAGCAGTGAGAGATGAGCATTAGGAGGAGCTTTGAGTGAGAGGATGGTGATTATTATGAGTGAACGTCATGGGTTCTGAGTTATGTGCATGTACAGTATGCTAAGCAGGAAATAGAGAGCTATGTGAGCTTTATATGAATGTCTTCTGGTAAGCTGCTGGTCAACTATGAGTGGATAAGTATGCAAGTCGTTGGTGTTGTGTGGTTGAGTAATGCATTGAATGAGAAATAAAGCACTGGTAAGCAACTTATGTCAGTGGAGTAAATACAAGGGTGAGGGATTTGAGTACCTGTGGGTGAGTGGCTGGATAGACATGATGTGAATCTCTACAGTGTTGTCAGGAGATGACAATATCAGTCAGTTGTGCAGTTTGTGATTTCGACCAATTGGTGTTGAGTGGTTATGAGTGATGTTCAGAGAAACTGTACAATGCAGAAACTGAGTTGTGATGCATGGTTAAGGGCAAGTAGTGAGTTGCTGTAAAAATGATGATGTCACTGCAAGGAGACTTGTAAATGGTATTGCATGGTTCTGGTCAGTAAAAGGTGTGAGGAGTAACCCTAATGGCTGTCATAGAGAAGAAGGTGTCAATAAGTGGTACTGCACGTACATGATGGCAAATGGTGGTCTGACTGGCAAGTTATGTGGCATTTGGGATGTGAGCGGTAAGGATCTGGTATAAGTGGCTCTAGGCGAATGGGCACGGTTAATGCGCAACTGCTGTGGGAGATGGAATGAGCCATGTTAAGTAGTGAAAGTTGGCTTTTGTGAGCTATATAATGATCTAAGTGGCAAAAGGTAAACTGTATAAGTGTTGTGAAGCTGTTAGTAAGATCAGGATTTAAATTCAAGGGTATGAAATAGAGCGTAGATTTTGAGAAACTGGTTATGGTGAGCATGTATTCAAGTGGATCAGAGTCCGAGTAGAGCAGATGTTGAGTGGAGAAAGCAGATAACAACAGAGGATGTGAACTGAGGACAAAAGAGCATAGAACACAGTGTGTTAAGTAGTATGTGAAGACAATGTGGAGAACAGCATCAAATAGTGGTTGTTGATAATGGAACGTTAGAGCAATGGATTAAAGATTGTGAATTTGGCATAAGAAGTGTTGTGTTTGGAGCAGAAGTGAATGTTGAGAGTGGATAAGGAGAAGTCATGTGTACAGCTGATCTACGTAGTTGAGCTAGAAATTTAATAGCTGTAGAAAAAGAGTGCATGTTGAGGACATAGATGAGAATATGTAGATTTTGTATTGAAGGAAAAGAATAGATGTCGAGGATGAAGATCTGGTATATATATTGCAGACAGCAGATGCACACGGCAGACACAGAGGATGGCGAGTATAAATAGATTGGACAGGCTGTAGAAAGCAGATGGAGAGGGTCAGCAGTCTATGTTATGGGGGTGAAAAGTGAATGTAAAGGTCGGAGACACAATGTAGAGACTAGAGAAGAAATGTAGTGGCTGAGAAAGTGATCTGATTTAATGGGTAGAGAAAGGATGTAAAGGGTGGAGCTCAGACTGTGTGGAGAGAGAATGTTTTGTGTGGAAAGTGTTGTGGAGTGGAGATGTACAGAATGTAGAGTTGATGTGGAACCCAGTGAGTGGATGTTTAGGATAAAGAACAGATGAAGAGCATGCACTGCAGATGTGATGTGCTGGTAGGGAGAACCATTGGAGAGTGCATGTCGATTGTGGTGAGTCAATGTACACGGACACAATGTTGACGGTAGAGACTGCAGGAAATACAGCATAGCTGGTGGGAAGAGACCACATCTGTAGTGGAGAGACCACATCTAGAATTGGAGATGTGTACAGGATTGCACACAGATATAAAGGAGGGGGCAAGAGTAGTGGCTGCGGTGCACGTGTATAACTTAGAAGGAGGTTGTGGAGAGTGACAGTAAAATGGAGAGCATGTGCAGGTGAGAGATGCTTGTGCAGGGTTGATCCACAAAGTAGATGACAAATAGATGTACAGAGTGGAAAGGGCAAGTGAAGGACAGATTTGAAGGATGGAAAGTGCACTTGTAGTGTGGCAAGCACGGGTAGAGGGTGGAGTGCACAGAGTACAGTCAGAACATAGAAAATACATGTATAGTGTAGAGAGTAGAAGTGCAAACACATGCTTGTGGTAGACAAAAGGTGGGAAGCCAGATATAAATGTTGAAGTTTATGCAATGAGGAATGCAGATGTGCAAGGTGGAAAGCAAATGTAGAGTGTGCAAGGTGGTTTAGAAAATGCATATTGAGAGTGGATGTGTGCTGCAGAGAGAGCATGTACAGGGTGGAGAACACAAGTGGTGTTAGGATTATGCATGTATATGTTAGAGAGTGGATCTGGAGAGTGGAGGGTAGGGGGCAGATGGAAAATGGATAGGGAGGATTAAGAGTGGATGTTCAAGGTGGAGACCAGAGGTACAGCATGAAAAACTGATGTATGGGGTGAATAGAAGACTACCGGGAGCAAAAGGGGCCTTCTGGAGGGTGTTGACTGCATGTGTGTGGCAGTTCTGGAGCATGGACAGTGGAGGTATAGCAGAGAACAGATATATAGGGGGTCATTCCGAGCTTGGCGGGCGGCGGGAGCCGCCCGCCAAGCAGGAACCGCCAGAAGACCTGACCGCGGCGGTCATTCTGGGTTTCCCACTGGGCTGGCGGGCGACTGCCAAAAGGCCGCCCGCCAGCCCAGTGGGAAACACCCTTCTACGAGGAAGCCGGCTCCGAATGGAGCCGGCGGAGTGGAAGGTGTGCGACGGGTGCAGTAGCACCCGTCGCGAATTTCAGTGTCTGCTAAGCAGACACTGAAATTCAAAGTGGGGCCCTCTTACGGGGGCCCCTGCAGTGCCCATGCCATTGGCATGGGCACTGCAGGGGCCCCCAGGGGATACACAACACCCCTCACCGCCATCCTGTTCCTGGCGGTCGAAACCGCCAGGAACAGGATGGCGGTGAGGGGGTCGGAATCCCCCATGGCGGCACGATTCCTCAGGGCAGCGGAAAACCGGCGGGACACCGCCGGTTTTCCGGTTCTGACCGCGGCCATACCGCCGCGGTCAGAATGCCCTCAGGAGCACTGCCAGCCTGTTGGCGGTGCTCCCGCCGACCCCGGCGGTCAAGGACCGCCGGGGTCGGAATGACCCCCATAATGTGTTGAGGGGAATCAGAGAGAGGATATGGACCATGGACGGTGATGTTGAAGGGGGGGATGTAGAGCACAGACTGCCAAGATGGCGAGGTGGAACACAGCTATAAAGAGTAGATGTGGAACTTAAAGTGTTCATGTACAGTGTGGAGAACACATGGACGGTGGAGTGTACATCAAGTGGAATGAGATCATAACTGTGTGGAAGGAACACATCTGGAGAAGACAACATGTAGACGACAGCAAGAATATATAATGGGATGGGAGCAAAAGTGGCAGTTAGGGGGTCATTACGATCCTGGCAGTTAGAGACCGCCAGGGGTAATGTGGCGTCCGTACCGCCAATAGGCTGGCGGTACGGAGACCAGTATTACGACCGCAGCGGTAGCGCCGCGGTCGCACCGACGGGGCCGGCGGTTTCCCGTCGTTTTAGCCTCGGCGGTGATAATCAGCGCTGCCCTGGGGATTATGACCCCCCTACCGCCAGCCTGTTTCTGGCGGTTTGCACCGCCAGGAAGAGGCTGGCAGTAAGGGGTGTCCTGGGGCCCCTGCACTGCCCATGCCACTGGCATGGGCAGTGCAGGGGCCCCCTAACAGGGCCCCGGACAGCTTTTCACTGTCTGCATAGCAGACAGTGAAAAGTGCGACGGGTGCTACTGCACCTGTCGCAAGGCCGCAACACCGCCGGCTCCATTAGGAGCCGGCTCCTATGTTGCGGCCTCATCCCCGCTGGGCCGGCGGGCGTAAACTTGGTTTGCGCCCGCCGGCCCAGCGGGATGTCGTAATGGGTCCGCGGGAGTGCAGCCGTATTGGCGGCCGCACGGCGGTAGCCATCCGCCAAGCTCGTAATGACCCCCTTAGAGTGCACTTGTACAGATTAGAGAGATGATGTGGTGTGGATGTATAAAATGGAGATTGCATGTGGGAGGGGTGAAGCACATGTTGAAAGTGGAGAATGCAAATGGAAGGTAGGGAAGGTGAATGTGGATGTCAGATGTATAGATAGTGAACAGATGCTGCAAGCAAGAGAAGGGCAGATATGAAGGGTGAAAATTGCATGTCGAGAGTGGTGACAGATGTTGAGGGTGTGCACATAGAATTGCAAGCATGTTAAAACCGCATTTGAGGAGAATGGTTAGACAGTGTAGAATGGACACAGACAACACATAGGGTGTAGTGCAGACACAAAACACTGATAGGGATGGTGGAGACATGTGAAGAAGCATGGCAGATGTAAAGTGGGTTTGAGAGCAGATGTCCAGAGTAGAAAGCAAATGTAAAGTGTGCTAAGGATGTGTGGAGAATGCATATGCAGAATGGATATGTGGAATATGAAGAAAGAATATTTTAAATGGAGATGACAAGAGGAAGTTGTAAGATGCATGTACATGTTGTAGTGTATGTGTGGACAGTGGCTGTATAGGATAGAGGGTGGATGTATGTGCTGGGACAGATGTAAAAACTGGATGTATAGGATCGAGAGCACACATAAGGAAGGATCCATGACAGAGAAGATAACAGGGCAGAGATCAGATGAACAGAGTGGAAAGACTACCTGTAGAAGGTGTAGAGCACCTGTGAAGGACAGAGAAATACAGGTTTAGTGGAGAACATGTGATCAGGAAGGCGAACAGAGATATGTATATTTATACACACACACACATCTCCTACCCCAGTATGGTGAGAGCTTTAGAGAACAGACATGGAGCTGAGTTTCACAGGAGGCAATGTGGCCTACTGGCTGCAGCTGGAGACCATGCAACATGTGGGACCAGGTTCAAAACGTCTGCCTCACCTCAGCATTCTGTGAAAACCCCACATATCTGTATGTGTCAGAAAAAACTAGCATTGGTAAATCCAATAGGTTTTATCTACATAAGAGCTACAGGCACTACCAATGTCCTTTGTCCATGTTATACGGCACTGTGGAGTGGAGTGGCATTGCATGGCGTAGAGTCCAGTGGCTTGGAGTTTCCTAGAGTAGTGAGGAATAGAGTGGAGTGGACTGGCATAGAGTGCAGTGGTGTATAATGGATTGGAAGTGTAAAGTTGAGTAGAGTGGCGTGGGGTTGATTAGAGTGGCGTGACAGTGTAGAATAGAGTGGCTTGGAGTGGTGTATAGAAGAGTGGCACAGAGTAGAATGGGGTAGAGTAGAGTGGCATTTAGTGAAGTGGGGCAGAGTGGCACAGTGTAGTGGTTGGGGTAGAGTAGAGTGGACTGGTGTAGAGCGCATTGGCATAAATTAGAGTGGTGCAGTGTAGAGTGCAGTGGCGTAGAGTAGAACAGAGTAAAGTAGTGTAGCATATGGTGCAGTGGGATAGAGTGCAGGGGAATAGAGTAGAGTGGTGCAGAGTGTAGCAGCATAGAGCAGAGTGACACAAAGTACAATAGAGCTGTGTAATGTGTAGTGGCATAGAGTACAGTGAAATGTCGTAAAGTGCAGTGGTGCTGAGTAGTGTGCAGTGGCCTAGAGCAGCTTAGAGTGAGTGGCTTAGAGTAAAGTGGTGCAGAGTAGAGTGGCGTAGAGTGGTGTGCGTAAAGTGCAGTGGCGTAGAGTGGCGTAGAGTGCAGTGGCATAAAGTGCAGTGAGATGGAGTGGTGCAGAGTAGAGTTGCATGTAGTGCAGGGGCCTAGAGTAGTGGTGCAGAGTAAAATGCAGTGGTGTAGTGTCAGTGCAGTGGCATAGAGTGCAGTGGTGCAAAGTGCTGTGGTGTAGAGAGCACTGGCAGAGTGCAGAGGTGTAGAATACGGGGTAGGGTGTGGTAGGGAAAACAAGCAACACTGAACAGGGGTTGGTGTAATGAAGCTGTATGGAAGGGGATATGGGAGACAGACTGAAAACACAAGCACTCAAATGGAGTGCTTTAAAATAAAGAAAACAGTAGCTCCAAAAATGGGAACAGTGGATGGACAAAAGTACTTGGTCCGTGTGCCAGGGAAGGGCCAAACACAAGAAGAGGGCATGACACCTGCATACAGTTACAAACAGGGGTGAAGAAAATGAGAGTGAAGATGAAGCTAACAAATGGTATTCTGGGGGGAGGAGGGGTTGTAAGCCCAGTATATGTAAATAATGTGTCTTGCGGTCTAGTCAAAACCTAAAACGTGTAACATAGCATTTGTCTGTTGTGAAGCCCCCTATGTCCTTGGGCAATTAAAGACAAACCATTAGGGTTTGACGTAATAAAGAGATACCCCAACAATGTCTGAATTTCACAGTGTGGAACTGGGAAATATGGGCTCCGTCCAGGCTTCCCTCATGAACAAATTGCGTGATCACCGTTTTTTTTTTTTATATTTCACATAGACTCAGGTTTGTTTGTTTACATATGAGAACACCTTCAAATATCCAAATGAAGCATGAGTGAAGTACAAAAACTTATTATTTTTAATTTAATAGCATATCGTGTTGCTCCATCTGCCAGAATGAAGGACACATATAGGACTCGCATGACAACTGACGACTCTTAGATCACTAAAAGCATTGTCATCAGAGAGGAGACAGGCATGCTTCTCAATGCATGTTTAAAAACTATTTATTTAATAAATTCTTCTTAATGCAGAGACATAATCTGATGTATTGAGGTGTAACGCTTCTGAGTGTTAAAGAAATACACTTTTTGGAGTTTTGAAAACATTTTTTCACATTCTAACATGATGTTTATTGCATGGCTTATGTGCCAAATATTTTCAAGGCTTGCCTCTCCTACAGGCCCTTAGACCAAGAGATGAGCCTAGGCTCTGCTTTCCCTGTTAAATGTTTTGTCTCGCTCTACAAGAAAGTGAATGCAGTGCATGCACTGCAGATGTGTTAGTATGAAAAGTGAGTGTGGGCCATGGAGAGTTAACGTACAAGGTGGGGAGTACATTTCAAGTGTGGAGAGTAGGTGTAGGTACTTGGTGTAAGGTGGAAGTGGTGGAAAGTAAAAGTAGCTGGCGTGCATTGTTTTTACAGTATGGAGATTACATACGGGTGTGTAGTTGGCTACGGTGAAGAGCAACTATATGGGATGGAAAAAGCGGCAAGTAGCAAATGTGAGCAGAGTGAACTGTAGGATTGAAGAGTGAATGTACAAGATGAAGGACGTCTGTCTCGAGCAGAGAGCGAAGGTGAAAAGCAGATATGATGGATGTTCATGTAAACTGGAGAGGTCATGTGTGGAGGGCAGCAGAGTATGGTGGAGAGCAAAGTAAATCAAAGAACTTGTGGAGTGCAAAACAAATGTCAACTCGAGCATAAAGGGGATAGATTTATACAGTGCCAAAAAGACCTAGAGGGTTGAAATGACCGGACATTAGTACAGCATATTGAGAGTGAATAGTGTAAAGAACAATGCTGGGGCACCGTGGAAGCAGAGTGGATGTAAGAAGTCAGTGTATGAAGCAGAACGGAAATGGCGGGAAATTGCACCAGATTTATTCAAAGGACAGAATACAAGAGGGATAACAATTAAAGCAAGGGGACTTGTTTCCCCTTCTAATTTTAAGAACAAAAGTAGTCTTCTCCCATCTTGGGGGTTTATCATTCAATGCCTCAAATGTGCTGATCTCTCATCTTGAGGTGGGGGTTAACTTTAAATGCCTCACTCACTTTGTTCCTCCATCACTAGATCACCCATTGAACCCTTTCCCTTCCCACGGCGCTAGACTCAGTTTAAAACCATCCCTGTTTGCTCAGTTCCTTTCAAAGAACACAAAGAGCTCCGGCAGTGCTCTGTATGTAATTCCTGGCTTTTTGCTCAATAAAAACGCTGCTCCGAAGCTCGTGGTTTCTCTCCTCGGTCTCAGCAGTATGTAAAACAAAGACCTGCCTGACTATCGCGATTGCTGGAATGCACACAACAATAGCCTTCATGATTGGTCAAGACGACCGAGGGGGGGCAAGGGTCAACAAGGCTGGTTGCAAGAGCACTCTTGCGCTTCTTTTCAACAACCTTTATTGAAAACTAAGACCGACATACAGCAATGCTGCACACAAGGAAGAGTTTACTGTAATTTACTACAATAAGCAGTTGTAAAATTAATCGCCTTCAGTGCATTCTGGAAACAAGATAATTGTATATGTTGTAGCGTCCAGGGTTTTACTACAAATAGTTAAAAGTGCGCTATGATAATGAAATAATAACTGATTTTACACCAGTTGCAACGACTCCAATACACTTTTGGGTAAATTTTTATTTAAAAAAAAAAATCACTGTTGTAGCTTTTCCAAAGGTTTGCAACAGTACAACATTTTCTAGTGTAGCGTAAAGAATTTTAGATTCTATTAAGGACACGGAGGTGAGGATTATGCTTCTCAGTTCTTTACTACTCAAAAACAGCAGCCGATGAAAAAACATTAAACATTAATGTCTATAAACAGGGGTGGCACCAACTGGCGTCCTCTTTCTTTGTATAACCAGAAAAAAACATACAGTGACCAAGTCCATCAAAAGTCTCTTGGACATAGAAGAATACACCAGAATTCAAGCTTGCCAAAAACGACCAAACGACGGCCCTTCAAAACTTCATCCTTGTTTGGAATCCGTGTCTGACAGAAAAATCAATTATAAGACTCAAGAATAATACAACCAAAATTTCCAGGGCGGGAAAACATTATATCACAATCCATTGAATAATAACATTCATTGCAATGTATATATTGGGTGGGATAATCCTCGCCTCCGTGTCCTTAATAGAATATAAAATTCTTAACGCTACACTAGAAAATGTTTTATTCTATGTCAGGACCGGAGGCTCAGATTATGCTGGTTCAAAGCTGATCCACCTCCAAATTAGACACATGCACTATTGGTTTATAATAAAACATTTTAAACATAGAATCACTAGACCAATCAGCCGCTCTAAGAATATCTTCTAATCTGGAACCCAAAAGAAAAGCGTTTGATGCCATGGCCCCCCCGAGGGAATGGGCCCCATATAAAGACATATCAATGCCTGCCTCTGACATCACCCAACGAACCCAGTGTGCCAAAGTAACCGCTGAAACCGGTTTGAAGGGTTTCTGAGTGGAAATAAGAAGAGGACCCACTGGATCCACTCTGTAACTTGCAGTGCGTTCTTCATATACCTTTAAACATTTGACTACACATAGATTTGCATTATGTGGAAAAGCTGGGTAATCCACAGAAGAAGACATGCATTTGGTACGCTTGGACATAATAAAGGAAACCCCAGAAGGGGAAAATAACCTCCCTCCTAAATCTAATGCTTTCACATCTGACACCCTGCGACAAGATATTAAACAGAGTAAAGTGGTTAACTTTGTGGACAATTGTTTCATAGATAACAGATGATTATCCGGCCAATTAGTCAAAAAAGATAAAACAACATTCACATCCCAAAACTGTGAACAGCGTGGTCTAGGTGGATTGGCCACTCTGATACCTTTCAGCAATTTACATACCAAAGGATGTCGCCCAACCGGTTTATTATTGATCCATGAATGTCCAGCCGAAATAGCCGATCTAAAATTATTTACTGACCTGTAACATAGACCAGTATCTGCACACTCAGACAGGACATTTTTTAATGTCCTTGACCTCGGATCCCACTGGATCCACATCTCCTCGAAGGCACCAACCCACCCACTTCTTCCATGCCACAGAGTATCATTTGTGGGTGAAAGGAGCCCAAGCTTGTTGTATAAGTGAGGAAGCTGAAGCTGAAAGGCCCTGCACTTGTGAATGTCTCCCGATATCTTCCAGGCCATGAGACACAGCTGACCCGATAGAAGAAGAGGATGCGGGATCCCACCGAATCCAGAAGGAGTTGTGGAAAAATCGGGAGCTGTAGAGGAAGAGCAATCGAGAGTTCCAGGAGGGATGGAAACCAGGGTTCACTCTTCCAAAAGGGGGTGATAAGAACTGCAGACGCTGCTTGTCGGCACAAGCACTTTGTGACTCGTGGAATCATGGCAAACTGAGGAAACACATAATTCATCTGAGTTGACCAATCCTGCAGAAACGTATCCGTTGCCATAGCCAACGGATCCGGTCTCCAACTGAAAAACTTTGGGATCTGGAAATTGAGGCGAGACGCAAACAGATCCACTTGACACGGTCCCAATAACCCCATGACTCTCTGAAATACAGAAGGAAGAAGTTTCCAATCCCTCAAGAACCGAGAGTTCCAATCTGCCACTAAGTTGTCTTTGCCTGGAAGGAATTCCGCTATCAGCATGATCTTTCGAACCAGACAAAGATGCCAAAACTCCCTGGCAATATTCGCCAGGAGACAAGGCCTCGTTCCCTCCAGATGGTTGATGTACCAGACTGCGGACACATTGTCCATTTTCAGAAGAATACAACAATTGCTCCTGAGAGGAGAAAGAGCTCTGATGGCAAAAGAACCCTCTAAGAGTTCCAGACAATTGATGTGGAGATGCAATTCCTCTGAGGACCACCTCCCTCCTGTCCAAAAAGGACCGCATCTCGCTCCCCTGCCCCAACGTCTGGCATCCTACTCTATCACCACCTCAGGGGTTTCCCCAAAAATGGCCCTGCCGTTCCATGCCTCCATGTGAAAGAGCCACCACTGGAGCTCTTCTCTGGCTTCTAGAGAGAGCGGAACCAGGTGATCGTACGAGAAACCCTGTTGAAGGAATTGGATCTTTAATCTCTGCAAGACTCTGTAATGGAGAGGACCCAGAAAGATTGCCTGAATCGAAGAGGCCAACAGGCCTACAATCCGTGATAGGGACCTCAAAGAAACCATCTGTTTCAATAACGACGTCCTCAACTCTCTCTAGATCGACTTCATTTTCTGAGAAGGAAGGCGTAACTGGGCTTGTACTGAATCTACCTGGAATCCCAAGAACTCTAATTGTTGGGATGGAACCATGCAGGATTTCTTGTGATTGATCACAAACCCCAGTTCCTGAAGAAGAGAACCTACCCATAGCAGATGAGTAAATAACAGAGCTCGATCCTGAGCCATGATAATCATGTCGTCTACATAGATTATTAGGCGAATGCCTCTCTCGCAAAGATTTTCCACTACTGGTTTCAAGAGTTTGGTGAACACCCAAGGAGCTAAAGACAGCCCGAAAGGGAGCGTCAGGTATTCATACCAACTGTCTCTCCACTGAAATGGGAGAAAACGCCAGTGGGAAGGCGCTATGGGACTGATAAGTAAGCGTCCTTCAACTCTAGACAAACCATCCAGTCTCCCTTCTGAAGATCTCTCAACAGATGGATGCCCTCCATCTTGAAGTGGCGGTATACCACAAAGGGGTTGAAATTTCTTACGTTGAGTACCAGTCTCTGGCCACCTCCTTTTTTTGCACCAAGAAAATGTTGCTGCAGAAACCCCTTGGGTGACTGGAAGTGAGAGAAATAGCCTTCTTTGTTAACAATTCCTGAATTTTGCCATCTATAAAGGATTTGTCTAGTTGGGAAAAAAGCATAGGAGGAGGCAGGGCGTACTGTCGAGGAACAGATACGAGCTCTATGGAATACCCCTGAACAGTATCTAGAACCCATGTGTCTGAGGAAATGGAAGCCCATGTTTGCACAAAAAATTTCAGTCTGCCTCCTCAAGGGATAGAAGGAAGAGGAAGATTTATTACCTGTGGGGGTGTTATCGATGGCTCTGTAACCTCTATGTGCGCCTCGATTTTTGCGGTTGCATGCTCCTCTATATCTGGAGAGATAGAAACCAACGAGGGAAGTGTCCTGGGTGTAACCCCTGCGTCCTGGATAAGTTCCTCTTGCAAGACCTTGTTGAGAGCCCTGGCAGATCAAGTGTCATCAAAATCGACCGGCCCGTCCAAAAAGTGGGTTAGACATTTTTTTAAGGGAAGATTGGGATTTATCCAAAGACGTAAAAGTGTTGATGAATTTTGCAATGTCCTTCACAAACTTGTCCCCAAAACGTTGTCCCTCAGCTAGTGAGCCTGCCTCAGCCGAAGCAAAATCTGCCAGTTGAGGGTCAATACGCAGCAAGACGGACTTTCTACATTCTGAAGCTAAAGCAAAATTTGCATTGCCAAGAAAACAAACGGCACGTTGAGTCCACCCAGCTAGCACCTCCAGATGGATGGCTGCCCCAGTTTCCTGAGCCAGAAGAGCCAATTTGAGGATTTTTTCGAGGGGTCCAGACACATCTAACAGTTTATCTTGACAAGCCTTGAGGGCCCTGTCAATCCCTTTCTTTGGATCCTTGTTATATTTCTTAAGGAATGTCACCATCATATTATCAATCTCAGGAGTGAGCGCAGTTTTATGTGGTAAATCTGGTCGCGGACACTCCGATCTCAATCTGGATCTGACCTCCTTCTCAAACCCTTTTCAAATATGCAGATGCATATAATCCGCTACAGCGGGGGGCTGGAGCCCAATCTGATGATTTAGGATGAATAATATCATATGGTTTGAAAGAAAAAGGAGAGGGAGAGAAAGAAGAGGAAAGTTTACGCTTCTTCGTGTGTTTCTTAGGTTGTGAGGATTCCTGAGAAGAAACAGAGTCAGAATCAGAAACTGCAGTAGGCAAAGTAATAGGAGTGGAAGGATCTGAAAAGTAAGTATGTTCAGAGATAGAAGGAATGGAGATATTGGCCAGTTTGCTCTTGTGAGGCCATAGCTGTTCAGCAGAAAGGACAGTTGGAGATGAACTATCTCCAGAAGGAAGAGACTCAGAAGGGCCAGCCAGATCATCAATCTTTTTGGATAAAGGTACAAGGGCCGATTAAATTGCTTTATACAAGGACTTCTGTATGGAAGAGTCAATAACCTGTTCAAAACAGGGATCAAAATAGTAATCTTCGTCCTCATAAGGGCCATACAGCTCCAGGCCCAGACCACAATACTCTTCATCAGACATGGTATTACCACTGTCAAACTTCAAAAGTTGAAGTGATCACAATTGCAGGAAAAGCAAGTTCTTAATTGTTCCAACCCCAGCCAGCACAGGTGAGGGGCGTCAAAAAATCGAATTATCAAACTAGCTGCACCAGAAAACGAGTGCCTGCACAGGAAGAGTTAATAGCAGACCCGCTATTCAAATCGTAAAAAACGAGGTACAGTAGTGTACAACTACTCACTGCCCCTGATGGATCAGCCCGGGGCCGGTGTCCGTGATCCGACGAGAGAGGGAAGTTGACACACATCACTTCCCTCCCTCGTGGGATGTATGCCCGCGTGAATAGCCCAATTGGGCTATGCACGCGCATCTCCTGGTGCAAAAGAAACCTTGCGACCCAGAAGACAAGCAAGCCGTGCCTGACCTTCCGGTCGCCTCAGCACCCCGGCGCATACAAGTGCAGGGGGAAAAACTACAGCAGCGGTGCGGTGAAGAAAACCTTGTCGCTGCGATGCGGCGAAGAAAAATCAGAAGCAGGAAAGCTGCAGAGGCCGCCCAAAGAACAAAGCCTGCAGCGCGCTTGCAAAACGCGCGAGTCGCAAGCGAGAGCGCGCGTGTAATGAAAAACAGATTACGGGCGCAACACGCACCCTAGTGCGCGCAGGTAAGCAGAGCGCGCGAGGAAGGAAAACAGATCCAAGCAAATAAAGTGTACGATAACATGTCACATAATAATGTCCAAAATTAGGCATAAATGGGAAGGCACTTATCTGACTGCGGAGCAGCAAAGAAAGAGGACGTCAGTTGGTGCCTCCCCTGTTTATAGACTATGTTGGTCTGCCATTGGTGGTTATGGGAGGCGGGGTTCAAAGCCTCATTAATGTTTATTGTTTTTTCATTGGCTGCTGTTTTTGAGTAGTAAAGAATTGAGAAGCATAATCGGAACCTCCGGTCCTGACATAGAATTTAATTAGCATTTATGTATCTTTCCAGGCATAGTTTTTGGGGACGGCAAATAAATAGTGGTATGACAGTTTGTTCGGTTAATGTGCCTGCAGCATAAATCTGTACTGACAGTGAATATGCATTTAATGTTGTACACAAGCACATTGCAGATCTCTGCATTTTACCATTCCGTCACTCACTTTTATTAATGGGATTGAGGGTGAACAGCCTCGGGCACAGTGTATTCTATGGATTCAACTTTGTGGAACGGAGGGACATGGAGTTTAGAGCCAGATTTCAGCAACAGATTGAGCAGTTCATGTAAGGTAGCATCAGACACTCAACCAAATGAACTATTGTAACCATATTGAAATAAACCTGTGAAATACAAGTAAATCTCTACACTGGGTGCATTAATCCATTTGCAGGGATTGGAATTTCAAAGTAACATATAGATTGCTTCTTGAGCGTAACCTTCAGCTTACACAGATATATTTAGCAGATGCAGTAAATCATTCATCAGTCTTTCTGCGAGTAAAGCATGTGATGTATGCAATAGGCACTCAGCTCACTGAGCAATCTCCAGAGACAAACTTGTAAATTTTATGACAAGACCGGAGGCTCCTATTATGCGTTTCTCTTCTTGCTTTAATAAAACAGCAGTCAAGAAAAAACTACAAGTCCTATGTGGCTAACACAGACAGCCAATGGGATTGAAAACGTAGTACAGAACATGTTGACCAATAGCAGTTCCCCCCATGCTATTGTGACGTCACTTGACTGCAAGCAGCCCTCTTTTCTTGCTGCTGCAGTCAAGATAAGTCACCCTTTTCTTTCCTCATATCTTTCATTTATAATGGTTTTGTTTTTATGTGTATAAGCATATCATTATTTCATTTGTAGTCGGCATGTTGCCACATTCTATTATTTAGGCGCTTCCTCGCGCTCGTGTTTTTCCTGTCCTCGGTAGCACAAAGCGGGTGCTTCCGAGGCAGGAATTCCAAATATTTCAGCTGCGCAACGTGCGCCGCGCGCGATGTTCTATTGAGGATTTTCCCTCGCATTCAGGAACAACCTTCATTCGGTTGCCTGACGCGAGGAAAGGAAACCCTGCAAAGCGCTCCTCGCAAGCCAAGCGCTCCCTCACCTTCAACGCCTTGTGCCTTTATCGGCTGCTCCTCCGGTTTGACTGCACCAATTTCCCTTGGCCCAGCCCTCGTGTAGGAGGGTTCTTCCTTGTTTGCCTTAGTCCTATTCTCAGTTAACCACCGGCTGCCCAGCTGAGATAGGAATTTCTGCTTGAATTTAATTCCTGTTATTTCAGAGTCATTTTTTGACCAAAAAATGTTCCCTTTCTTCATTAATTTAACTTTTAACATGGAAACCAACTCCTCTGCTATGGAACAGGGTGTTCCCAGTGAAATTGAGGACATAAGAAACAAATTACGCAATTTTATCAAAAATTCTGTTCAACAGGCAATGGCGTCATCTATGCAGAAATTATCAAAGAATTTGGAGTCAAATTTTTCTAACCTTTTATCTAAATCTTCGGCCCAGTCTGCGGGGGAATGCAGTCAGCGCCTGCCTGCCAACCCTATGGTTCCGGCACAAACGGAGAGTGAGTTTACCTCACATATGACAGAGGACGCGGTTCCTCACAAGGCTCCTGTCAAGGAGTATAACAATATGGTTTCCAAACCCTCTTTGAAACGTAAAGCCAAACAACGTCACATTCCTCTTCCCACTCCCTACACCTCTACGCCTAATTCGGATGATGATATCCCGGATGCAGATTCAGATATCTATGTCTCTGATAAAGACGACACTGATTCCTTTTCACCTCCTCCTCCTAAGAAACTCAAATGTCCCTCTGTTTCCCCCCATCTATTTGACGCAGAAGGTTTTCCCATGTTTGACCCCTCCAACATACTTCGCCCCAATTCCACTGAATGGCTCCCTGCTGACCATGTCGGTCGTTACGTGGCTCAGAAATTATTTTCACCCCTAGATAAGCAGACCAGAGCCAAGCTCAAGTCCGAATGTCCACGCCCCGTCCTCCCACATAAAGCTACTTCCACTCCCACCATTGATGAACAGATGTTTATGTTTTTCACTAAACAGGGCAAAGACCCTCGTAAGGGAGTAGATAAGGCATGGTCGTCCTGTCAGGACAAGCCATTGGACGTCATAGGTCCACTTACAAGAATCTTTGACATGATTGAATCAGCCAGGCTGGATGGCAGCTTTCTAGATCCAGAAGAGTTATCCTTATGGGTTCAATGTTGTTTCTGCCTTCTGGGGAATGCTAACTCCTCTCTCATTCATGAGAGACGGAAAGGCCTTGTGACGGGTTGGTTGGAGATCACCCTCACCCTTCCAGGTCCTGTGCTGACTCTGCCTCTGGAGACCGTTGCATGACCCACTTCCCATCCCGTGATTGGTGGAATACTCAGAATCAGCGGGTTGCCGGGAAGTTAAAGACTCCTCTGAACCTCCCGAGGAGAGAGAATGGTTTGGAGGAAACGGACAGACGAGTATCAAAGGCGGAGAGGAACGAGCTACCGGAGGTCAACAGAGTAGATGACGGGAGGCGCTTCGAGGCCCAGCAACAGGAGGAAGCCGCCGAAGACGTCCGACGGATCCCGCGGGAGTAGGCAGCCGGGATGACGAAGCGCTAATGCCCGCCGCGCTTCTGGAGAAGCGCGGCGAAGCCAGGTATGTGGGATCACAGACCTGAGGGAAATAGGGAAAAACTGAGAGTGAGAGAAACGTAACAAAAAGGCCGAAAGGGGAAAAGAAGAGAAAACGGGAGTTGGGAAGGGGGGAAGGGGAAAACAGAGCACGAAGACCTCTTCACATCAAGCACATAACGGCACTTTAACTTTGTCTATAAGAGCACAAGGCACTTGAAGGGCACCGCATCTACAAAGGCATAAAAGAGTATCTAAAAGAAGCGAAAGAGCAGTAAAACGCTAAGAATAGGTCAAAGAAGGGTTTCAGGTGACCCAAGAGAGATAGTGAGACAGTAACTAATGGTAACTGCACAAATAAGACGTGTAGAGATTAGAGGGGAGAAATAAAGGGAAAACAACTTCCGTGAAGCTTCGGCTTAACCTCTATCCTCTGTTCTTTTACATGTACCTCCCGGTACCCCTACATATCGAGGACGCAAGAGAGAGAGAGAGAAGATTGAGAACAAGTCCAACAAAGAAACAACCACCCACCCAAAGGAGAAAAAATCCCTTTAAACCTATCTGCACCGTACCTCACTGTTTTTTTTACTTACCATAATAAAACACTGGCACACCTGACCAACGCGTTTGAGTAGTCCTTCAACACGGGAACCAATCACAGGCCTCCTGATCAAACTGGACCCTAAACTGATTAATTTGGCAACGGTCCAACCCCAAATTCATACAGAAGGGCAGCTTTGCGGGGATTCATTCATTAAAAATCTCAGCAAGTACGTTGCCACATTCACCTCATTAGACAAAGCACAACAGTCTATGCGGAAAATGTTCAATCAACGGGTTTTTGCCAGGGCCGGTAGAGGCAGGGGCCGCTTTACCGGCAGAGGTTCCGTCAACCAAGGCTCCAGAGGATACTACGGTTCCTATCAGCATGAATTTAGACCGCAGTTCTATCCCCAGCGTGGCAGAGGCTATCGTTCCAGATCCTTTAGACACACCAAGGCCTCCAACCCTACAGATAAGCCCTCAGCTTGGTTCTTTTCCAACCGGGGGTCGTATCTTCCATTTTCTTTCAAATTGGTTAACAATTACCGCAGATGTATGGGTTTTAAATACTGTGCAAGGTTACATAATAGACCTTTATTCCACCCCAGTTCAAACATTTTACACTCCTTCTCCCCAATTCTCCACAGAAATGACCCAGTTAATATCTCTAGAGGTAGATTCCCTCTTACAAAAGCAAGCAATTTCAGTCACCCAACCCCACCCTTTAGGATTTACCAGCCCAATCTTTCTAGTTCAGAAAAAGAACAAAAAGATGCGTCCAGTCATCAACTTAAAACACTTTAATCGCTTTGTGGTGTACAGACATTTCAAAATGGAAACAATTCTTCACCTCAGAGATATACTTCTTCAAAACGACTGGATGGTCAGACTGGATCTGCAGGATGCCTATTTAGTCGTCCCGATACATCCAGACTCCAGGAAATTCCTTCAGTTCCATTGGTTCGACCAAACTTATCACTTTACCTCTCTGCCCTTCTGTCTATCATCTGCCCCTTGGTGTTTCACCAAGCTACTGAAGCCCGTGGTAGCTTTCCTAAGGTCCCAGGGCGTAAGGCTCCTAATTTATTTAGACGATATCCTAATTTTAAATCAATCTCCTCAAATTCTTCTACTCCATTTACAAACAGCCTCCTCTCTTCTAGAGAACCTAGGCTTCATAATAAACAGAGAAAAGTCCCTTCTAACTCCATCCCAAACCATAGAATTCTTAGGATTCCAAATCAATTCAATCTCAGCTACCCTACTTCTGCCCACGTCAAAAATAAGATCCATAAAGTCAGAAATCCTGCAAATCCTTCGCAGTTCTCTCATTTCTCTCAGGACATTAGCTCGAATAGTAGGCCTGCTGTCCTCTTCTATTCAGACTATTTTTCCAGGTCCCCTTCATTACCGCTCCCTTCAAAGACTGAAGATTCAACACTTAAGGAAAGGTCTATCATATTCCGACCTCATTCCCTTAGACATAGAGTCCCGAACAGAGCTTCAATGGTGGATAGACCATTTGGACGCTTGGAACGGGAAAAGTATATTTCCATCAGCCCCAGATCTTGTCTTAGAATCCGATGCAAGTCGTCTGGGCTAGGGGGCCCGATGTGGTCCCATATCGACTGGAGGTACATGGTCTTCCGAGGAGTCCAACTTGCATATCAATTGTTTAGAGATGCTTGCTGGCTCCTTTGCAATCAGAAGCCTAGCAAAGCACAAAGTTCATTGCGCAATACTTCTCAGGATGGACAACATCTCTGCAGTCAGGTACATAAATCATCTTGGAGGCACAAAATCAAAACCTCTGGCGGATCTGGCCAAGAGTTTTGGGGAATTTTGCCTTTCAAACCATCTTTCGGTTCATGCAGAGTACCTTCTTGGAGCTCTCAATTCAGTCGCAGATTGGCATTCTCGTCACCTCCGAGACTCCAGCGATTGGAGAATTCATCCTTCAGTTTTCCACAGGATTCATTCCTTATGGGGTCCGTTTTCCATAGATCTGTTCGCATCCCGACTGAACACTCAACTTCCCCAATTTTACAGTTGGCGTCCAGATCCATTAGCCTTGGCATCAGATGCTTTCTCTCAAAATTGGTCTCTCTCCCTCAATTACGCCTTCCCTCCCTTTATCATGATCAACAGGGTCTTAGCTCATGCCAGACGTCAGAATGCATCCCTCATTCTCATCGTCCCGTTCTGGCAATCCCAAGTATGGTTTCCTACCCTATTAGAACTGTCAGTGGACTTTCCCTTGTTAATCCCATCCTTCCCAGACTTACTGTTGGACCCTTTTCAGCGTCCCCATCCCCTCATTGTAGACAATATCCTCACTCTGTCCGCCTGGAAGATCTCAGGAATCCCCAATCTAGCCCTGTCATTTCGTCAGAAGCTTCCCAATACATCTCAAATTCCTGGGCCCCAGGTACCAAGAAAGCCTACAAAGCAGCCTGGTCTTTATGGGACGGCTGGTGTTTGGGAAGGCAGATTGATCCCTTTTCAGCAGATGTAATCTTTGTAGTTAATTTCCTAGCCGCAGAAGCCAGTAAAGGTAAGGCTTTTCGTACCATTAACCTTTACAGGTCGGCTATTTCTTCTAATCATATCCAGGTCAATGGAAAACCCATAGGCGAGCATCCGCTGGTATGCAGATTATTAAAGGGAGTAAAATGTTCCAAACTTCCTCTTCCAAAATACAATCAATTATGGGATGTTAACGTTGTTTTAAAGTTTTTGATTTAATTGCCGGATAACCCGTTGTTATCACTCAAAATGTTATCTGCTAAGTTAACAATGTTATTATGTCTAATTTCTATCAAACGTTTATCAGATGTAAAAGCACTAGACGTCTCCAACCGTCAGTTTACCCCTTTGGGGGGTATTATTTTCGGTTGTTCGATGTACCAAAACCAACTTATCGTCAGTTTTTTATCCTTATTTCCCGCAGCACCCAAAATTATGTGAAGGCCAATGTCTTAAAGTTTATGAACAAAAGACTGCAGATTTGAGAACATCCTCCTCCCAACTTCTTATTTCTTTTAGGAAACCTTACCACCCGGTTTCGTCTGCCACTTTAGCTTGTTGGGTGAAATAGATTATGTCCTTAGCTGGTATCGATATTTCCAGATTTGGAGCCCATTCTACCAGAGGGGCAATGGCCTCCAAAGCCTTCTGGGCGGGTTCCCGTTTAGAGGATATTCTAAAATCTGCAGACTGGTCTAATGACAATACCTTTAGAGTCTTTTATTGCAAACCTGTTGATGATGTTTCACTGAATGTAATTAATATGCTTTAAACTCGCATAATAGGAGCCTCCGGTCTTGTCATAAAATGTAGATTTTCCTAGTTCATGACAGAAAGTCTTAATTTTATTAAAGACACGGAGGCGAGTATTATCCCACCACTGGTAATAAATGCTGTTTTTCTCCCTCCATTTCTTCCAGCGCCAAGTTCGGCCAATCCATCAGCGTCCTAGTAGGATTTCCTAACATCATGGGAATCCTTCGTTCATTGCAAGTTCAGGATCGTTTCCTCCTGATTTTATGGAATACGCCTTCATTTGTAGAATTTTGGACTTTCTTCTGATGTGTTTGCTTTCCTAATGGCATTGTTTATTCTTTGTACTCTGTTTCCACTTTTATTCAGCAATTGACTTTATTTGCAATAAAAGAGGGCTGCTTGCAGTCAAGTGACGTCACAATAGCATGGGGGGAACTGCTATTGGTCAACATGTTCTGTACTACGTTTTCAATCCCATTGGCTGTCTGTGTTAGCCACTTGGGACTTGTAGTTTTTTCTTGACTGCTGTTTTATTAAAGCAAGAAGAGAAACGCATAATTCTCGCCTCCGTGTCTTTAATAAAATGAAGACTTTCCGTCATGAACTAGGAAAATCTACATTGCATACTACACAAAAATGGCTGACAAATATTATCAAGTTCTCCCAACTGTGTTATATTATATGATTGGGACATAAGACATGCATGTTCAGGTTGACCTCTAATGCATATTTCATTTTTTAATACAGTGCAAAATTGTGTGAATACCAAAATGGTGCTCATTTCAAAGTAATGAGCAAGTAATCATAAAATTACCCAGCACAATCTCTAGTTTGTCAAAAAAATACTGACCAAAAATGATGCACGTTTGCAAAGTAATCGGCAAATATTTTTTTAAAATTAGGAAGCATTTTAACTGAAGGCAAAATATTCGCGCTTATCAAGTCATCAACAAGTCATTGTAAATCATCGTCAGGTCATTGGAAACAATCACATCCCATGAAGTCATCAGATAGTCATTTTCCAGTCATCCTCAAATCATCAGGCTTAAGTTTCTAAACTTTGCTGATGACTTCAAGAGCTTGATGATGTCTGATTACATGAAAATAACTTCTAATGTAGTTGGATGATCATCTAATGACTCTGGGATGGCTTCTAGAGTAATCCTGTTTGACTTGGGATACTATTCGGCTCAGGTACGTTTACTACTTGTTCTAACCTAGAATCTAAATTGCTATTACTTGTTTCTCTAAACCCACACTGTTGATTCGTTAACAAGCTGATATTCAGGACATTTCACACTCTCGAGTTTACCTGTCATAAATACAGTAAGTACATGTTTAGCAAACATATACCCCGTCTACTGTTCCTGTGCGTATTATGCTACAGACTAAAGTGAAAGCGAGGCGGAACATTCCCACATATCAGAGGCGCGTACAGTCCGGAACCGTAGTGTCATAGACATAGAAGATGACTGTCCATATGCCATCCTATCAGTTGACTCAGGTGGGTGTGAACGGGCGATCTCTTAATAACGTCTCCGCAAATACTTGCGAACTAAGAGAACAAGTAAGTTCACGGGCAAGACATCGCTGCATTCCTTTATCATGTCACCTTATTAAGCGCATATGCCACTAAATATAAAATATATATGAAAGCTAAAATGTTGCTACAAATGTGTTGACGCCCTTTTAAAAACAATACGTTCTGAAAGACTAAAAATGGGCATACTTTACACATCGCTTAGAGTACTTTGTTCTCTGTCTGGCGGCTCCCGAAACGTGAAAACTCAAACTTTCCCTTCCAAGATGGCAACCGCACTATTCTGTGTCTCACTCTAGGGAACCCCAGCTGTCCCAGTCCTCTTTTCGTTTCCATGGTGGACATTGCGGGCGGGGAGGGGGAGCACCAAGATGGCGTGTCTCCTGGAGACTCCTATCCGGATGAGCGTGCTGTCTGTGAGTACGGTGAGGGCGGCAGGGTGGATGGGTTCTAATGTGATAGGAGTGTAGCTGCGTCTTCGAGTAATCCTTAGGTAGGATGCTAGTTAGTTTCAAAGAGAGAGAGACAGGATGATGCTATTGGTGACACTTACCCCTACCTGACACCTCAGAGAGCGAGGAGTACTCTTACATGACCAGTCCAAACATAGGGGAATAAGCAAATGACAGACAGGGGGAGCCAGAGGTTATTTACTCTCCGCGGAGAGGTTTACCTATACTACCTTAACTCTAGGCAGGAGGAGGGGATTGACACCTCACACAAGTAGCGAGGAAACGGTATCACACGAATATGATATCTTCTTCCCAGTCAGGACCTGGCCACGGAGACCACCAGCCGTTACAGAAAGGCATCGGCCTGCAGATACCTGAATGTGGAGAGTTGACCATGGACAATACAAAGAGAGGTTGCGAACTGACGCTGCTGGAGGGGGAGTCCACAGATACCTGCAGGATTGAAGGTTGATGATACCTCTCAAATTGAGGAATTTATTGGAAGACAGAAGATATCACTGATGCTCCAAGGTGGCCCCTGACACTTCCCTTCCATTAAGTAGAAAGGATGAGACCATTGGCCACCCCTCTTCTCCTGGCTGGAATTCTCATACTTTCTAGACCTTCTTCACTCGAAGATCACAAGAACACAGACCTAAAAGGAAGCCCATCAAGGAGAGAATTACATCGCTTTGCTACTGGCCGTCTTATGAGAAGAGATGTTATCACCTGGGGTTAAAACCAGTTAAAAAGGGGACTTCTCTTCTGACCTGACAACACAGGGGCAGCCATCAGAAGGCATTGCATCCCGGGGAGAACACTGAGATAGGAAGCGTTCCATTGTGTTCAGAGCTCTCACGTTTCACTGGTCTAAGCATGAGTAGCTTATCCAGTCTAGTTTTTTTCTTTTCATTCTCATACGTGTAGTTCCTAATTCATAATGAATAAACAAGACCATAAGACTAGTAATGCAACATAGCATTAACTGGATGAAATTCTCACGCATGGACCATAGAAACGCGAGAGCTCTCCTGTGTGCCGCAGAAGGATGCACTCGCTCCCCTTGGACCTTAGAGGAAGTTTAGTGAAAGAAGGAAAGTTAACAATAGGTTTACTAAAGTAAGATACACCACAGAAACGCGAATTAATTTCCAAACACTGCAGAATACATCTAAAAAAAAGTGTACTAGTGTTTTTTTGTTTGGATTTACATCTAGAGGGTACATAACCATCGCTGGCTACAGGTATTTAAGAACAGCATTTGAGTGAAAATTCTAAGGTTAACATAATTTGTTGTACATAACTTTGATTTAGCTATTTTATCATTCTTGGATTTACAAAATAACATTTTATAATTGTACACATCTTTCAGTTAAAACATTTTCTATAAGCGTGTTAAACTAATTATGAGAAACGCAAGACTGGTTTGAACAGTTTTTACCACATTAGGTACAGTGTGTGCACCGAGAGTACTCTGTTTAGCATATTTCTTTTCTAATGTTAAATGTTCGTTTGCTTGTAATAAAGGATATTACACCTTTATCAGAGCTTCTCTGGTGAGCTTCCTCTGCTGCTGTCATCGATATTTGACATGGATTTTCCTGTTGTGGGGATAACTTTTACCAGATGCTTGATGGTAGCTGTAATGGAGATAGGCTATTAGATTGAATGCTTGTGATTTTATGGTGAGGAGTTGATTTAAAATGATAGTGTCAGTGGCAGCACCTCAAATTACAATTCAAGAGTTACTCGTTACTTTTTTTCCTCCCGAGCTAGTTGTACGTCAGGAGTTTACCCTGGAACTGTTTTTCTTTTGCCACAGCAAGTCTGGATTGACAGCACCTAAGTGGCAGGGAGTATGGTGGATACAGGCTAAGTATTATTTGTTCCTTTTAGGACAATCTCATTCCTAAATCATCGCTGCAGTTCTTCTCTTCGGGAATTATTAATCTGTGAACAGGGCCAGCTCTCCATTTGCTTTGCAGGGTGTGAGACGGAGGCAAGAAGGACACAATATCAGTATAACAAATTTACAATCAAGATGTGATCCGTTAATTAGATGGATCACAAAAAACCCTTGCAGACTGATTTGCATCATTTGATGGAATTTTTTTCTCCAGACACCAGATCCTGGGAGTGATTACATTTGGAGGGAGAATAGAGACTAAACTGTACAGCCCTGTCGACACTGTAACTTAAGTGCCTAACATGAAATAGAGAACTTACCTCGTACCTGAATGGCTCCTGACGGTTGAATGAAGACCCTGCCCTCCAACTACAACCGTTTGAATATTCACATGTTTTTTTATGTATGCCTCATGTTAAGGGCATTGTTTCATCACAACAAGGCTCTGAATATGCCAGTGTACTGGTTATGCCATAGTACTGAAAATGTCAGAGTTTAGTCTATAACACTGCATTTTGCATAAATCTTTCTTCCCTGAGATTCAGAAGAATCGATTTCTGAAGGGCTTTGGAAGATGCACTTTTAAGCAATTGTTAAATTTCACAAAATGTTTGTAAATAAACTCCCATTTTATTTGTGCTCCAGTGCCCAAGTTGCCAACTGAGGATCAGCGAGAACGCTCAGTATGAGCTTCTCCACTTGAGCACATTGTGAAAGTCATGGGCAGATCACTTGCACTCTGTGTGCTTCAATCCCTTTGTGTGCACATTTGGGAGCATTTCTCAAGTTCTGTGTGGTTTAATAATAGGTTTACATTTTATAACGGAATGAACTCTAAACTCTTATGAGAGTCAAAATGTTACGGGCCCGATGGTCAAAGCTATTTATGCGTTGAAGCTTGCTTATTCGTGCAAAAGTTAGTTTTACCCTCACAACATGATTAACTCGTATGAAGATTTTTGTGACTACATCTACTAGTAAGGCCTAGAAGCGGTTGGGACATGGTAGTTTCATGGCTGTGATGCCCCAGTGAGTTTGTGCACACCTAAAAACCTACATGTTTAAGGATATTTACCAACTTCTCTCTAACTCAGTCCCACTGTGCAAACGGTTGCAAATTTGCTTCTGACAAGGGCAGAAGTAAAACATTTTCTGGAGTGGGAAGGGACTTCTCCTTGCCAAAATAGTGGGGTTGTAGGTAAAGTAGCTTCTCATCGAAGGAAAATATATATGTCCTACTGGAGAAAAAAAGAAAAAGTTTTAACAAGTAAATTTGCTCTTGCTCTGCAGGTTTTTCAATACGCAAATGTACGTGCGTACGTTTGCTCATGACAATTGGATTTTGCAGATTTTGTCAGAAGCGTGATTTCCAGGCTGACTACTTTATACTCTTATGAATTCCTCTGTTGTAAATTTGCAATCTTGCAAGGTTATGTAATTGCAGTTGTACATTTGACTTTCAATGGGGGGCCCCCAATTTATCTTCTTTTATTTTTTAATGTCTGACCTGAAAACACAGCTGTCACCAGATTTTTACATGAGAATCACCAGGAGAGTGGATTTTGCTCAGCCCACATGTTGGGAGCCAGGTGTACAGTTTTGCTTGGGAAGAAGTAGTGTGTCTCCACACCAAAAGTGCTTGCATTCCACAGAGTTGTGATCATTTTGTTTATTTATCCAGCTTCCTGAGCCTTGACTTTCAGGGGCATGACCTTTATAATGCGACTGAAGGGTTTCAGATAAATAGATAATTGCACAGACTGTAAGAAAGTAGACCTTAATCTACATTCATTTTGGGCTAAGCTCGACAATTCAACTGTCACCTGACCTTATGTGATCAACAAAACCGAACCTTCAGAGTCCTACCATGAGATGAGTTTAGGCTCCACCAACTTGGTCCCCACCGAGTACAGCATTTGATTGGGCCAAATGTGTATAGTTCCAGTAAAATGACTGCATGTATTGCAAGTTTTGGTTTGTGACAAAGGTGATGGACTTAGTTGATTATGGCAGCTGAACAATGATCATTGACATAGTGCTGATCTGTTCATTATGACCTTTTATGACAAAGTCATTAGGCCCGACTTATTTATTGTGAAAAGCATACATAAAAGCTGATATGTATTTAGGTCCAAATTGTTAGTTTTCTACATATTTGTAATTTTATAGCTGATGGTTATCAGTTTATGTGCACTTGAATAGGTCAGTATTGGGAAAGCTGTGAATGTTTAATTAGTTAGTTGAGAAAAGTCCTGGCAGATTTTGTAGGTTTGGTCTGTATTTTATAAAATGTTACAACAATGTCAGGCCTGACCTACTTATTTTGAAAAACACGCATTAAAGACAATAGTCTTTTAAAGATGGATCATTACACTGTGCTAAAGCCTGAAGGCAGGTATCTTATTACATGGGATTCCACAGGTTACCATAGTATCCAAGTGTTTTTGTGTTGGTGACCACCCCAGTCAAACTGTTTTACCAACTGTAATATTATATACACTGTATGCCAGATACTTGCAATATCGAAAACTTACGCTTCGTAAATTGGCCTTGAGTTGGTTATGGTAATAAGTCATTGGATAAAGGCTATATGCCCAGTTGTTATGAAAAGTTACGCCAAAGTGGGCCTGACATTGATTGGGAAAAGCATGTTAAAGTCAATAACCATTTAAGGATGGTTTATTACTCTGAATTAAAGCCTACAGTTTCTTTATTACATGGAATCTTGTAGATTATTTTAGTAGGCTAGGAGTTTGGTGTTGGTTAACCATCTGACAAACCATGAGTATGCAAGATTTGTACTGAGAGAATCCTTGACAAGTCCTGTTACGAGAGATAGTATTTTGCTTTGGGAACTGTAATTTTATGTACATTTGCAAATTTATGACTGAATGCCTCATGGTTGTCTTGTGAGAAAGTTTATACTCCGTACAGTAGGCCTGATGATTACCAGCCAGTGATAAAGGTTATAGGCCTGATTGGTGTGCTGGGAAGTGTTATGCTCAGTGCCATAGATCTGGCCTGTTTATTGTGAAAATGTACTACAGATGTGCTAACCCTGTTTGTTTATTGTTGGAAGCATATGGTAAAGTTAATAGGCCTCTAGCATTGGATGTTTATTAAAATATGTTACATGCTGTTATCACAGATTGCCATAACAGGCAAAGGTTTTGATGCTGTTTGGTCACCCACTCTGACAAACCGTGGGACTAGAATTTCACTGTGATTATTCTTGTTTGGCCCTATTGAGAAGGATTGTATAGTGTTTTGCCAAGTGAATTTATTATTCAGATATTTTTAACGTTCTAAGTGTGAGCCTGGTAGATGCTAGATTATGCACACTTCAGTAGGCCTGTGTTGTGTAAATTATGACGCTATTGTTCACTGGGAGAAAAGTTAATCCTTAGGTGCAATCTGCTTATAATGAAAAGTTATGATATACCAAGTAGGCCCTCCTTTTCTATTGTGAAAAGCATGTGTGAAAGGCAATAGGTTTTTAAGGGTGGATTGTGATTGAACTGTGCTAAAGCCTGTATGGAGGGATTTTGTTACATGGACTCTTGCAGAGTAGGGAATTAGGTCGGGTTTTGCTAGTGGAGACCCACCAGAACGAACCATGTGGATAGACAGTTTGCCCTATGATAATCCTGATAATGCCCTACTAGTAGGGATTTTATATTGTTTTGAGAAATGTACACATTTGTCATTTTATTACAGTATGCCTGATGGTGTCTTGTTGGAAGGCGTATGGCCAGAACAATACGTCTGAGTTGGTTATGGTGGCAAGCCAATGATAAATGTTATCGGCCTGAAAGCTTATAATGAAAGCTATGATAAAGGCAGTAGGCCTGACATTTTTGGGAAAAAACATTTGTTAAAGTCAAAGGGCATTTAAAGGTAGATTATTATTACTCTGTATTAAAGCCTGGTGATGGGGATTTTGTTACTCGCAGATTACCATAGTAGGTAAGGGTGTTGGTGGCCTGCTCTGATAAACCATGGTTAGGGAAGATTTGTGCTGTTGAAATCCATGTTAGGACCTCTTAAGATAACTTGTATTTTCCTTTGCCAATTGTAATTTTGGATACTATGCAGTTTTATAACTGTATTCCTGTATGATGGTTGTATTGTGATAAGGAGTATCTTGATGCCACTCTTCATCGCCACATCCCGGCATGGAGACTTCCTTTAAACCAAGAGACCGTTGTAGAATACCATTGTCCCTAGTGTATCAATGTTGTACCATTCCAGGATGGCCAACACGTTGTTTTAAATGTGGCACCACAATAGAATTTTAAAACAACAGTATACTATTTTCAATAACTGTGCATGACAGCCACCAGTTACTGTACTTAGTTTTCTTAGTGCAAGCATGTGCCCGCAGTGTTTAGACAGCAGCATGTTTTCTTTTTCTACTTATACTATTTTCGTTTATCTAGCATATGTTGTTGAGTCGGTGTGTGTTTTATTGCAGTTGTGTCAGGGGGTGAATGCAAGAATGAGTTAGTGGATGGACGAATCAATGCACTAGTACAAAGATGAGTGACAGTGCATGTATTATGACCTATTGAGTGTCTAAACCCATCAGTGATACAAAAAAAATACTAATTCATATGTTATATCTATTGGCACTGGCAGTACTTGTTTAAACATGTTGACCATAATGGTTTTACACTGGCCATTTTTTTTTTTTATTGGCTTAAATCTCAGAAATGTAAGCTGAGCTCACATCTTGGTGTTTCCTAAGTGCACTCACCCTAATAGTAAAGGCTTTTAATTAATGAGCCATATATTTAAATATTGAACTTTATTTACAGGCGGATACATGTTTTGCCATGGCAGCAGACAGCACTTCCCATAACCAAATTGCGCACTGTAGGTTGGCAGCCTACGGGTTTGTGCTGCAGTAGTTTGCGTCTTTATGTCCTATGGACAAAATTTACCTGGATAGGTGTTGTCCTTGTCCACAAATGAGCTGTCCTTGGCATAGAGCAAGAGGAATTTTCCACCATGATTATCTACGTTTAAAACCTTCGACCAGTAAATATAATTTTTTTTCTAGTACTTTGCTAAATGGGCAATTGCTACTAATACGCAGAACCTTCTAGTATTTAGAAGGTGTACTTGAAAGCCAAGCCTCAGTGCTTCTCTTAAAGCAAATTTAGAAATGTAAATTAACCCTTCCCTAGGCTGGAAGTGGTCATTTAGTGTTGCATTTCAACTCCACTGTTCTTTAACATTTACCACAAAGATATTCTGAAGGTTCATTTTAGTACATTCCCAACTTAGTCGAAAACAAAGAAATTCCGTATTGGCTCCATGATAAGTCCTTTATTTTTATTTTTATAAAAACTATTTTTATTAACACAATGCTCGTTATGTAGTTGATTCAAGAAGCAATTAAAAATATTCATGTTGAGAATCAAAACAGCATGTGCGATACTTGACAGTCATTATGGACATGGTAGGATACAAACTGGCTTTTATATGGCCTGCAGCATGATTTACAGATCACTTCAAGGAGGGCATAGTAGGAGTGCCTTTACTTCTGTTCTTCCCCAAGCTCCCTACACCCCACCATCCCCAAAAGTCCATCCAAGCACTCAACACTTTATCCCATTTTTTGGGACCTCCCCTACACTCAGACACCATCCTCTCTGCCCTTTGGCACCAGTCTAGATAAAAAACCCAATCCACAACACAAGGAGGGGGACAGGTCTACACAAGGAGCGTGCAACATTCCTCTTGGCTACCCTGGCCTCTAGTGTCACTCGTATCTTCTGATTTTTTGGCCAACATTCCTCCCCCGAGATTAGCAGAATCTGCCACTTGGCATCCAGGGGCACAGGTCTCCCCAGAACCTGTGAAATCTTGTCAGTCACTGCTCGCCAATAGGTCTGAAAAACTGGGCATTCCCACAAGATATGAATAAAGAAACCCTCTTGTCCACATCCCTAATGCCACAGTGGTGAAGTAGCCCTTCCTATCTTATGTAGTAGGGGCCTGGGATAGTAGGATCTCTGGAAGATTCGCAGCTGAAGTAGCCTAAACCTAACGCAGATTGCTATTTCACTTGGACTCTGTAAGGCCTCAGTCCACTCATTGTCGTCAAGGTCTCTCAGGTCCCTGCACCAGGCCTCCCTCAAGGACATCACTGGGTCTGGAGACTTGTACCCTAGTTTCTTTTAAATCAATGAGATGGTCTTGTTGGGGATGGGCTCTGTCACGAGTCTCTTCTAGAGGAGTGGCCTGCTGCAACTGCTCCCCTTTCATAATGTGGCACCTCCGTGCATGTCCTAGCTAGAGATACCTGTATCTTTTGGCAGATGACAGTGTGAACTCCTGTTGGAGAACATCAAAGTGTATGTAAGACTGCCCTCTCCAGATGTCCCCCAATTGTTCAATACCGATAAGCTACCATTTTGAGAAATCCTTCAGACTTCTCACCTCCCTCAGAAGATCACTATTCCACAGAGCAGTCATATCAGTGCGTCTGTTTCGCCAGCCCAAGTAGTTCGTAGCCTCCCTCCACATCTAAAACACTGTTTGAGTGTGGGTTGGTAGGGCCCTCTCCAGGTGTTGACAATACAAGGTCGTCACTAGGCCCTCTTACCCATCATTGCTCTGTGCACTCTGTATGACTGCTCTTTGCGGTCACTAAAGACCCAGGGATTTTACACCACCAGCTGTGAGGCCCAGTAATATTTAAGGGTGTCCGAAACTCCAAGCCCACCATCGTACACTCCCCTCAGGAGCTTTACCATTCCATAACAAAAGGTGAACTGCACTTTCAATTCGCCAGAAGAGCTCTGGTGGGATTCTCTAGGGCGTGTTCTGAAATATGTAGAGGAGGCGTGGGAGGGACACCATTTTATATAATGCTGCTCTACCCATCAGTGACAAGGGCAATGCTCTCCCATGCTCTATGTCCCTTTGAAGTCTCTAAGTCTGTGGCAGTAGGTTTTTATCAAGGAAGTCCCGCGAATTACAGGTAATGTGTATCCCCAAATACTGAAAGCCATCAGTTACTTGCGGCGTTATCCAGCACTGAGGAACACTCTGGGAGCCTCCTATAACGGGAAAACTAAGGATTTGGACCAGTTTATAAAATAGCCTGAGTGATCCACAAATATTTGTAAAACTCTGTCAAGGTCAAGGGTTGGTTGTGTGAGGTATAACATAATATCATTTGTATATAAGGAAATGTGCCTTTCCCAACAGGATGACAATCTTATGAAGTTTAGTCTAGTATGACACACTTTAATCCTCCCCCCTCAAAACTATTAAAAGGATAAGAGATTGAAATCCAAGGGATGGGTTTTGGTGAGTCAAATAAAATAAAACACATGAGGCTGAAATATGCAAATATATGTTTAATGTGCAGAAACTATACAAAATCTGTCCTTTGCAGGAGAGGAGGAACAGTTAAGTACATCATTGCACCTCAGTGGCAAGTACCCTACTTTCAGGAATAATGGGAATTGGGTGGTTCAAATGTTGCCAAAGGTGGTACTATGCAAATGAACCCCTAACATGGTTTGAGCTAAAAGTCGCTGCAAAAAGGAGACCTACAGGTTAAGAAAAGAGAGGACATTAGAGTTGAGAATCCTAGAAAATGCCTTTTAAAGCAAGTTAGAATTTGTAGGGTGGAAGAAATGCTTATCAGAACACTCTATTAGTCCAAGTATACACTATGCATGCTTGCAAAAAACGTCACAGAAGCATAGTACACAAGCTGCTTCACATGTTTCTCACAGTTACAAATTATCCTTATAGAGCTGTGTTTCTGGCTAGTGTTTCCTAGTTATATTTACCTATTAAAGGAACATGGAAAAAGCTGAAAAGAATTACTGAAATGTAAACTGGAAGCTTTGATATGAAGACATTCTTAAAGGTTACATCTGTGAATTTTAATCCCCCACCCCGCCTTATCTATATAAAACACAAGCTTCCTGCTCATAGATGGCCTTAAGTACAATACAGGCCAAATAAGCTGGAGAATAACTTAGTGCATTTGTTATTGTACTATAACTCTGGAGATGAGAGAAGAAACGTGGCAGAGAAAGTGGCAGACCAATGTATTTGGAGGGCTTTGAATTCTGTCTGACGTTAGTGAATACGGTGTGCAGTGCAATTTAACCTGCTGATTTGGGCATAGACATTCATTAATCTGTGCGAAAGATAGCTAGACAAAGGTTTAAAGCTTTCATTATTTAAAATGTGTACAAAGCCCAAAAAGTGGAGAAAAGTCTCTTTTTTTAATTTTTTATTTTATTTTTTTACCAGATGCTTGAGACCCAAAGAATAGGTTAGTGCCTTTCGCTAAGCACTAACTGGTCATGAAGCTGCAACTTAGACAGTATTTGAGGTCTGGATACAATACGTTTTAATATACTGTGTGTTTAGATATAATATTGTTCCTTGAACAATGATAGGAAGATTGATTAATAGGTTGCTTATCGCTGTTTCACAATTACCATGACTGGGAAGTACAATGAATATTGATCAATGAGAAGGTGATTAGTTATTTTATTGGCCAATATGAAACAATATCCAAGTTGCAAAACACCCGTTGGCCTTCTTTCAGCTGTATATAAACATTGAATTATAGCCATAAAAATTTCTGAATACATGTAGGAAAGTACCATCTTGCCTGGCATGTTACCCCCATTTTCACTGTATATATGTTGTTTTAGTTGTATGTGTCACTGGGACCCTGGTAACCCAGGGCCCCAGTGCTCATAAGTGTGCCTGAATGTGTTACCTGTGTAGTGACTAACTGTCTCACTGAGGCTCTGCTAACCAGAACCTCAGTGGTTATGCTCTCTCATTTCTTTCCAAATTGTCACTGACAGGCTAGTGACCATTTTTACCAATTTACATTGGCTTACTGGAACACCCTTATAATTCCCTAGTATATGGTACTGAGGTACCCAGGGTATTGGGGTTCCAGGAGATCCCTATGGGCTGCAGCATTTCTTTTGCCACCCATAGGGAGCTCTGACAATTCTTACACAGGCCTGCCACTGCAGCCTGAGTGAAATAACGTCCACGTTATTTCACAGCCATTTTACACTGCACTTAAGTAACTTATAAGTCACCTATATGTCTAACCTTTACCTGGTAAAGGTTAGGTGCAAAGTTACTTAGTGTGAGGGCACCCTGGCACTAGCCAAGGTGCCCCCACATTGCTCAGAGCCAATTCCCTGAACTTTGTGAGTGCGGGGACACCATTAAACGCGTGCACTACATATAGGTCACTACCTATATGTAGCTTCACAATGGTAACTCCGAATATGGCCATGTAACATGTCTATGATCATGGAATTGCCCCCTCTATGCCATCCTGGCATAGTTGGCTGGCACAATCCCATGATCCCAGTGGTCTGTAGCACAGACCCTGGTACTGCCAAACTGCCCTTCCTGGGGTTTCACTGCAGCTGCTGCCAACCCCTCAGACAGGCATCTGCCCTCCTGGGGTCCAGCCAGGCCTGGCCCAGGATGGCAGAACAAAGAACTTCCTCTGAGAGAGGGTGTGACACCCTCTCCCTTTGGAAAATGGTGTGAAGGCAGGGGAGGAGTAGCCTCCCCCAGCCTCTGGAAATGCTTTCTTGGGCACATATGTGCCCAATTCTGCATAAGCCAGTCTACACCGGTTCAGGGACCCCTTAGCCCCTGCTCTGGCGCGAAACTGGACAAAGGAAAGGGGAGTGACCACTCCCCTGACCTGCACCTCCCCTGGGAGGTGTCCAGGGCTCCTCCAGTGTGCTCCAGACCTCTGCCATCTTGGAAACAGAGGTGCTGCTGGCACACTGGACTGCTCTGAGTGGCCAGTGCCACCAGGTGACGTCAGAGACTCCTGCTGATAGGCTCCTTCAGGTGTTAGTAGCCTATCCTCTCTCCTAGGTAGCCAAACCCTCTTTTCTGGCTATTTAGGGTCTCTGTCTCTGGGGAAACTTTAGATAACGAATGCAAGAGCTCATCCGAGTTCCTCTGCATCTCTCTCTTCACCTTCTGATAAGGAAACGACTGCTGACCGCGCTGGAAGCCTGCAAACCTGCAACATAGTAGCAAAGACGACTACTGCAACTCTGTAACGCTGATCCTGCCGCCTTCTCGACTGTTTTCCTGCTTGTGCATGCTGTGGGGGTAGCCTGCCTCCTCTCTGCACCAGAAGCTCCGAAGAAATCTCCCGTGGGTCGACGGAATCTTCCCCCTGCAACCGCAGGCACCAAAAAGCTGCATTACCGGTCCCTTGGGTCTCCTCTCAGCACGACGAGCGAGGTCCCTCGAATCCAGCGACTCTGTCCAAGTGACCCCCACAGTCCAGTGACTCTTCAGCCCAAGTTTGGTGGAGGTAAGTCCTTGCCTCACCTCGCTGGGCTGCATTGCTGGGAACCGCGACTTTGCAGCTACTCCGGCCCCTGTGCACTTCCGGCGGAAATCCTTTGTGCACAGCCAAGCCTGGGTCCACGGCACTCTAACCTGCATTGCACGACTTTCTAAGTTGGTCTCCGGCGACGTGGGACTCCTTTGTGCAACTTCGGCGAGCACCGTTTCACGCATCCTCGTAGTGCCTGTTTCTGGCACTTCTCCGGGTGCTACCTGCTTCAGTGAGGGCTCTTTGTCTTGCTCGACGTCCCCTCTCTCTTCAGGTCCAATTTGCGACCTCCTGGTCCCTCCTGGGCCCCAGCAGCGTCCAAAAACGCCAAACGCACGATTTGCAGCTAGCAAGGCTTGTTGGCGTTCTTCCGGCGGGAAAACACTTCTGCACGACTCTCCACGGCGAGAGGGATCCGTCCACCAAAGGGGAAGTCTCTAGCCCTTTTCGTTCCTGCAGAAACCTCAGCTTCTTCTGTCCAGTCGAAGCTTCTTTGCACCCGCAGCTGGCATTTCCTGGGCATCTGCCCATCTCCGACTTGCTTGTGACTTTTGGACTTGGTCCCCTTGTTCCACAGGTACCCTAGATTGGAAATCCACAGTTGTTGCATTGCTGGTTTGTGTCTTTCCTGCATTATTCCTCTAACACGACTTCTTTGTCCTTAGGGGAACTTTAGTGCACTTTGCACTCACTTTTCAGGGTCTTGGGGAGGGTTATTTTTCTAACTCTCACTATTTTCTAATAGTCCCAGCGACCCTCTACAAGGTCACATAGGTTTGGGGTCCATTCGTGGTTCGCATTCCACTTTTGGAGTATATGGTTTGTGTTGCCCCTATCCCTATGTTTCCTCATTGCATCCTATTGTAACTATACATTGTTTGCACTGTTTTCTAAGACTATACTGCATATTTTTGCTATTGTGTATATATATCTTGTGTATATTTCCTATCCTCTCACTGAGGGTACACTCTAAGATACTTTGGCATATTGTCATAAAAATAAAGTACCTTTATTTTTAGTATAACTGTGTATTGTGTTTTCTTATGATATTGTGCATATGACACTAAGTGGTACTGTAGTAGCTTCACACGTCTCCTAGTTCAGCCTAAGCTGCTCTGCTAAGCTACCATTATCTATCAGCCTAAGCTGCTAGACACCCTGCACACTAATAAGGGATAACTGGGCCTGGTGCAAGGTGCAAGTACCCCTTGGTACTCACTACAAGCCAGTCCAGCCTCCTACAATACATAACTGAGATTTTTGAGAAACTTAATAAGAGGTCTGAGTTGTATATACTACTGAAAAGAGCTTTTAAACACGCAATACATAAAAATTATTGCCTCGATCTTTAGACCTAAAATACTTATTTATGTTCCATAAATTAATTCGTTTTTATTTGCAGTCAGGATGCAGGCAGAATCTCAGTGTAGAAGGCCATGCAAAATGACTAAGGGATTATTCACAGTGAAAAAACATTTCCCCTATGGAAAATGAAATTCTTCTTCAGGTCTAGAAGAAAAAAATCACAGCTCCATTTTGTGAATTTGAAGTACTCCTACAACTGTATAACAGTTATAAATTTGCAGAAGTACTCATGAGAATCTCTGTGAACCTCTCATCTCAAGATTCTACACGAGATGTAGGAGGAAACGTATGGGAGTAGATTTCTGAATTTTTAAACATGGTATGTTTGACATAGTACTCTTAACTTGAAATAAATGGACTGGAAAAAAGGTAAAATCGCACAAATAATTCTCATTCTATAGGTTATGTGAGATTTTATGCAAGTTTTTGTTTCTCTAAGTATTTTGAAAGATCACAACAGAATAATTCTTTAATTTACAGATGCACTCAATTTCCTTCCTTGAGTTTCTTCATAAGTACAAATTACCTGAACGTAGTGATGTATTTTACTCAAGGTTCCAGGGTATTTGCTGAAATCTTGCATTGTACCCAACCTCCCTCCACAAGCTCTTGTTCTACTGAGATATCTTGGGAAGTTGAGTGTCAACTGCAGTGAGTTGTTTATACCTGCATGTCACAAGTTGCAGAAGATAGAGTGGCGGGTTGGTGCTTCAGCTGCACAAAGGTGTCTTTGTCTTCAATTTTATTTTTGGTGTTAGGTGTTTTATGTAGTGTGAATCGAACTCGGAAAACTGTTTATAGAGAAGATTTAAATGTAAGCAAGAACTGTTTCCGGTGCACATAGAACAGTGTTGAGTGTTTGTTTGGGGCCTGATTGAAACAAGATATTTTAAAAAGGAGTTTAAGATACACTTCTGTAAGGAACACTACATTTCTCAGCAGTAACAGCACGTTGGCTGTATGTTTGCCTTTGATCCTGTACAGTGTAAAAGTGCTGTTTTTCAAAGTTTGCGTCAGATAACACAAGTATGCATGCAAGTAACAATATGACGGGAGTGGGGTGTATTGGATAGCAACAATGTACTGCAAAGTTTCTAGAAACCACAACATGCAGATTTTTTAATATGCCAATGTTTTTATATTGCACACTATTAAAATTTAATTTGCAGGCAAATAAAATGTGACGTTTTTTTCACAATCCCACAATGTTGATAGTATGCCAAAACTGAAACAGGAGTTTACACTCAAATCTGGATCGGAATGAAGCTCTATGTGTCTGTGTGTTTCCCTCCAAGTAGCTGATCAAGAAGTAATTCGATAAAAACACATTGTGTTTCTCTTGGTGCACCTCACACACATTAAATCGGTCACACTACCAATCTGGGTTGAGTTGCAGAAGGTAAATTAGGTAAATCATGTGCTGTTAAAGTAATCTCAGCAGTCATTACCTGGTTCAAAGCTTCTTTTAATTCATCTTCCGGGTTGCTGCTCCTCTCAGGACAAAGATTATACAAGGAAAGTCTTCGCACAGTACTGTTTTTCAGATGATGGATTCTCCAAGTATGCGCAACACAAGCTTCCATGTTAATCCACAAGTTTGTCTAATGAACTGATTTGATTTCTAAAATAGTAATCCCATATGTCTACGATGTTTAAGAGGTTTGTTAAAATTATCTTTACTAGAGAATCTTTATTTCCCCAGGCATCCTAGTAGTTTGAATTGTTTTGTTAAAATCATCAATTATTTTAGTAATTGTTCCTTGTAAGTCAGTTTTGTGGTGAAAATGTTCTTTTTCCTTCATTGTGTACAGTAGCTGAGTCTTTTCTTCATTTTTTTTTTTTTTTTTTTAGCTAGGTCTTTCCTGCATCTTTTAGCTGTTTTTATAAAAGATGTATGGTTTACAGTTCCAGTGCTATGAGACTTGGGTCTGCATATTGATTACCCTTGGCCCTTTTTTTATTTTGTCACTAACTCAAAAATACTTTATTCAGTTATAATTGAATAATCTTAAAAGCAGCGTACCCATATAGACTACATACATAACATGGAAAAGTTATGTGGTCAGCAAATTTAATAAAAGTTAAAACACCAAAGCAAACCAGAACTGGACAGCATTTGAAGACAGAACAATGCAGTTAATGTAGCTGTGAAAATTATTTCTGTTAGTGAATTACAAATCTTATAGTAAAGCTGATGAAATGTACAAAAAAACTAAGTGAACTAAGGTTTGGTCAAAGAACTCATCACATGCATGAATGGACACTCCACGCTAAATTGGTCCAATGGGAAGCAGAGAAGATGGTGTATAATGTCAAGCCTGAAAATTAACAAAATAAAAACCTCACTCCTAAACTCCATGACATGGTAGGGTTTAATGAGCACATTAAACTAGACTGGAATATAGCTTCTGTTGGTTTACGTAAGTTCAAGTTCCTCACGAAACACCCACTTTCTTGTCATAAAAGATTTGAATCAAAGACTTATTAGTTTTGCAGAGGATGGAAGGTTTTAAGAATATCCAAGCGCTATCATTGTTAGACAGTATTTTTAAGAAAGTTGTCACATTTCAAACAGTCAAAAAAGACATCTTTGTTTACTGAAGCCTGCGGGTTGTTCCAGATGAAGAACCAGAGCAATAGAGGTGCAAGGTTGATAATGTCCTTGTTAGACTTTTCATCCTTGGCGTGGTCTCCCTTAACTTTTTGCCTTTGTTCCCCAGGTTATTGATGTGTGCTGGACTCAGATTTTACTGTTTTTGTTACTCTGGGCACTTTACCGCTGCTAACCAGTGCTAAAGTGCAAGTGCTCCTGTTTAAAATGTGTACGTAATGGTTCTCCATGATTGGCATATTTGTTTTACTGTTAAGTCCCTAGTAAAGTGCACTAGAGGTGCCCATGGCCTGTAAATCAAATGTTACTAGTGGGCCTGCAGCACAGGTTGTGCCACCCACACAAGTAACCCTGTAATCATGTCTCAGACCGGTCACTGCAGTGTCTATGTGTGTATTTTTACACTGTAAATTCGATTTGGCAAGTGTACCCACTTGCCAGGCCTAAACCTTCCCTTTTCTTACATGTAAGGCACCCCTAAGGTAGGCCCTAGGTAGCCCCAAGGGCAGGGTGCAGTGTATGGATAAGGTAGGACATATAGTAATGTGGTTTATACGTCCTGACAGTGAAATACTGCCAACTTCGTTTTTCACTGTTGTAAGGCCTGTCTCTCTCATAGGATAATATGGGGGCTACCTTTAAATATGATTAAAGTGTAGTTTCCCCTAGAGAGTAGATAGACATGTGGAGTTTGGGGTCCCTGAACTCGCAATTTAAAAATAGATCTTTTAGTAAAGTTGATTTTAAGATTGTGCGTTTGAAAATGCCACTTTTAGAAAGTGAGCATTGTCTTGCTTAAACCATTCTGTGACTCTGCCGTGTTTGTGGATTCCCTGTCTGGGTCAGTTTGACAGTTGGGTTGTTTTTCACCTCACACCAGACAGTGACACAAAGGGAGCTGGGGTGTAACCTGCATTTCCTGATTAGCCATCTCTGCTAGGAGGGAGGGGTGGAGTGGTCACTCATCTGAAAGGACTGTGCCTGCCTCTGACAATGCAGACTCCAACCCCCTGGTGTGTGTCTGAGGCCTTGCCTGGGCAAGGCTGGATTTCACAAGTAGGTGTGAGTCCCCTTTGAAGAAAGGTGACTTCAAAGACTAAAATGGGTATAAGAAGGGCACCCAAATCTACAGACTTCAGAAACACTTCTGGAACCAAGAGGAACCTCTGCCTGGAGAAGAGCTGATAGCTGAGGAAGGAGTGCGGCCCTGTCTGTGACTGTGCTTTGTGGAGCTTTCCTGCAGTGCTGCTTCTGCCAGAGTAAGAGGGCAAAGACTGGACTTTGTGTGCCTTCCATCTTGTGAAGAAATCTCCAAGGGCTTGAGTTAGAGCTTTCCTCCTGTTGTTTGAAGTCTCAGGGACAGCAAAGACTTCTCTCTGCCAGCACCTGGAGTCTCTGGAGCGACTCCTGCCCTGACAAGTGGTGCCCTATCCAGTCCCTGGGCCCTTGAAAGAAAAGCTGGTGGAAATCCAAGGAAATCGGCTTCGGAGCCTCCGGACCGACGCCGCTGCTGAATCCGGTAACACCGCCTGCACCCGACGCCGTGACCTTCACTGGAACGCAACGCTCTTCGCAGGCCCGACGCCGCAGCAGCCCCGCTGAAGTCCGCGACTCCATGGAAGTCGCCGCACCACGTCGTGACCGATGCCGCTTGAAGTGCACGGATTCAACGTTTCGCACAGACGCCACGATTCCCAACTTCGCGCATCGGCTTGTTTTCACTCTTCACCAAAGGTTCTGTACTTGGGGGTCTACACGACTCCCTGTCCGGCGCCGCTGGTGTCGGCTTGTTGGGAACGACTCCGTCACGACGCCGTGTTAACATCTCATCAAAGCATTTTTGTTTCTAAGCGCTATTTTTGAGTTTAATCTCTAAAAATTCATAACTTGACTTGTGTATGTCGGATTTTTGTCGTTTTGGTCTTGTTTTGTTTAGATAAATATTTCCTATTTTTCTAAACTGGTGTTGTCATTTTATAGTGTTTTCATTGAGTTACTGTGTGTGTTGGTACAAATACTTTACACCTAGCACTCTGAGGTTAAGCCTACTGCTCTGCCAAGCTACCAAGGGGGTAAGCAGGGGTTAGCTGAGGATGATTCTCTTTTACCCTGACTAGAGTGAGGGTCCTTGCTTGAACAGGGGGTAACCTGACTGTCAACCAAAGACCCCATTTCTAACAATCCTTAACATAGGAAAACATCACCTCACTGACAAAAATAGTGCAGGGCATTGGGCATTGGCAGGGGAGATGCCCACAAAAGCAATTCTTCTCAACCTGCAGATACCTGATGTGCGTATACGCCCAAATTCCTTCTCTGTAAGTAATATAGATATAGATATACTGTGCCTGTTGTAAATTTCCAGTAATGGGACGATTGCTGCCAACTTAGCAGGAAATAATAAACACAATGCCTACTGACTTGAAAAAGTTTAGATGTCTGACCACCAGGCATGGAGACTGTGAATTGGCAGTATCAAATATAACCCCTTAATGTGGGTACTGGTGCACTTTTTTCAATACCTTACCCTTGTCTTATACTGTATGTGATCTGATGCTATGAAGGCCACTGGCCATTACTTGTGAGTTAGAAAACTTTGTCACCCAGTTAGGATTACTCATAAAGTGCACAAATGCATCAACCAGTGTTTTCACCCCTTTGAGTGTGAGTGCCAGCAAAATGGTATCGTTGACATATAAGAGGGCAGGAATTTGTCTAGAGCACACATCTTGCCCAGACTGAATCAAAAAGGAATTAAAATCATTACTATGTAAAATAAATAAAATGGGTGCCAAAGCACATCCCTTCCTTACTACCCTTTATAAAAGAGAGGATTGGTAACATTTTTCAGCATTCCCAGATCTGACCTTGTGTAAACGACCAATGTGGAGTGCTACTAGGAAACTGACTAATGCTTCTTCCAAACCATTTTTTCTTGTGTACCACCACAGTGTAGATCTGTTAACAAAATCTAAAGTACTGGATTGGTTCATGAAGACCAGGTACATTTGGCAGACCTTGGAAATAGTATAATAGCTAATAAAGAAATGTAGATTGAGGCATTGTTCCATTATACCCAGGCCTTACAGAACTCATACTGTGCATCACATAGTATAGTTTTATCTGTGGACTGGTCAACAGTTCTCTTGTGCACAGCTCTACTTATAACCTTAACCATGGATCAAGTGTATTGCCTTTTCTGATAGTAGGGGCTATTATTAATGCAGCCCAGGAACTGGCGATTTACTTGATGATTTAACGCATTGGTAAGGAGAGGTGCTCAAATATTAAAATTGGAAATGTAAAAATCTGTTGGCACTCCATCTGGTCCAGGTGCTTTACTGGGAAGACTGTGGCATACCACCATCTCAATTTCGTGGAGGTCAGAAATAATAGGATCAACATACGATGGAGCGCATAGCGGAGGCAGACCGTTGCTCTGGTTAGGACTCAATTTAAGATGGTAAATATTGGCAAATCGATTGATCCATTGATTTGGAGTTATTTGGGATGCCAGACTAGCAGTGTGGGCATTAGACCTTTTGATGGTATTGACTGGTTGCCAGAATGCTCTAGGGTCTTTAGTCTTAGATGTCCAGATAAAAGACTCCCAATTATTCTTTTCAGTTCACTCTTTCTTTTTTTTGGAGTCACCTTATTATGGGTTCTAAAAGATACAACCTCATCTCTATCACTAGGCTTCTTCGAGCATTGCGAAGACGTCTGTTAGTTGCAGAGCATGCTTTGTCAAAACATCTAAGTACCCAGTTATCAAAATGAGCTGAGGGCTTTAATAAGAAACCCTTATTGATTTGCTTAGTACAGAAAAATAACCAATAACAACCAGAAATGTGGGGTCAGAAGAGAGAGAAGTTAAAAGTAAAGAAATAATGTTTTTAACCAATTTGGTGATACATGTCCTAGATAAGACAGATTTCCGTGCCAATCTATGCTCGTCGGTCTTAATTGAGAGGCCAAAACTGTTAGTGAAAGGCATGCTAGCTGACAGCAAAGGCAGTGAGAACACTACAGCCAGAGAATTATGATCCTCAATATCTTTTTCAGCAAGCTCCCGAGACAAAAGTTAGTTGGCGGTTGTTCCTGACACAAAATATGTGGTAAATAACTGTATTCCACCTTTTACCAAAAACAGCAGGAACAGCTTTATCGGTTCTAATCCCAGACTCCAGGTCATTCACTAAGTCCCTTTCAATGATATAGCTTGAGAGTATTGGCCCCAAGAAATCAGACAGATCCTAAATCAAGGTTAGAACTGAAGTTATCAAATAAGAATGTTCTTGTGCATAATTTCACAGTCAATTCTCACCAGAGTAGTCTAATGAAGGCCTATTATTTTGTTTTAACTGGGGAACACACAACATTGATCAGAGTAAATAAATAGTTAAAATTACAGCCACCAGTCTATTTGAGACCATAGTAAAAAATTGATAGGATGAAAATAAACTCCTGATTTATATTTTACATAAAACAACTGAATAACATTATAAACGACATTGATTTGTGTAACATAGCAAAATAGTATTCATCTAAACCAGGTTGCTAATCCTCTTTTGTCTTTACCTAAACTTGATGTTGGAGATTTGGAGTAACAAATATACCCACCACAAAATAGCTCCCTTAAAATGCTAGAATATCAAATCGGCTAATAACATCTAACCACTTGATCAAACTGATTTTCGAGTTAATGCCAGAAATATTCCAGTTTTATAGTGCCTAGTGTGCCCTCACAGAGGAGTTAAAGGGATTATTACACTTTGTAGGATGAACACGTTTTCCAACCATTAATGGTAGAGTTCCAGGGGGACTAAGGGCATCAGTCGATCTGTTGTACAGTGACAGGTGAAAACCACGTGACTGTGGTGATTGGCACATTAGTCAAAATAACTACACAGGGGCAAGGTGCAAGTGGTAAACTAAGAAACTTAGAATTCCCACACAAATTCCCTATGGCTGTTGTCAGAGGCCTGGATTTACTACCAAATTATCGACTTTGTTTATAAGGATCACCAGAAATGCAATGTGACACAGTAGGTAAAGGAAATGAATTGGGGTTTAGTAGTGTAAGAGAAAACATCCACAGGCGTAATGGGGTCAGCACTCACAGCCGTGGATTGAGACACAGGTGCGGTGGATTAGGACATATGATGAAGTCACAGATGGAGCATTGGTGTTCAGTACTGTATGCCCAAGCTTATGACACAGGTTCATAGTTGTAGCGGCAGAGGTGATTTTCAAATCAGATTGCAAGGTTACGGGACTGAACATTTTGTGAAGATGTTTTAACTGTTTAGTGAGGGTGATGCCATCTTTTCCACCATCACACCCAAGTTGGAGTGAAAGTCAATAGTGATAGACAGTTGAGGAGAATAATAAACAGCAATAACCTTCATTGTGTTACACTTTTGTCACATTTGTTTGCAGAAATAACTGCTCTCCATTTACATTTTGCCATAGAGCACAAACGTTTTGGATGGGAGGTGGTAGAGTTTGAAGATGTAGTCCATAGCACATTGTTCTGTGTGCAGCAGCCCACCTTTGTCACGAATGAGCGCTATCTTAGATGAGCAGGCGATGTTCCACCAGCAATCTTTAGATATCACCCCCACAGACCGCTCCAAGAAACAGTAAATAATAGAGCCCTTTGTTGGAATGACTGATAGAGTTCTCAGTAGTTTAGTGCTTACCTATCCTGTTGTGCGTCAGAGGACTGGCTTGGCCCATCCGCTGATTGTCTCAGACTGGCCTGCTATTGGCCGGGATGCAGCCTGTGCTGAGTGGAATCACGAAGTGCTTCATGTCCCACCTCAGGACACACAGGGTTCTGAGCTTTGGAGTCCTGCCCTTCCCCTCAGCTCCAGCAGCAATTTAGTTATGCATCCCATTTGCTATCTAAAGATATAATTGCAACATTAGTGCAGAGTGACTACACACAGCTCAGTGTAATGCCAACCCAGGGTCACTGCAAAAGGAGCACAGTCTAATATCAGTGCAGGGTCACTACAAACAGACCACAGTGTAACACCAGTGCAAAGTCACCACTAACAGAGCACAATGTCAAAACAGTACAGGTCACCTCAAACACAGCACAACGAAACACCAGTGCAGGATCAGTTCAGAGTGCAATGTAATAGGATTTCTTGTCAATATCACTTGCTTGTGTCTTATTTGGTAAATTTCTGTTCATTTCTTGTCTGTTTCCCCCATTGAGTGTAGCTTCTTTATCATACTTTTGATTTGATGACTTGCATGCTTCCAAAGCACTGCACCAGGGAACTACATTTATTTCTGTCTTGCAGCACTCGATGCAAGTACATATTGTTTTTTGCTCTCTACCTTATGTGCTGCTTTCCAGCTGAAATCGCAGACTAGCTTGCCTTGTTGCTCCCTGCAGCTCATTTGTTGCTTCCCTCACATCTCCCCATCCTGTTTATTTAAATACACCCCACCGAACTCATTTGTTGCTTCTGGCACTCGTTGGCAATTATTCTTTCCTGCCTGCCCATCTTCTTTTTTCTAATATACATATATTACATCCTGTTTTGCAGGCCCACCTCAGCTTGTATGTGCTCCTGTTTTAAAAAAATGCTTTTTGCTGCACTTTATAGGTTTGTTTTTTAAATGAACTGCCCCAAGATGGGCATCAGCCATCTTGGAATGGTAAATTAATAAAAAGCAAATTGGCTGTCACATCATAACTCACGTGCCTGTGTGGTGGTGCTGCTGTAGCGTCTTGTGTACACAGGTGTGATGACTCATGCACACAAATTCATTATTGTGCTTTTTCCCCTGTGCTGTTCAGCATCACCTATAGAGCATTTACCAGTATTTTAACAGGTTTGACCAACGTATTAGATCTGCAGTGGCAAAGCCAAAAGGTGAAACATATTGGCTTGGTTAGTGTTTGTTTTGATGCATGCCAGAGGAATGAGAATAAAATCTGCTTGCAGCCATGTACTGATTTTCTTCCTATATCAATTTGTGGGTTGTCCACCACTTAGTGGCAAGAGCAGAAGTTAATTCTACAGCTGTTTAATGAAGTGTATCCATTGTCATACAAAGCATGCAGCAGTACGCCCTTTTATGCCTTCTCAGGCAGGTGACTCACCTGCCAGTCCCTTTTATTTCATCCATCACCATGGATCTAAACTTGCTTTTTTAACACTTCAAGACTTTCTGCTCTGACCTCAGCCTTGTTATGTTTCCTTTTTTTCTTTATTCACGCTGTTCTCCTTTGCTTTTAGGTCAGGTACTTTATGGCACACGGTTCTGTTTTTAATCATGGGTTTGTCATTCCAGCAGCACTACACAGCTTCTGTTCTAAATAACTGATATGTCTTAAATTTTGAGGATAGTCATCCAGTGCATACCTTTCCTCAGCTAATAAGGTCCTTTTGAACAATCTGATGTTTATGGAGACATTGGATGTCATCGTCGGGAAGATGCTCTAAAAGTGAGTACAGGAGATCAGAACCTACTTTAGGCAGATCCATTGCAAGACCCATGAAAGTGGCTCACGACCTGGCCAGGAACTAAGGGTTTTCCAGTGAACAAGCGCTTGCCAGTGCCAGAGACTCCATTGCTACGTTGGCTAGAGTATTTTTTCCTTTGTGACGTGGATATACCACGTGGCCATTAAAATGTGTGTTTGAGCCATCTCTCCCCTCTGGGCACAGTGCTGCTGATTCAGTCATACTCTTTTTATATAAAAATTGTACACAGTAATCCTGTACCAAGAAGGTATTAGTGTGCACTTTAAATGGAGCACAGTAATACTTGCTTCAAAACAATGAGTGGAAGAAGGATTTGGATTATGGCAGGATTGGTTGAATATGCCTCCATTCCTTGAATCAAATTAAGAGACTGTTTTGCCCTGGATGGTTGAGCCTGCCTTTGTTAATTTATTTCATATGTTTTCTAAACTAGGTTTGTTGCCTTGATTGGCTAATGTATTCCTATAGTACACACAGCTAAGCACACTGTGGTGCCATTAGACAATGAATGTGAAATAATGTAATAAAGTTACTGTGGCAACTACTTGCGCAGAGTGTAAGCATCTGCGATATTCCGTACCCTTTATTGATGACGAATAAAACAGGCAGATTTTTAATACATCACAAAACATCATGAACAAGCCTGTCCTTTATAGGTCGAGCCTAAGTGTACGACCTCTTGTATACTTCTGCTGTGGACTTCCAACTATTTCATTTGTTAGTTTGTCAATTAACAATCCTTGCTTGCTAGTGGACAGCCATGCCCCTTTGTCCCTCCTTCTATGTGGGAGCAGGGGCCAACTATTGTATAATTATCCTGTTTATCTGGTCTGTAGGGGACTTTTTTTTTCCTTTCCTTTGTTTCCTGCTCGTTTCCAGGGAAGCTTTCCTTTTCATTTGCAGAGCATTCTTGCTCGGAGTTTAGCTTAGCTGTAAACAAGGCTATAAATCAGGCTATCTTGGTCATGTTTGTTTGCTCTTCGTGGAGTTGAGTGTGCCTGCAGTCCCTGCTGGTGGGTGGGAGGGGGAGGGGCAGAAGCCCGCTTGCACTTTTAAGACAAAATTGCTCAATCCTTACCAACAGGGGAGGAACTCTCGTTTGTTGACGTGGCCAGTTGCAGTTACTCAATGCGTCTGTAGGATTTACTTTCTGACCCAGGGACACTGTTGGAGCCATTGTTGCTGGGTGGCACCCTGGGGATATGTTGCTTCTCGTGTGACCTTGGGAACTGCTGTTGCTCTGGGCACTCGAGGGCCACTGATAGTCTGGGACACAGTAAGAGCTGCAGATAGTTGTGGGCACTGTGGGAGGCATCAACATTTTTAGCACAGTAGTTCCACAGTTGCTCAGACATCATGGTAATGCTGTTACTCGTGGACGTCGTGCTAAGCACCTGCTCATGGCCACAATGGGAAGTGTTATTTGAGTTGTGAGAAGCCTCCTTTGGGGACTGTGTGAAATCATTATTGGCAGGCTTAAAAGAGACGGATACATTTTCAATTGCTGAGATGCCTGGTGTTTTTTTTCTTTTTCTTTTTTCTTTTCTTTTTCTTGTGTGCAGCTTTTGCAGCACTGCGGAGGTGCTGGATTTATGGCTGGGCAACCCTGTTTTTTTTTTCATCTTATTCAGGCGAGTGGGTGGAAGCGTCATTGCCTTACTCTGGCTCCCAGCGGCCTTCATTCTGCATGCACACTCATTCCTCATTAGTCCTTGTCCTCTAACTTGACTGATCACCCTCGGACTGTCTGGGATGTGCACTGCACATCACTCACTGCCTGACCTTTCCCTGGGCTTGAAAGGGGCAGAGAGGTGCTTACTGTTGCCCAGTGCCCTCTGAAACCCTCCAGCTGGGCCTCTGTATGCTCCCTGTTTGGGCATCTCCACGGTAGGGCACGAGGCATTTCTTCTTTCTCAGACTGCTGTTCGCCTGTGGTCACATGTCCCGGCCCTCGCCCCCTCCTCCCCTCTCCCTGGAGCTTAGCAAGAGCATGTGACCTGAGAGAAGAATGTTTCGCTTGGCGGTGCCAGTACACAGAGGCATGTCGGGCCTTACAGAGGTTCCAGTGGCGGGCACTGAGTCTGTCTGGAGGAAGAGACCTAATGAGTTTTCTCTTCTCCTTTCCTCTTCCTAACCCTGCCCTCTTTCCATGTCAGCACACGTACAAGCTTAGCATTCTTAAGGGCTGCCTCTGCAAACCAGCAAAAAACAGAAATGAGAAACGGCACAGAAAAGCAGAAGAATGCCCAGAGGCAGTTTTTTCTTTTTCTTTTTCTTTTCCATGGCCCTCAGTGAGATTCCTGTGTCAGAACTGCTGGCTTCGCGTCTCAAGCAGCTTCCAATTCTGGATAGATCAGCAGCTGCACCGAAGGCTAGACCAGTCTTACAGGTGCCCTCCCACCCCACGCCTCCTCTCTCTCTAGTGTAACTTTGCTGCTGCCCGATCTTGAACATCATGCTGTGTCGGGGTGAAATGGCCCAGCAAGGCCCGGAACGACCGGTTCGCATTCTGATACTTATATTGCATTGTAGGTTTGTATAGTGCTCACCACCCTGAGGCACCGGCAGGGGTTGTCACAGAAGGCATGAGTTCATTTGGTATCTGTGTTTGCATTCCTGCACAGGACTCTTGAGAAATGGGTCTTGAGAGTTAAGCTGGCATATATCTTTTTCCATAACACTGATTGTTGTTCCTTACCATCAATGTGTCAATTTCTTCCAGATTTAGCTTTCAAATATTCTTCCCAGCTAAATTATTTGTATCTTTTGTTTTTTGTTTATCCTTGTCTAGTGCTTTTTAGGATTGAGAGCGCAAGCGCATTGACCTGTTGTATGTCTTGTGGGCTTTTGACCACGCCCATCACTTTCATTCATTCATGGGCTTGCCTTCTAAAAATCACTAGATGTCATTGGTAAATGCTTTACGTTTGTCCTGTCTTGAGGCTGTTTTTGTCACACCTTGCAGACTGCCCCTGTTGCATGATTGCCGATATTCTTTAGCGTGGGCAAACTTTTTTTTTTTTGTCTCTCCCCCCCCTTTGTTCTGCAAGGCAGCCATGGCGCTCACAGGCACAACAGCGTGAACTTGATCGGTGGTATTGGATCTCTGATCACATTGTTCACAATTACCTAATGAGAGTAATTTCTTTTGGCTCTCCCCTTACAACACTTGAAATTGGTAAATGCTTTATGTAAAACAGAAATCCTCAAAGCGAAAGCTGCTCTCCTGGCACAGTGGGAGAGCCGATACTACAATATTCACTGCACTCGGGAAATGTGCCCCAGAATGCTTTGCAGGGCATTACTTTTACAAAACATGTTTGCTCATAACTCAACCTGTGGTGGTCCTAGGACATCAAGACCACCTTCAAAACATTAAACACAGTGTGCTCTTTCTGTCTACATCTATGGATCCCCACACTATATTAGTGGAGACTCCAAAATAATTACCCCAACTATAATTAATTATCTTTTTAAGTTCTCTCATGTCTGGAACTTTTGTTCTTCGGCTGGGAGAAGTTATGTTTGAAGGGCCTTGTTTGTAATATTGCAAGAGGCCTACTAGCCTTGAAAATGTGTAATACACTATGCCCTCTAGGGGCTAAATATATGGTTACACTGCAGTACTTCATCCCATTTTTTTTTCATGTGGTTATTGTTATCTAAGGACTGACTGTATGGTTACATGACCATGCTTCTTCCAAATGCTGTTTTTTTATTGTGGTCTCCTGTGGGGGCTGTTCTGAGTATTGCAGTCAACACAGTATAATATTTGCGACACAAAAACTTGCCACATAAAGCTTTGCAGGGCATTACTTTTACAAAACATTTTTGCTCAAAACTCAACCTTTGGTGGTTCTAGTGCAATGGGACCACCTTCAAAATGTTTTTTCTGTCTACATCATCTCTGGGTCCCCACATTAGGTTTGTGCGGACCCCAAACCAATAACCCCGCCTACCATTCAGAGTCTTTTAAGCTTTCTCATAGCTAGAAGTTTTGATTTAAAGGCCTTGTTTGTAATCTCATTGTAGTAGGCCTGCTAGCCCTAAAATGCCTCTAGGGGCTAAGTATATGGTTACACAGCATTACTTTCTCCTGTTTTTTTTATCTGGTTAATAATATGGTTACATAACCACATTTCTTACAATTGATAATTTTGTTATGGCACCCTCTAGGGGCTGTTTTGAGCATTACAGTCTAATGCCAAAAGTTTATTTATGATTAAGGGTTATATGATAATTGAATATGTTTTAATAATCTCTCCTTATTACAGTTATGACCATGATTGAGGCCAAATTAACATCATTATTTCACTATGACTGTTAGAACACTCTTAATATGTTTGGGTGACTCTTCTAGTTTATTTCTCGCATGTGGCTGCTAGTTTATTTCTTGCATGTGGCTGTCTTGTGTCTTTTTTGGGGGGACTTGTTAGCCCACCAGCAACTCTGATGATGGGGTGGTGAAGGTGGTATTCTTTTGGAATTAACATGGCAGGTTTAAATTAGGTTGCTTAATGGCAACATTTCCATTTTTTGCTGCAGATAGAGGAAGAAGGTAAATAGAAGTGCTTTAGTTATATGCAGGGCCACTGGAATTATATGGCAGTAACAGATGAAATTCTGAGGCAGGGTTGACCAATTTATGTGGCACGAAAAGCCCAGTTATGAATTTACAATGCCAATAGCTCTCACTCAAGCAAATGCAAGACTAATTGCATTGCAAATGCTTGTTTTTACATTTATTTGCAGTCTTCCCAGTCGTTTCAAATTCTCTAACTCCATGAGCATTATATTTTTGGTTTCTTCTCACATTTCACTTACATACGATCAACTCTCTTCCAGAGTTCTCTCTTGCTCCATTTGTCCTTCTTGTCCCCTACCTCTCTTGCACTCATTTTCTCCTGTCTCCATCCTTTTTCTTGTCACTCCCATCTCTTGCCCTTCATCTCTCTTGACGTATTCCATCTTGCAGCTGTTACGTCTTGCCTCATCTACTCTTCCTTGCCCCATCCACTCTCGCTCAACCTTAACCCTTTGCTCTTGCCTGCCTCATGTAAATGTCAAATTTCTCAACTTTCTCACTGCTTCCTCTTCCACTCTTACCCTATATCTACACTTGCACCCCTTCACTGTTATTGAGTGGCAATAGACCTGAAGAACAGGGATAAAAGTCCTAGGCATGGCAAACCCTTGAATAATATAGGTAAAATCAAGTGTTTAGGTATCCTCTAGAATGGGAAACCACTAACCCATTAAAACAAAATTCACTCTAAATGGCAGGACAGAGCTAATGTGTGTAGGTAGAAAATCAAAGGATAATCCTGAATGAACACAACAAATTCAGTGTTCATAATTAGTGCAAAAGCCTATGTCTGTTTGATTGTAATTGTAAAAAGTCCTCAAGGATTCCCAGTTAGGTCTCCAATGTTTAAAAAAATAAAATAAAAAAAAACAGCCAACACGTGTTTCGCCCCTTCCTGGCTTGAAAGCCTAGGGCTCTTTCGAGGCCGGCAAAAACCCACAGTGTGTAATAGAAAATGAAAAGCGATACCAACAAACAGATACAGTGTGAGTATCCATACACTTATAATGCAAACCCCACGAATGAAACAGAGGAAATAAGGCCAGTTCCAAAAAGGAAGACAGACAAAAAAACGAAGCAAAACAAAAAGGAGACAAAAAATAAAAAAACAAAAGTGAAACAAAATATCCGTTTAACCATATAGGTTCAGTAAAGAGGTGTGTGTGTATATATATATATATATATATATATATATATATATATATATGTGTATATATATGTATATATAGACATCCAAGGGCATTGCATGTCTAACCTAGTGCAATCATTACCCACATGGACCCAATGCCAATGGGACCCAATCAACAATATATGATGTAAGCACAATATAACATCGCAATGTGGAAAAATGTCATATGAGACAATCCACAAAATACAAGCATTACTGTTTAAAATAACGGATTCATCTATTAGCCGGTAAAATACCACCCAGGGGTGTCGATAAATTCAGGTAATGTCTAAATAAACATTAGTCAGCATTACATCCAATAAATATTGCAGTTACTGAAGTATACAAATGAAAAAAAGCAGATGTGTATACGGACCCCCAAGGATACCAAAATCTAGAGTAGAGCTGCACAGTTAGTCTACATTATGGCTAAGGGAAAAAGAAAAAGGGAAATCAATAAAAAGAATCTCTTTTCAATATCTCATAAATAGCTAAGGGGAACCTGGGGAAACTCATGTCTGTTCTGTTTAAGTGATGCCTTAGCACATTCGTGAGGGATGTTTCAACAGCTGCAAATGAGTCGGTCAAGTCTATCATGCCCTAGAAAGGCAGGGACTAAGAGTGGAATATAGTCCATATGCCCAGCAGTACCACTGAAAACAGGTGTATCTCCTAAGCTTATCAGTTATTATAATGCCCGTTATATATGTCAACAAGCTGACAAAGATCCAAAGCAACATAGCATAAAACCAGAGTAAGCTGAAAATCAATAAAAACAAAAATGTGATCAAAAAGGATAAATAAAATGCCAGGCAAATGTACCTTAGCACAGTAGAGAAACATGCAGTCTGTAAAGTTAAGTGTCAAGAGTGAAAGTCGCACCGCAGTCCCACATGTCTATAGGGCAGCAAAACAGAAAATTAGTCAAAGTATGCCCCTCATGTGGCTCCCGGTTACATGTATGTAGAGTCTATACTCTCATAAAACAGCAAGATTAGAAACTTGGCGTTACCTCTGGCGGTCCAAAATGTCATAGTGGTCCGAGTGGAACCGCGTGGCCGGTCTCATCAGAAAAGTCCTGTACAAAGTATGCACTCGGGATGTGTTAAAAAGCACTTCCAGGTACGCTGCGATCAACCGTAGGCTCGGAGGCATGCATAGGTGGTCGCCATATTTAAAATATATGATCTCGTGGTCCAAGAGGTAAACCGTCTGTCAGTGACCTATATAGGTTGGAAACCCCAAGAGTTAAATAAAAATCCCAAACTGAAACCGAATAGCGGTGAGGGGATGTAGCCGAACCACTGAAAAAGCAGTATTTAGTCAAACTATTGAAGCTAAATGCCAGTCGTCGTGAAGCCTTCCTAAAGACCCTAAGGGGTGGGAAAGCGGTACATGTCAGTCATACCACAGTTACTCCTCTGGTCACAGAGGAGGGGATGAAAGGGACAGAAGGCAAGTCCTACTGGAAGAGGTTAGGCTAAGCAGTGGGCAAACATCAAGGATAGTACTTATGTAATAAAAATTAACATGTCACAGGCCAAGTGAGGCACCCAAAAATGAGGCCACTTGAAAATGCCTACGTACAGTTGTAAGACGAAAGATTGATAGTGAAAAGTACTTTGAGAGCAAAAACTCAAAACGGTCAAGAGAACCAAGAGGGAGGAAAAGATGTAGAACCCCTGGGATACTGCCTGGTGTTACCAGATATCCTCAGTCCCAAGGGACCTTTTAGGTGAAGACACAATGTACTTCCTGTTTAACCTTTTCGTACTCTTAGTTAGAGATGTCAATACGTGTTTTGATCATATTATTTGAAGCTTCCTTGAGATTAGATTCACAAATATGTTCTGGGTTAGTAGTGTCTATTGTTGGGTAGATGAATATACGTGATCCTCATGGGATTCGATCTACTTTCAAGTATTTCCTGAGTGATACTGAATCCCACCACTTGGAGGTCTCTTTCTTAAATGCCTTTTCTACTGCTTGAAAAGTGCAACAGGCCGATGTTGGGTTAGGTTTCGTTATGCCACACCAGATAGTCTATGTATTCCAAACTGGTCTTACATTCGTAGTATTTGTTTTCTTGAATAGCCTAGTGTTGCCTTGATTGTAACAATTGTAGTCATCATCATATTGCCTTGATTTCAGCACCGTAACCGCCTTGATTACAGCAAGGTAGCCAACATGTGTTTTGTCCGTGTGGCTTATTACTTCCTTAGGGTTACAAGAAACCAAGTACAAACAACCTGAATACAAGCACACTGGAATACTTAATTGAATCCTTCACCAAAATGTGCCTTGTGGATCTAAGTGAAAGTTACTCACAAAATAACTCCTCATGCATTATACACATTTAAAGTGGAACCAGTGTAACTTAGTTGCAAGAAACTAAGATATGGATACCGAAGCAAAAGAGAAACTCCAATAGAAGAGGTACAGGTAAAAAATAGAAGGGGAAAGTGGAAACAAAAGGATGAGCCCGATAAAGTAATCCTTCACCAAGTCACAACTCATTATTCATAAACCAGAGACAGTGTGCCAATACTTGAAGGTGAGCTAACCTAGTAACACCCAAGTTACTGGTATCAAGTGACTGTGATTCAAACTCTTACCATAAATACACTCCATTCATAAATTATATCTGTGTAATGATTGGATACATATATCTCAGTCCTAAAAATAGAAAATAACCATATTGAAATAAACTTCTAATTTTAGGGTAGTAAAGCCTATGCAAATTAAGAATGGAATTCATGTCATTTTTAAGCTACCAGGATATTCGGATTGTATTTATTGGATACCAACTATAAAGTTCCACTCTGTGCAATGCATATATTGTTTCATAGTCCTGAAAAAATAGAAAATGTAATCACTCATTCCAACTTACTCTGGAGTCCCTATCACATCAAAAAAGCTCTCAAAAGTAAAATAACACTGCTAGTCAAATTCTCGTGAGGCTGCCCCACTCAACAAAACATCCATATAGAATAACATAAACATTGTCTATTAAGAAACAACTGCAATATCGCTAACCACTGCTTCACATTTTGTCGGCATAAAAATGTGTACATTAAATCACCCACAAAGTAACCTTTCGAGCGCCAAGAATAAACCAAACACACAAGCTGACATATAAATTTGCATATCGATATGTCTTTAAAAAAAAAAGTACTAATAGGTTAAGCGTATGTATTTACAAATGTACAGGAAGTCTTTCTTAATCGCGACCGGAGAATACTTAAGCACTCATTTTGTACGCTAGTGTTCAACATGGGCGACATATTGACATTCTTATTTATCCCCCCCGCACAACCTGAAGTTTGTGTGCCGGAGTAGCCAAACGCATGGTTGTCAAAAGAAAGGACGGACACATTTTTCAGCCTCCTAGTTTACACAAAAATTATGGCAGCCCAATGCCTCGTTATCGGAAGAGAGGACAAACAACTTTACAACGTCCTTGTTCTCGCACTAAATCGTGGCAGCCATGTTAAAGCAGTGAAGTTAATATTTAGTATCCCTAATCTATATGCTCGACCAGTAATGCATTCAACATAAGAAAAACAATAAACTTAATAATAAAGTTAGTGGTGGGTAATGAACATTTTAAATATACTGCAGCAAACCAGTATGTTGCACCATGATGAGTGTGCATGACACAGATAAGCAACGCAAATGGCACTTGGTATCTAGCATCACGAACCAGTGCATTAAACTGTAATAACACACTCATAAGTGTATAACAACCTATATCAGCAAATCCACAGTAATGGGAGAGAAACAATTCCAGCTGGTCACAGGATTTTCCTTGTTGAAACTTGAGTTTTCTGTCAGAGGTAGGTGAGTGTTTGACTTAATTCAATCTACTTTCCATGATAGAATTTACATTTGCTTACCTCCTCAAAGTCAAAATAGCCAGAAAAGTTTACAGAAGGAACAGATAACATGGCAAACCCTAATTTCTGAAATTGAAACTTGCACGTTCCTAAAACCATTCAACTTCTCTTTCAGGTTGTATTGCATCGAACTGCATTTGTCACCCTATCTCATCATTGTAGTATACAAACAAAATGACCAAGCCACCCAATTGTTTCTGTCTCCTGGAATCCACACTCAATCACAATTGAAAGTGACAATTTTTAAACCTTAAATATGTTTTGTAATCAACACTGGTACTCCTTTATGAGTTTCAGAATGTGCAAGTCTACAGCAAGTTACTTGCCATATTATATTCTTTCCGGTTGAGCGATGAAGTGATAGTTGTGTGTATTTACTTAATTCTATGTTGTAGCTTAACTTTTAAAAATAATCGTGCCAGCTATACTTCCTCCAGTGAAACCGAAACCAATGGACATAAGCACACAGAACATCTAGAACAGCTAGTACACATTGAATTTACTCACATCACGTTCTAAATATGTTCTGAAAATAATACTGCAGGATTTAGGTAGGTATTCTCAATGTAGAATAATGTATCTCTTTTATAGAAGTTAACTCCCTGTACAACAGGCAAAATGCAGTGTTTACAATTAAGTTTTAAAATATTAATGCCTGCAATAAAATAAAGTAGTACTGAAGCACTGTTTTATTTAATACTCCCCTCCTTATTTAGAAGTCAGATTTGTGTTGCGCTGGAATGCAGCTTCTTGTTCATCCACCATTTTCTTCTCACTTGATAAGGCTGACCTCGTATCATCCGCAGAAATAGAGTGCCAATATTATCTCTCTTCTCAGAGACCGACCCAGTTATTTTGATTGATTCGAAATGCAGAATTGTCTTTTAGATAAAAAAAAATAATAATAACATGTCATGGTCGGTCTTTTCACGCAGAATGGCAAAACTTCTTATGTTATGTTAGAGATTTGTAGGGTGCAACTTATCACCTTTGAGAGTAACCAGGCATTGAAGCAGGAGCGTAGGTCAGGCGGAGCTCCTAGTTGAACAGCCAGGTCTTCAGTTTCTTGCAGAAGTTGAGTAGCAAAGGGGCAGTCCTGATGTGTTGTGGGAGTTCATTTCAGGTCTTGGCCGTCAGATTGGATGGTAGATTTGAAATTAATATTTGAGGTACGCAGGCACTGTGTTGTAGAGGGCTGTGTAGGCATGGATGAGCAGCTTGGAATGGCATCATTTCTGAATGGGTACCCAGTGTAATGCAGTGAGGTACGAAATTATGTGGGTGCTTCTGGGGGACATATAGAAGTTTTCTGGAAGTAGTATTTTGGAGGGTTTGGAGTCTTTGAGTGAGCTGATTGGAGATGCCGACATAGAGCTCACTACCTTAGTCTAGTCTGCTGTTTATGAGGGCCTGGGTGACTTGCGTCTTATGTATGTGGGGAACCATTGGAATATTTTTGAAAATACAGAAGCCAGATGAGGTCATTATGTTCACCTGTTTATTCAATGTTAATTGTTAGCTTGTCGTCTAGGATGATACTGAGGTTTCTGGTGGAGTCTGTGGGTATATGCCCCAGTTTGGCTGGCCACCGGGAGTTGTCCCATGGGGTGCAGTTCTCCCCATCCAGTTAGCAGTGTTGTCCATGCAGAGATTACGTTAGTCCTAGTGGTGGTGGTCTCGTCGGTGAAGGAGAGGCTGAGCTGTGTGTTATTGACATAGGAGGCAATGTTGATGTCATGGGCTTTTATGACGTGGGTGAGGGGTGGGCTTAGGTAGGGTCCTGGGGGACCCCACAAACAAGCTTCGTGGGTTTGGAGATTGGTGGGTGGGGGGAGTCTGACTCATTGGTTTTGGGTGCGATGTTACTGTAGATCCTGAGTATTTTGTTTTGGAAGAAATCAGAGAGGGTATTACAGGACAGAGCGGTCCCGTGAAGGGGTAATGGTCTTGGTGGCTGCTGTTGGGTTTGAGAATTATCTGCCAATGTTGCAAATCTCTTTACCAGAGTTGGAGCAGGATTCTAGTCTTGTGTCAGGAATGCTTTCCTGGCTTCTTTGATCTGGATGTGAGACCTTCTGAGTGCGAATTTGTAGGTGTCTCTGGGGTTCACTGCTTCAGCTGGTTCTCCAGCTTCTCTCTAGATGCTTACAGTGCAGTAATGTTTCTTAGATCTCCTGTGTACCAGCAGGCTTTAGCTTTTGTTCTTGCTTGCCTAATTTTCATCAGGGAAATCGGTGTGTTGGTGCAGTCTAAGACCCAGTTGTTGAATGTGGTTAAGTTGTTCGGTAGGTCACCTGTGAGGATAGGCTGGTTGGATCCAAGGGTGTCTGTCCAGTTCACCTCTGCTATTTTGTTCAAGTTGTGTCTGAAGTTGCGGGCTGGCTTTTGCTTGCTGGAGTGTAGTGGGGTGAGTTGAGGTGCAAGTGTACAATAGAGCGGCCCATCCACGTGAGGATTGAAGTTGACCTAGTTGCTGGCTGAGACGATGGGATTGAGGGTGTGTCCTGTATTGAGTCAGTCCTCGAATTATGTGTGAGTCTGATGTTGCTGAGGCGCTTGAGAAGGGTGGTGGAATTGGGTCTGTTGGGTCGTCGAGATGGAGGTTGTTGTCACCAAGTAGTAAGATGTTGTTACGTTTGATGGTGATGGGAGTGATAATAAAGTCTGTGAGGAGGTTGGTGAAGGTGGTGCATGGTCAGTAAGCGAGGGTGCCTGTAATGGTCGTGATGTGCCTGACTTGTAGTCAGAAATGCATGTGTTCCATAAATTTGGTGGGTTCGTCTGTGGAGATGATGCAGGTGATGGTATCTCTGTGAATGATGGTGAGAACTCCTCTGGGTTTGTAGTGCCTATCTTGGTGGGGGATGGCCTTTTCAGTGGCAGGGGTGAGACAGGTTTCACTGAGGAAAAAGGATGTCTGGGGATTGTATTTCATTGATGTCCCAAACTTTGGTGGAGTGCTTGCAAAGAGATCTGGTGTTGGGGAGCATGCATGCGATACAGGATGAGGCATGTTTGGCAGGTGGTGTGGGAGTGGTGCTGTACGAGAAGCGGAATAAGAGTGATCCTACCGTGGAGCGAGGTGTGGAACAGAGGCAGCGATTGTGGTGGCTTACAGTGTTGAGTGCTTGCAAGTCAGAGGAAGAGTAGCTGCAGTGGGCAGATGGACGAAGATCTGTGGCGCGGGCAACGGTCCAGCCGCGGATGGCCGCTGACAGGCTTTCCTTTGGCGCGCCTTCGGCAAAGCTTTATTTTCATTTATCAAAAATGCAGCATTTAAAAAAGCAAAATTACCTGCAATGTTTTTCTCTATTCACACGCAATGAAGTTAAAAATTTTTGATAGCTTAGCCTTCCCAAATATTAATGTGTTTTGTGCTTAGAAATTTTCTAACTGTGCTATGCTCGACTTCTTGCTAAGTATGATTAGAACCAAGCTGTATACACTTGAAAACGATAGTATTCAGGTTGCGTCAAGAACAAAATCTAGTTGCATGTCCCAAATACTCAATGTTGAGTACCAAATGCTTTGTTACTAAACTCTTCTCCATGTTCTTCTCTTGAGTCAGACTTGCCTATAGGACTGAACTTACTAGTCAGTGTGTGGCAATTTTTAGCGTCGAGCGCAAGCGCTCTGTCCCTGTTGCATTCTCTCTGTGGGCTTTTAACCACGCCCATGCCACGCTCATCACTTTCATTGGTTCGTGGGCTTGCCTTTTAAAAACCGCTTTATTTTATTTGTGAAAGGCATGCGTTTGTCATTCCTTTTCCAGTGTTCAGCCCTCCTTGAACGCACCGGCCAACTACTAAAAACATACGAAGCTCAGTTGGAAGTTTACAACGCTAATAGCTCTTAGTCGTTTTTAGAAGTATTATTCTGTGATGGGGCAGCTGTAAACATGGGCCCCTTATATGGCATACTGTAGCCCATGTCCACCAGAGAGCAGAGAAACATTAATGCTGCCCTTGATTCCCATCACATCGCTGTACAGTGAGATGCCACATCTGGTAGCTGTTACTATAGATCCTGGCATCTGCACGCACCCAGATAGTTCTCTTCCGGGTATCGCGCTATGGATGGTATTTACCATGTGTGTATATGCCAGTCTGTCCCAACAGGCCGATGGTATACCGTAATCTCCGATTCTTTCCATTTTTCGTGCACTTCAGCCTTACCTGCTCCTGTTGAAGTTCCCTTGGTAGGAAACTGTCTCCCACGTGACTGCCGCCGGTCAGGAATCCAGGAATAGGAAGTTTATACAGTCTGACATCCGACTGCAAATCTGGCATGCAGTATTTCTGAGCTGGCGGGAATCGGTGTTCGCTCAGTGAGCCAGAGATCAAAAGATTATAAAGCGATGTAGACAGAAATTCACAGGATTTTCTTCAGTTTCCTAATGTGCTCTCCAAAGGCATTGTTATATCTTGTTTTTTACGCAGCTTGATCTTGCAGGTCAGCTCACTTCATCACTGGAGTTGTGTGTTCGATTTAACCGCAGGTGATTGGCCGATCCCTTGGTAGGACAGAGCCAGGCACATTCCTCAGTACCGTAATTCCTGGACGAGGCGCACAGTAAAAAGAGTGACTCTGCTCACTCAGCCTTCTCTGTGTTTTATATTTACTTCTTGAAACGTGGTTGCTTTTTTTCTCACTTTGACTTGAAAACAGCTGCCTATTAGGACACATTCTTGAGCTGAAAACAGTTCTGGGATTTGGGGAGTAGTCATTAATATCTGTGCAGTTTCAAGATGCTAAGTTTGTTCGACACAAGACCAAGTAACATTCTTTTATTCAAATATAATTGTAAAATAATGCAGTTGCTCATTGTGTGTGTTTTTATCTTGCTCCTCTGAAAGGAATATTTGCATTTGTTTTTATGTCTGCACTAAACCGGAATTAAACTCCAGCTGGCTCACTATTATGTAAATAACTATGGATTTATAACACCCCTAAATTGTGCTTGTTCTTGAGCTAGGAGGATGCTTTTCTGGGGTACTGTTTATTTGATAATAGTAACATCTGTTATCTGCAGTGCTTAGAAATGGCAGAACTGAAGTATGAAGCGGTGTATAAAAGCAAGTTTAATATATGTAAAACCGAGTGCTTCTGTCAACTGTTTTACTTTTAATTTATGTGGTAAGAAAAGGCCAGTTAGGAATTTACAATGCTAATAGCTCTAACTCCAGCAAACGCGAGACCCATTGCATTGCAAATGCGATTCCCTTACTACCACCAGGCAAAAGTCCCCATCTTCTATCCATAGCCCCAGTCTTACAAATATTTAATCTTTTTAAAGTACTGGTAAAGGCTGGCTTTACTAATCCACTAAGCTATCGACATAAAATACAGATCTGTTCTTTGCAGCCCGCATATTAACCCTCTGTGCTACTTTATGGTGAGTCAAAACTACCACTACACAAAACTCTGATTTCTCTTTAACAGGAACATTAATCACAAGAGTTAACTTGACTTTTTTATTGCTGCCTGAAAGCTAGGCCACAAGCAACTATGCAGCAGGTTATTTTGAATAGTAAGTTATTGCTAAACACAGCCCCCACCCTGAGGTCCGTGCCCCTTTTCCAGGTCTGGTCCCATTGCGGCCGCAGCAGTCGCACTGCCCTAAAGCCGGACGGCTTGAATGCACCTTGTCCTGTGCTCTTTGAGGCTGTTTCATTTGTTGGGGGAACGCTCAAGCTAATTTATGTAATTGAGCTTCTAGATTATTTCACCTTTCCTTAATAAAAAACAGATTCTTTCCAAACATAACTGAGTTAAAATTGTGCATCTGCTGTCTGAGGTTGTATCAAGCACACAAAATGCTCATATTCATTCGAAGATTGGGAAATGCTTGTGCAATAGAATGACTACCTTTTAGTTTCACTTTCAAGTAGTAATGTACGTTTCTCTGGCAAAGCTAAAACCTGTTCTTCCTTCTTACATTTAAATTCTTAACTTGCTTCTTTACTTTCAGAAGAACCTGCTAGAAAATAATTTCATTCTTTTAATACAGTCAATCGGAGCTAATAATGATCTATGTGAAGATAATGATATATATAATCCTTAAGTCTACTTGCCTACACTATAAATCTGTTCACAGCACGAGTGGTGTATGTTTGGGAATTCAGCTTTAAAATATTGATTACTTTCCACTTTAATACTGTATGGTTTATATGTTTTCAGCCTTACCCTTATCCGTACGTTAAATAAGCTAAATACTCATATAGTATCTTTTAGGTCTGGAACCTAATGGACTATCATTTAAAATGTATAAATATATTTAGTCTACTCTATTTGCATATTTATATATTGAGCCCAACACACAAATTATTAAATTTTAGCATTGGCTTCTAATTTTATAGTTTCAGCTATCAATATTATTGTCTTTTCCTAGCAACCACAATAACGAACTAGTACAGCACAACCCTTAAAATGCACATTTCTGCTACATGGAGTTGTTCAGGCCAGCTGCTTGTTTTAACCGATCCAACGTCTGGTAGCATTGGGAGCAATGGATTTCTACGCTGTTTTTACTGTTCTCGTCAACTGTTCCTTGCCAACTGTTCCTTGCCAATGTTAGACTGCCTATACTTTCACATGTGGGTGATCAGTAATGCTTTTAGGAACATCCGAACAAATATTTATGTCAGAGAGTGGTCTGTGATTTTTTTTATATGCCTCATCATTTACAAGCAGGACACCACTCATGTTGGTTCATCCCTCTTTCCTTTGCCAGACAATGTTCCGCTTTGACTTTGTTTTTGACTTCACTGTGACACCTTTCAAAGTCAGAATGGGTGACGCCATTGTAAAAGATTTTGTCTTTTAGTACTTGTAGAGTTGAATTCTGTTCCCATCACCAGAGCAAATTATCTCACTGGACGTGTGGGACATGATCAGTTACCTTGTGAGGATGTCCAGTGGAGTGCCAGGTGGCTCTCAGAGGGCACTTTGTGTGCACAAATCTTGCCTGGTAGGCGGTGCGTCTGGTTGGTTGTCAATTGTGTTTTGATCGTATTTGACTATTAACATTTTCGGCCTAGTACAGGACACATCTGATGTGCATGTTTGAGTGGAATTGTTTTCAAGGACTGTCTGCTTGACATATAGTTCGAGATTCTGCCCTTTCAAGACGGCAATTTCATCCACAGCTGCTGCTACTTGTTTGAGTTCGTGTCTCCCCTCATCGATCTATTTCTTCGGGTCTGCGGAGATCACTGTTGCATCTGATTTGATTCCTTTAATAAAATTGTCCATATGTTTTCTGATTTCAACCACGTTCATCAGCTTTTCATATTTTGTTCTGGCAAACTTCTCTGCGAGTCCCAGTGTACCATCAGATTCCTCTTTTTTTAGGCTGATGAGCTCCAAAGTTGTTTGATCAAAGTTTGTTTTATTCCTGTCACCCACGGTGGTAGGAAAGATGTGCTTGAGAGGCTCTTGCCTGTCTAGAGTGGGTTACCTGACTGGTTCATTTCTATCTGTATTTTTCCATAATCACTCCAGGTGTTTTCAAAAACAGTAATTGGTGCGTGGAAATCACCCCTGAGCTTTGTCATTATGCTTTCGTGCTACTTTTAAACCAGAGGTTCAGTGCGTATATAGCCTATGATTAGATCTTTTATGAAAGGAAGGAGGTAAATCTGCTTAGAAGCTCTTCTCTAGGTTGCTGTTAAATCACTTAATCCAACTCTCTGCGTTGGATTTAAGGTGTTTCTAAGCTATTTCTAACCTTGATAAAGCTCATTATATGTATGAATAGCCACTTTGTCTTTGGGTTATACTCTTCAGCACTGAAACATTGTCGTATGTGTGTGCTCATTAGTTCTAATGCATGTAGTACATACCTCACTGGTATAGCAGCGTTTTCTCGTTAGCAGCTTGTGATCCCGTAGCTCTTTCCCACTTTCACATCTGCCTCAGTTTGTCAGGAGTATCAGTTACTTACAAGTAATGGTTAGCATTCTTTCGCCCATATCGAGAAGCACTAGAGTGAAACTACGCGGTTTGGTAGGAAGGTTTCAATCTGTGCTCCAGCTTTGTGCCATCCTGTCCAAACAAAGTTGTGGGAACAGGTCCTTTTTGAGGAAAGTTAAATGTGTGGTGTAGAGTTGTTGCCTCTGCCCCTCTCTCTTCAACAATTTGCAACTGCAGTGCCAGGACCACTCTGTCAGGGCTCTCAAAGCAGCAACATCACCTGTGGCAGGTCCCCAGATGGCATTGCAGGGCATCATATAAGATGGTACTCTTAGAGTTTACTTTTTGGGCTCTTGTTATGGGTAGTCCTTCAGGGCGGTGCTGCATTTTTGATGCTGTTCCAGAGCAGCCAAGTGGGATCCTGATGCTCTCTCTGCACTGCCAGACCCATCACCAGCATGGGCCCACTTGCTCTGCAGCAGAGCTCTTGCCCCTCTATATTGCTTTACATGCAGCACAATCCCTCTCTACAGCTCCACCAGGAGCGGCTGATTGAGCCTGGGAGACCGCACATTTCACTGTGCATGGTCAGGGCGAGCACCACACATCTGCTATTACCCCACACTTGGCCAATGCTGCACCCCACTTCATAATTCTCTTGAAGTCTTTGCACTGGTCCCCCTGAAGCTCTCTTTCAGAATAACTGTTTAGAGTCTCTTGGTTTGAACTGTTGTTGTTATTTATGAACTATGATGATGGATCATTGTGACTGCGTCAATGTATATTGGTGGTTAGAGTTGGAATCTGTGCGATTTTAACTGAAAATTCACTTGCTTGACTGGAACAGATGGAGAGAAATGTTCATGTTTGGAATGGAGGAGGGCGTTTTACTCTTTCAAATTTTGATGGTGTACGGCTTTACCGTGTCTTTTAATAGAAAATTGATAAAAAAAGGAATGCTAAGAAATAGACAAAATTGGTAAATCTACAAATACTAATAAATCTGTACTACTCTTAGAGACTCAAGGGTCAAATTACAGTTGTATGTCTTTAAGTTAAAAACATGTTATCACAGTTCCTGTACTGGTGCGACCCTTATCATACAGTTTATTTGTCTTACCCTGATAATAGTGCGCTTGTGGAATTTTGACAGTACTGGGATCCTGTGCCATAGTCTTTCTCAGCACACCTTTGTTGTATTTGCATAGGATCGACTGGTGTGCTACTCAAGATATAGTGTAAATATTTGAGGACATATTCATGCTTTGTGTTTTTTTACATCCCTACAACACCTACACAGTTAGTTATTTGTGTTTTTTTTTGTAAAGTGCAAAACAGACTCAAGGGTGCAGCAGCACATTTTACCAAAGAAAATCAATGACACCTGGATACGTAAATGTAAAGTAAGTAGAGTGAAACATTTTCATATAGATGTGAACCAAAAAAGATAAACATAAGCAGGTTTATGTGAAAAATCTTGTGCGGTGGGGTGGATGCTCTGTGGCAAATACATCTTTCAGTTTCCAGCCTTTGTGTTGTCCTGGGGCTTCATAATGGGGATCCATCACCCATTTTAGCACTCTCCGGACAGCTCTCCTGCAATAAAACTCAGTAAATCAGTGTTGAGCCAGGGCTTTTACTTTAAATAGAAAACTTACTTTAATGCACTCACAAAAAATGCTTCTCTTAAAATTATGAACACATAAAAAAGCACACTTGATAAATCAATTCAAAACATCTCCGGAGGGGCCTTACAAAAAAGACCAGGTTGCAAATCGGGTATCGGAAATCTTGTCAAAGGGGGTAATTAACCCCACAAACCTCTGTTTCAGTAATCTGTGAGTTTCCCCGTAACAATTTACTCACCTCCATACCCAAAAGGATAAACCCAAAGGCTCTTTATATGAAGACTGACAAACTCTTTAGAAAAAATGTAATCTTTTAGACACAATAAGAAATAGAAAAAGTGTCGAGGCTTATAATTTCTTTGGATCATATGTTCCTGCATGTGATTCTGGCTGTATTTGCTGTTACCTAACAACCAGGACTCTAGTTTCAAAGTGGGTTTCTTACTTTTTTTTAAACTCTTACTTTGGGTGCCCAAGCTCCTCTGTGGCTCTCAATACCTCCCCTCCACCCCCAAAGCCACCCACCACTTTAAGGGAGCCATTCGGTTGCTCCTTCAGTGTAGGGCGTTCAGACACCCTAATTCCACCGACCTTTCTACTTAGGCATCCGCATGCTCTTTTGTGCTGCTAAATGATTCTCCTGCAGCAGGCATGTGTGATGGTGCTTTGTGCCTCACATATACCCAGTTGAAGGGCTGCTGTGGTGCAGCTCAGGGGCTCGCGATCAGGGTTAGCAGTTTACTTCACAGGAAACAAGTCATTACCCCATTCATGAAGAGACATATTAAAGAAGCATGTGATCAGTCAAGTGGTTGCCTAATGTCTGCGTGCTTTACAGGACCATATCTTTGTCACATGTGAACGTGCTATTACTTTCCTTGAGAACAGTGGATGCTCACAGCCCCAGGGCAGCGGCTGGAATTACAGATGAGTCACTCACTTAACAAGCATACAGTGGGTCTCATGTTTGCTTGAATTAGAGCTATTAACGTTGTAATTCCTATCTGGACTTTTCTTGCCACATAAATTGAAAATGAAAAGTAAAACAGTTGACATAAGAAAGCCGATTCAAAGCTCCACAGCTGCCATGAACATGAGCACGAAGGAGAGACACAAAGGGAAAAAGAAGTTCGCTCACAGTCAAATGTATCAGCAAACGTGCAATTATCAATGTAACAGGGTCGATGGCCAAGGCGATAACAAAACTGGTCCAAGGATGGACAAATGTAAAGTATTTACCAATGATGATAAAGGATTTTTGAAAGGCATGCCCATGAATGAGTGATAGTGATGGGCGTGGGTTGGGCGTGGTTAAAAGCCCACACATAGATTACATCACATCAACCTAAAAATGGGATCTCTAGGTCCCTGCTGGAACTTTTTTTTTTTTTTTTGGGGGTGGTCTGGAGCAGTTTGCTCTAAAGGGCCACCTCTAGCTATAGCATAGCAGCTAGTCTAAATCGGGCCCAAAGGAAGACTTGCCAAAGCCCAGGCATGCAGTGTTCTTACCATACACTTCAATCTTCAGAGGACCTCTTAAGCCTTTTACTCTCTGCTCCACTGCTTCTTCTTATTGTTCAACAGTATCTTCACTGTGAAGGCTTGGGTCCAGCTTTTCTGGCTCAGCCCTTGTGGTCTTCTAACTTGCAGGAAAGCAGCTACATTGTTGTAAACAGTGGCTTCCAAGCGGCAGACTACATTCACTGCTTCCGCTCACTAGCTGCCTAAGTCTTCACAAATCCACGTTGCCCCCTCCTTAATGGTGCTCTTGCCAGTCTACTCCCCAGAAGTGTGTGGGAAGAATCGGAGAGCTGATTCTTCCAATTCCTCAGACTGTTAACGAAAGTCCATGCATTCAAGTCAGGGGTGGGTACACTCCAACAGACAGCCTCTGACAGGAGTTGACATCTGCACTTTTCCTTCTTCCTTTTATTGTCATTAGGTCTGTTTACGCAATCTAGAAATGGCACCTCGTTCCTCCTTCTGTAACTGAAAAGAACAGGAACTAGTTCACTGCCTGTTCCACCCCTGCTCAACGTGTTGCAGTAGATTCAGTGAACTCCCTTTGCACCCCACAAAACTTGAAAGGAGACTCCTGTAGTACAGTGGAGACAGAAGTCGTCCCTCTCCCTATTGCTGAGACTGCTAGCCTCCCCTCCTCTAATTGACGGGGAGCTGCTGCTAATGGCTTCTGAACTTTTCAAACCCATGCATAGCTTCAGCAGCAGAATGTAATCTCCCGTTGAATGTACCTATTGTTCACCAGGACCATCAATATGCCACCTGGTGGGCACATTAATTAACCCCACTCCACGGGCAGCTATAAGAGCACATTTCGTGAGTGGGAGACTCAGAAAAAACATAGATCACCCCCTAAGTGTATGAAGGATTTCATTTAGGATAAATCTGACTTTGCATATGAATTCCACACACAAAAATGCACAAGACAGCAGCTCTGGCCCTTGTACCACATGCCTGTCAAAAGATATACTTTAACATACTTGTTTGTATGTTTTCGTGGAACAAACAAGCATAACGTTTTCTTCATGCTTAAAACACCACTGATTATACAATTTACTCAAAAGGAAAGGGTATCCTGTTTTTAGTGCCCAAATTAATTAGATGACCTTTTATTGGGTCCCATCTGTCACAGTGCTACCCGTGTGCAGAAAGGTCGAGTCAGGCTTCAATCATTCTTATTCTGCACATATTCATGTATATTTACACGTATCATACGTAACGTATTCAGATCCCTTTACTGTCACAGTCTACAGGTAACAAACTTAATATTACAAGTTGGCCACTGGAGGTGTAGCTCAAAATAAACTCAACTGAAAGTCTCAAGCTACAGCAGAGGTCAGAATACAGAAGTCCAAAAACGAAAAAATTAAGATTTTTCGTTTGTAGAACCCACTTTGGTAAAGCTTATACAATGTACTATTTCTGGTGTTTGTCAATTTTCATTTATTCAACACATTACAAAACAAAATCAGGCAGTCAATCACAAGAAAGGATGTAAGCATTTTTTTGATTGAGACCTTGGAGGTATTTGTCCTGATTGCAAGAGGAACCTAGTTGTAAACTTTGTGTGTGCTCCCAGAGACTGACTGAATTATAGTTCTGATATTTTTTTTAAGGTCTCAGTACTGGCAATGTGAATATTTTTTGTTACTATTTACCTAGAAAGAGAGTGACCTAACACGATTGACTGGCAAATTCAGGATGTGATCAGGGATGATAAAGGGCGTTGGCTGTGGGTCAAGGTGTTAGTTATGGGTAATTTGATATACTTGGCCTTATTAGCAAAGACACAGAGCATTAGTACAATTACACAATCTAGCAATGGCTACTGGGAGTCCAGTGATCTGTGGGGGCAATTTCAACTTCATTTAACATTAGACACCTCCAACAGGGCTAAAAACAACTTAAGCCTTGTACGCTTAAATCCCTCGCAGTGCTAAAACATGATTTTCTACTGATTGATCCATGGCATGCGGAACATCCACAATATATGTAATATACCTGCTTCTCATGTCAGTTTAATTTGGCCCCACAACTGAATTTCTTTCGCCTTACAAGTTCAATTAAGTGATATTTACTAATATCTGGGCCAATGCGTTCTCAGACCACTCTGTAGTCTTGCTCCAGTTTCAGCTAAACATCCACCAAAGAGAGAAACCTAAATGGTGACTCAATTGCTCTTTATTTTTGGACTCCGTTTGGTTAGAAAATACTAGATCGTCTGTTAATGAGTTTTTTTTTTTTTTTTAAGATCAGCTGAGGTACAGGAGAAGACTCAGTAGCAAGGGAGGCCTTCATGGCCGCCTTTCGCAGCCATGTCACAGCCTACCAGGCCCACAAAGAGGAACGCGTCGTATTTTAAAGAACTAGATCAATTATTCAAAAAATGTATATGAAATAAAAAGCGAACTAGGACTCAAATTTCAGTTTTACAGTTAGATAAATCTCAAGGGAGACTTGCTCTACCACACTGCCAAATACATTATCAAGCTGCTCTTATAGACAGCAACATACGAACAGTGGATGACACAGATATATTTGACAACTTGATCCTGACCCGTATGGTCAATGAGTCTGCAATTTATCTGCCTACTTTTTTAAAGATAGTAAAACGTCCCAAAAAAACAAGTTATAAGTCGCTCTGTGTTCTTGAATATTGCATGAAGACATTTCATGAGGCTTAGAGGATCTTGAATTGTCTTAACTTTACATTGTTGGAAGACTGCCAATCCCCAGACTTCACTCTATGTAAAACCACTCTGGAAAGCTGGAAAAATAAGGGATTCACCAGACTGGGAAACTTTTTTGTGGAAGAAAGATGTTTAACATGGAATAAAATAACTTTAGACTTGGGGGATAAAGCTGGAGGTCTTATGTTCAGCTTTAGAAGGATATCTAGCCTACTTACTGCAGCATATTTGGAAATGTCAAGAGAAGCTTGCAGTGTTGCATCTTTTTGTAAAAAGTAAACTAACACGTGTGGGCAGTTGGTATTGGGCATTGTGGAAAAATACCAAATCGGGCTCGATAGATTAAATTCTGGCAAAAATCCATCAAACAATCGGTAGTGAGATTACTTAAGGGGAATGGCATTATATCTCGGAAGTGCACCTTAAATCCTTGCGTGCTGCAAATTTAAAAAATATGTCCTTTCTATCTAGGTTGTTGGCATACTACACCCCTCACAGATTGCAAACAATGGTAGATATAATCTCCGACCACTGTTTTCGCTGCCAATTAAATGGGCAGTGGATTGGTCTCATATCTTTTTCATATGTGCACCTCTTCATGATTTTTGGGAGAAAGTATTTCAGGATCTTACAGATTTTGCCCAGTTCCTGATAATACCCGAGATCACGCTGGCATCATTTGGCTCTTCCCATATCGTTAGAAATGTCAACAAAAATGTCCAGTTCCTGGTGTTCATTGGCATTGCACTGACCCTGCAGTTTAAGACTGAAAAATGTAGAACGACAGAGATTCCGTCATTGGAAAATGCTACGGACTAATGTACCTGAAGAAGCCTTTGCTTAACAGTGCTCAGTAGTGTGGGAAAATTTCGAGATACACAACCAAAAACCCGATTAAACTAGACGTCGGTAAAGGTGTGAAGTGGTAAACATTTGTACTTTATCTAGACGGTAAAAGAATATTTGAGTGGTTATGCCACACTGTGTACCAGGCTTTTTCTTCAGTTTACCTAGTAATGTACGGATCAGGTAGATACTATCTGGCTGATTTATTGAGCATTTTGCACTGTTAAAAATCTTATGGGTATTATGGGTTTTATCCTAATTGCATGGCTACTTAAGACTAAACTGTGAAATTGGGAAATATTTTATTCTATACTATCTGATTTGACTAGGCACTCTTTCTGTCCGCACGTTATATTTACTTTATGAATGTAGCTGCTGTATATTTGTTAAATTGATTTGTATTCATATCGACTGAAATCCTTAATTGTGTGTTGGTTACTTACTGCTCAATAAAAAAAGGTTTTGAAAAAAAGTGTGTGGCCTTGGGTTAGCCCCTTAAGCGATTAATTCGCTTCCATGCATTTTATGTGGTTTGCCATTGTTTTTATCGCTGTCTGTCAAGGTTATTTTATTTCTTGGATTAGTATCTTGTCCCATTTATGTTCTAGCTAGGTTTTGTGATGCGGCTTCAAGTAGTACCTTCAGTAGACTGTAGATGCAATAAGAATTCTAATTGGATATTCCATAATGTATTTACTGCTCCGAAACAATGACATCTTAATTGTTGATTTATGGTTTTTTGTCTAAGAAGTGCTCCTGTTCGTTTGCCTTGGTTTGTCATAACCACATTGTCCAGTTTGCTAGTTGCCTTTATGCATTCATTTGTTCTAGGTTGCTGGCTTGTTAACGTGTTGGATTTACGGCTTGTATTGTTCGTTCACAAAGTAAATACGTTCGGACTCCTTGTTCGTTCACAAAGTAAATATGTTCAGACTCATAGACGTTCTTTAACACGCAGCAATACTGGAGATCTCTATAATCCCACTCTGAAGATAAAATAGAAAAAGAGGTATTTATTATTATGTGTTTTCACAGGGCATTTCTTTACTTAAAACGGCATATTTTATTATTATTTTGCCCATCAACGCCAATAATAAAGCTGTAGTGTGAAATAGCATGCGTTAGTTTCTTTTCAGCCTAATGAAAATAGCAATAACATTACCATTCTTTGACTTTGTTTTTTTTTTCACAATTCGAAATCTCTTGCATAACTACCACTAACAACACACAATACCTACCATAACTAACTTAACATACCCATTTATCATACATACCCTACTTATGAAACATACCTAATGTGCCACACCTACCTGCAATGCCTTTCTTACATACCATACCTAATCTAGCATACGTAACATACATGACCTCCTTAACATACCTACTAAATATGCCTAACCTACAGTTCCCATTTACCTACCATAAATAACATACCTTACATATTATACCTAACCTACCATATCTGGCTACCCTGAAATGTTATGGTATCTGCATTTTCAATGCGCTTACTATCACTGTAATGTTTTGCAGATAGTTAGCACGTTACTCTGTGGACTACTCACAACATCAGACATTTGTCATGCTTATTTTGTTACATTTTATCATGCTGGACTGATGCTTAGCCTCTCCTGGTGGCAGGCCTAGGTCTCCAGAAATTATGTAAAGTCAGCCCAGGAGCAGGAGAGACCGGTTTCCTGCTGATGGCAGTGCGAGCCACCAGCCAATATAATATGGCGAAATTTCAGGAGTGACTAAAGACAAGTCTTTGGTGGTGGCCCCGAATGGGATTTCTGTGACCTTAGTGGGCCAAGTGCCTATTGCAGCAGGGCCCGGCTAGGCAAACAGAACGCGTGTGGTGAGAGCAAGAAATTGCAAGAGAGGAAGAGGATTAAAATAAAAATAGACCTGTCTGGCTAGGAGCTAACCTGTGACATTTTCTCTTCGGGATGCAGACCTGCCACCTACGAGGCACCACATAATGCTGTGAGCCTGTGCCCGCACTGCTAATTATTTAATTTAGCAGTGTTCGTGAAACTACAACTTAGCGTTTCATGAACACTACCAATGGACTAATAAGCCTTTTCAGTCTCTGCTTCGGGCTCCTGATGACAGGGGGAGGATGAGCTGGCTGAGCAGCAATCCATCTACAGAATGTTGTTTAAAAATACAGCACTGTACAGATGAATATCTGGTTTGCACACGTGACTGCCGTAGTTCAACTTGGATCTCTTCACGCGAGCATAATCAATTTAATTTAGAAGACATAGGGCCTGATTACAACTTTGGAGGAGGGTGTTTATCCGTCCCAAATGTGACGGATATACCACCCGCCGTATTACAAGTCCATTATATCCTATGGAACTCGTAATACGTTGGGCAGGATATCTGTCACATTTGGGGCGGATTAACACCCTCCTCCAAAGTTGTAATCAGGCCCATAGTGTGCATGCCTCCGGCCCTACAGTATGTTTGCTGAAAAGGGGCCTAACAGGGCAGTGCTTCCAGTCCAATCAAGAAGCTGGAAGAAGATTTAAGGTCAGTCTTCCTCTTAATTCATCTTGGCTCTGCTGCTCTGTCTAGTTCCTCATGGGCAATTGTGGATTGCTGATTCCAGTGTCCAGCGCCAGATTCCTGCTCTGCTGTTGCCATGGAGCCTCTGAGTTGCCTGCAAAGGAAGAAAAGTAAGTTTTAAAAAAAAGTGTTTTTCTCTACATGTGTGAGTGAGAATGCTGGAACTCATTTATTAAAACAGAGCACCTGTACCCAAGGATTTCAGATCTGAGCCCCTGTACACCAGTAGTAGTGGTTGAGGGTCAGTGAGGGTGAATAAGTGAGTGTATGTGCGTTTGAGATGGAGAATCAGGGAGTGTGTGGGTACATTTGTGTATGAGCGAAAGTGAGTTGGAATGAGTAAGTATGGCTCAAAATAAGTGAGAAAGTGTGTGTTATAGTGATTGACGGGGCGAGAGAATGAGTGAGACAGGGGGAGTGAGTGTAAGTGATTCAGGGCTCGAAAAATCTACTCACTCACTATGGCAAGCCATATTTTATGAGGTCGAGATATCTTTAGAACCTACTTGTCCCTTATGGTTAGTGGACAAAGAACATGTGTTCTGTTCAGTCAGAAACTGAAATCTTACTCTTGTCACATTTGCTCTGTGTTCAGAGACAGAGGTGAAAAGTTAGTTTGTCTTGTTGCAATGCAAATACTTTTCCTTGTGACTGAACTGTCTGAATTGTGTGAAATTAAAGGCTGTTGGTATCAGGTTTTTACTAACAGACAACATTTATATAACAAAGTTAGCTTTACAACCATTTCAAAGTATATGTGAATAGCTGTGAAAGACCATTTTTTTGTACTTCTGTGTGATGAAAAAATATTTTAATAGGATGAAAAAAAATCTGAACACTTTACTTAGTGATGTGCAAATGATAGGTATGTTTTCTAAAGCCCAATTCTCACAGAGTATTGTTAATACTCTATAAAGTTTTATCAGTAAAGCTGCAAGTGGGAAAGATTTTGGAAATTTCTTGGAAATTTACTGTCTGTAAATGACAGTGCGCTACAATATCATGCTTTAGTAATATACTTATTCAAAGTGAATGTTTAAACATAAACTGAGAAACACTCCTGGGCTTATGGCAAAGCTATTAGTAAACTAAGAGGCAAGTCATGCATGGATTATGTGTACCCTATATGTGGGCTAGATTTATTATACATGGAGCAAACGTTTAGTGTATTTAATCAAACAAGGATTTTTTCACAGCAGAAATGCTGTACTCACAGATTTGAAGGTGCACTCAAGTGTGAGGATGAAGAAGGCGGCAACTGTAAAATACTATATTTGCCTAGGATCACACAATTTGAGACTTGTTTCTGGGTCAAGTACATGACAGGTTGAGTAGATTATTCAAGCTACTCGACCTGCAGGTCTAGTAATATTTGTATTATTTTTCGAGGCCTGTGATTGAGAGAGTGTTTGTTAGTATATTTTATGCTTGTCAGTCTTCTGGTCGTGCTGGTGCACTCAAGATAATTCTTGGCTTATTGGGACTCAAAATGTAATTTGCTGTCGCTGGAATCTTGAAGATTCTTGGCATAAGTGATGGCCCTGACATACTAATAGTAATTCTTGCCATCTTTAGGGGGTTACCTATAGCAAAATGATGATGCTGGCATAAAAGAGGTAACATGTGGCAACCATGGCACATTGGGTCTGGAAGGTCTGGTAGGTGGAAGCAAACTGTGTGAACATGCTAGCTCTGGCATCCTGTGGGTAATTTGTGACATTGTTCCCCCATGGTATAAAGATGGTACCACTGGCAGAATGTTTGTACTGACATATTGTATGTAATTCTTGACATAGGGTAAGTAACTGTGACAAAATTCTGGCTTTGGCACACTGAAGGTAATTCTTAGCATTTAGGTGGCATTCATGGCAAATTTTGAACACCATGAGGTGACCCTGTGACAAGTATTAGGCCCTACCACTTTTAGGCATCACCAGCCCCCAATGGAGCGAACAAAATTGTTTGATGTGTAAGTTTGACATAACCTTGGGTAGGAAGGATGGGTGAGTCCTTAAAAATACTTAATTGCTGCTGAATAGATTGTAGGCTCTTCATTATCTGTAAAAGCATAGCGCTGTAGATCACCGAGAAGATTGATAGAGTTTTATCTTACTTGCTGGCAAGAGAGCTTTGTTAAACCATATCAATTATGTTCAGGGGAAAGGTATGTGGTACCTGCACAGTCTCTGTTGGTTGGTTGGTAGGCGGTTCCTTCCAGTGGGCACCATTGTGCAGCAGAATGGCTCTCAGTTTGACAGCAGCCTCTCCAGCCTCTGTCCTTGTAGATCAATAAAGGTTGTATATTTGTTGTATCAGCCCTGGGCTGGTGGTTTTGTGAAACAAGCATTGATAAAGAAAATAGGTCTCTCCTTTTGGACCTGTTGACTTTGTCAAATCTTTTTGCTTATGCTGTACAGCATCTGTAAAACAAGATTAAAAAAAGATTTTAAAAAGTGCCATGACACGACCATTGTTGTCACTTATGTAATTCTATAGGCATGTGCAAGTGCCACCAGGATGCGGGCGCATATATATTTTTAAAAATTTTAATTACTGATCCAAGATGGCAGACAGAGGAGAGTAAAAGCAGAAAGGCAACACACAAAAGAAGGAGGAACACAGAGTGCGGGGCGAGAAGGGTAGAACCACACAATGGAGTGAACAACAGTTGAGGTGGGGTCAATGGGTACAGAATCACATGAAAGAGTGACCAGCACAAGAGGGGAGCGCAACAAGGGGCAGTCAGAAGTGCACAAGACCAAGTGCGGGTCAGATGAGTTTGGATGGAAGAAATACATGAGAGAGCGCAGAAGCACAGATGATGAGAGGGTCACATGAGAGGGTTGGCATTTGGCAGGAAAGAGCACTCAAGGGAGAGAGCTGGAAAATATATCCACTATTAAGTGTTTAATCAAAAAGAAAACATTTCCATACAAGTCTGCAGGGAAGGATACAAATCAGCCAGTCAAAAGGATAGTAAAGAGGCTATGCTGCAGGAGAGGGACAAATACAAGTAGAGGAAGGCAAGCCATCCAATAAGAAGAAAGGAAATAAGAGTGACAAAGTCTAGCAAAGGCAAACGGATGGGCTGTAAACCTACTGTATGTTCACAATAGGTCGTACGCAACCGGGTTGTGCAGTCTAGAAGGCCAGACCTAAAAAGGTGCAAGTTATATATTTGATAGCATTAAAGAAGCAGTCCTCAAATAGTTCAGATTTGAATTTTAGATAGTTTTCACAATGGCTGTTTGTTGGAAATTATTTAACCTTGTTATTAGGCTAACACAGCTCACACTTGCGAATGTTTTACTGCTCACACCTGTACAATGTGCACTTTGACACAAACACCACAGCTGACATACTAACAGACACCCAGCATAACAATTTGTCCTCACAAATCACTTTACAATAAAACAAAACAAACAAAATGTCCACACTCATAAGAACCTCTCTACTGCAAGACACTAATACTAAACACAGTAATCTACAGTTCAATCAACATAAAGACTTCCCTCCCCGTCTGGCGCTCTCTGCCTCTGTCTCTCCACTGGGGCGTGGGGCAATATCTAAAATGCTACCCTTGCCTAGATTGCTATATTTTTTTTGGAGCGCTCCCACTGGTACACCCCAAGGCCTTCTTTTGGGATTTGAATGGTGTCTTCGATTTAATATGGAGAACAGCCAAACGTTGGGTACCACTGGCTGTCTCACAACTGCCATTACTGGAGGGAGGGTTGAGTGCCCCCAACTTTGAATTGTGCTATGCTGCAGCACAACTCCAATGGTCAATGCGCTTTATGTATGCGCCCCCCAGTCCTGAACAGGTGGCGGTTCTGGATGTTTTGGGTGCAGTTGGTTTCTACACCTGGCTTACAGATCATGATTACTGTCCACCAAGGGAACCACACCATAAAGACTATGGCACAAGCATGCTGGTGATGTTATGTATGTAGTTGGAACACAGCTATCTCAAACTCGCCTTTGATTTCACTGGATCAACTCCCAGGCACCCGCCTGGTGGCCAATGGTGTCGCCTTGGCGAGAGGCTGGGATTGCTCAACTGGGCGATCTTTTTCCTGACTGGCCTCTCATGTCCCTCCAGGATCTTAGGGATGCGTACTGTGTGGTAGACGGTCACTTTTGACTCTTTATGCCATTTGACAACTTCTGCTGATCACCGCGGGGGCGGGAGAGGCTGAACCCATTCCATCACCCGTCTTGCATGCCCTTCTCACATGTGGGAACATATGGTGTGCCATTTCCACTCTAAACTCTACATTACTTACCGATATGATGGGTGACACAGACGTGGCAAAGACTAGATGGAATAATGTACTCCCTCAACCGCTCACTACTAAATTGTGGACACTGGCACTGCAACATGTGAAAGGGGTATCTAGAAATCCGTGCTTCAATACATGCAGTTTAATTACACACTCCATACTTATTTATCCCCTCACCGCATCAAGCGTATGTTTCCTAATTCATATCCGTCATGTCCCAGCTGTAAACTGCGAGACACTGGCTTTTATCACATAGTGTTGGCGTTCTCTCCGCAGCAGGTAACCTGGCTAGACCTCCTTACCACCACCCACGGAACTTGCGGGATACACGTTGCTACCTATTCCTGAGTCCTGACTTCTAGTGGCTAAATGTTCTAGTAGCCTTGCAGTCTCCCGTAGCTGGCTATACCGGCCATTAAAGATATGTTACCTTGTTAAAGGCCCTTGGCTTTGGCTGCTAACGCCAGGGTTGGCCTTTAATGGGAGGTATAGCCCGCTATGGTGAGCTATAAGGCTATATTAGGGTATTTTATTTTTGTTTTTTAAAACAGTTATCAACCTTGCTTTCATTCTTCTGCATGTATTTACATATAATCAGACAGCTTTGCAGAAGCATTATAAATAGCTGCAAATAATTATACTATGCAGCAGTGCATGTTTTGTAATGAAATCGCTGTCCGTAATGCAAGCTGAGCGTACATCTCATTGTATTTCCTCAGAGCACCCATTCTAATTGTAAAGGCTTTGCTTTAATGAACCATTTATACCATTCCAAACATCTTATATATATATATATATACAGATGCAAATTTTGCTTTAGCAGTAGGTAGTCATATTTCCAACATGTCTAATGCTATAAATTGCTAGCCAAAGGGTTTCTGCTGAAGGGGATTTGGATCTAGATGTTCAGTGGACTAAATACTCATGAAAACGCAGTGCAAGCAGCACTTTTGAGGGTACAGAAGAATCAAAGGATGATTACTTTCTGTGGTAGAGAAGTGTCTGAGATACATGATGATGCTTCCGCAGTCGAGACAATTGCAGATCATTCCACACTTGCATGTTTGGCACTGAGTGTTGTGATCCATTGGTGGGTTGCAAGCCGATTTTTGGTGAGTCACGTAAGTCCAAGCAATAAAGATGCCTTTACATTTTTTTATGGCAAGACAGGAGCCTAGCCTTATGCATACAATCTTTTATTCACTCCTTCTGAACAGCAACCATTAAAAGATCCAGCAATAGAACTCAAATACATCACAAGGCAAAACCGAACACTCATGTCTCTTGTCTATATAAAAGTCCCAGGATTCCATATTCTTCCTCTTTTGTTTGCTGCTTCTGAGCTGATATGTATACTTTGAACAAACTGTATTTCTGAGTATTCTGATTGATTTGTTTTGTGGTTATATACATAGACAGTATGTATTGAATGCTTATTTTATGTTTGTTTAAACCCAATTTATGGATTTGGGGGGAGATTTCAATTTTTGGATCTGCTTTTTGATAAATGAACTAAATTCCACATTTTATGGAAGCTTGTTGTTTTATTTTTAATTTAAGTAATGAGTAGGAAAAATGTCTTTAATTTGGGATGGAGTGTGAGTGATTTTCCAACTTGTTCAGGCACGTAGAGTGTAGTGACACAGGTTTTGTTTTTGATAGGTTTACCTCTCTGTTGCTCACGATTCATGCATGAGACCGTGTTCGGATTCAGGCAGCCGAACGGAGACTGTGGCAACACAGTAGCTGATACAATGAGCCTCCATCTTAGGTGTGGCTGTTGCATCGCATGATCGTAGTGAGAGGCACAGAAGCAAGCACACTACTTTTGGAAGGAAGTAGGGCATGTTTTCCCTTTACAACGAGATCACGCAGGTTGCGTCCTGATCAACTGTGTTGCTAGACAACGATCATGGCTGTCCGTTAGGTTTTAACCCTGAGGCTATGTTGCTACTGACAATTTGATCATACAACGCTTTCACTTCAAAACGAAAAAAAGACCATAACAGAAGGGACATTACATAAGAAAAAGGAAGCTTAATGTATTTAAACCCCACAGTGAATTTTAAAAATATATTTTTTAATTGATCAGTGAAGGTTTGCTTCATTATGGCAGACAAAGAGTGAACAGAATTCCCAGGAGGAATTAATACAGAAATTAGTCTCCCAAAAAGTGCAGCAAGCAGCCACGGAGATTATTAAGGTGGTATTAAAGAGTAAACATGTAGGAAGGAGCCATGAAGAGGAGCAGTACTTCTCTATTTCAGACGGTGAGGAAGACTGTTATGGAGATCCAGGAGGTAAACGTGTTAAGAAAGGAAAACACACAATAAATTATTTTGAGAGTGGAGTCCCAAGCTGCTCAAAGAAGATTTTAGTCAAAAGTGACAAAAGGGATCGGCAGTCTAGCACTGCAATAGATAGAGGCAAGCTAGATGAGCTTGTTCAAGATGATGATCGCCATAATTATAATCAAATATATGTTGGATTTAGACTGTGAAGATGGCCTAGACGAGGTTGATAACAATTTTGGAAGGAAAAAGAAGAAATATGGTACTGGATCCTTTGGGCGAAACATTCTTTGATCCAAAGGAAATTAGGCATCCTAGAAGTAAAGAACGGTAGCCCTTGGACCACGTAGCAGATTACGTTAAGCTGTGATTAAGAAGACCCTTGGAGAAAGGAGAGGAATGTTTCTAGAGTGGAATGTTCACGGCCTTCAATGGATGAAAAGGTCACCATGACTCCTAATATTGATCCTGAGTTGATCACTTATTTATTTAAATTGGGCAAGGGCCCCATGAAAGTATTATAAACGTCTCTTAAATCTTGTCAGGGCAAAATTCTTTATATCCTTGGCTCAGTGGCAAGAATTTTTGACCAAGTGGAAGATTCCTATATCAAAAAATCAGATGTTAATATACGTCTTTTAAGTGGTTGGTGCCAGAGGGCAGTTTGTTTTATAGGGAATGCAAATTCGCATTGTTGGCTGAAAGGCGCAAGATTATCCTAATGCAGATAAACCCAAAATGTGCATATTTCAGCGTGAAAGAACCCACAGATGAGACTAAGGGCTTCCTATTTGGGGACGGCACAATGAAGCGTACCAGAAAGTATGTCCAAACTTTTACTAGTCTGGACAAGGCACAATATTCAGTGAGAAAAGTTTCCAAGCAGCAGTTTTTATGGTCAGACAACCTCCTAACTGCACATTCTAGAAGTCTCATTACTCCGGATCCCAGAGTTCTGATTACCAAGGAAGTGAGTTTAACAGACAGTCAGCTGGTTTTATCTCCAGAGGGGAAGAGGAAATAGAGCGAAAATTACAAGGGAAAGAGGTCAAAGACAAGGCTCGAGTACAGTACGAGGTGAGTATGAAGAGAAATATTGGTTTTACTCTTGCAAAAGTCAGAGTACAATTAAAACTTTTCGCCGAACAGTGGGAAAGATTAACAATTGATCCGTGGGTTATTTCAACAGTAAAAGGTTATATGATAGAGTTGAATTTGGTTCTGTTTCAGGAGAAAGAAACAAGAGAGTTGTACCGGAGAGGTGATACAGACATAGGAAAAAAAACACAATGAGATTAGAGGGGAACCACAAGCGATTTATCAGTACCTTGTTTTTGGTGGAAAAGAAAGACACAAGAGGTGGAGACCTGTGATAAATTTAAGAACATTGAACCAATTTGTAACATATAATCATTTCAAATGAAAGGTATCCACCTACTGAAGGCCATGCTGTGAGAGGAGGATTGGTTGATCAAGGTAGATATCAAAGACACATATTTTACAACACCAGTTCATCCAGAAAGTCAAAAACTTTTGCAATTCAGAACGAAAGATCATTTGTACCAGTTCCTTTGTTTACATTTGGTCCCTTATTGGGCCTTTTTGTTTTACAAAGATAATGAGACCAGTAGTAAAACATTTAAGAGAATGAGGTGTGAGATTAGTTATATAGCTAGGCAGTATCTTGATAATGAATCAGAACAAGGAACAGTTGATGGAACATATGAAGATTGTGAGGAATTTTCTAGAGTTGCTGGGATTTATAATCATTGTAGATAAGTCTGTGTTTATACCAAGTCAATCTTTGGAATTCTTGGGTTTTGTGATAAACACTTTAAAGAGTAAGTTGCAACTTCCATTGAGGAAGATAAAGAAAATAAAAGAGAAAATAAGGAAAGTTATGAGGAGACCAGACATAAATCTGAGGGAGCTGGTGCATGTGATTGGACATCTGTCATCTTCAATTCAGGGGGAGTTTCTGGGCCCTTTCCATTACAAGGCTTTACATTCTTAAGAGAACTGCTTTGGCAGGAGGCTTTTGATCTGGGGACAGTGTGACACTGACTCTGGAAGCGAAGAAGGGAGTTAGTGGTGAATGTAAAATTTGGAACCATAGAATGGGAGTGCAATTTTTGGAAAAAGACCAGATCTTGTGCTTGAAACAGATGCCAGTATGTCAGGTTGGGGGGCCAGTTGTTGCAATCAGGGAACAGGTGGTGTTTGGAATCTGTTGGAAAGGAGGAACATATCAGTTGTCTAGAGATAAAGGCAGGTCTTTTTGCACGGCACAGTTTCAAACAGTTGAAAGGGGCATCAGTCTTGTTGAAAATGGACAATATGACATCCGTGACTTATATCAACAAACTAGGTGGGTGCAATAAAAGAAACAGTCAGATTTAGCAACAGAAATGTGAAATTTTTTGGCTGGAACACAAAATTGGCTTGAGGGATGCACAATGTGATGGCAGATTGGTATTCAAGGAATCAGATGGGATTCAGCAATTCTAAATTGGAAGTCATTTTATTAAAAAAAAATCAGAATAGACTGTTTCATCTGGATTTCTTTGCATCCAGACTGACCTTCCAATTACCAAACTATGTCAGTTGGAGGCGGGATCCGGAATCAATGGCAGTGGATATGTTCATGCAGGATTGGTCAGGTGTGAGAGCCTATGCTTTTCCTCTTCTTTCTATGGTTCAGCAGGTTTATCTGCAGTGCAGGAGGCAGAAATGTCTGATTGTTGTGGTGATGCCTTTTTGGAAGACTTGGCCATGGTTCCTGTCTGCTCTGAGGTTAGCCATAGAGTGTCCTTATTTGACAAGGTCCAGAAATGGAATGTTGAAAGGTCTAGAAGAGGGAGAGCATCCGTTGGTACTATCTGGTGTGCTCAACTTTCTAGTATGGGAGCTCTCATGGAATCAGGGAGATTCAAAAGGACTTTCAGAATCGGCCTCTGGTTTGCTTGATGAATCCTGGGCTCCAGGAACAAAGAAAAGATACAGGAGTACATGGAGAGTTTGGCTACATTGGTGCGTGGCAAGGGATTTGAATCCCATGGAAGCTGATAAGATAAAGGTGGCTAATTTTTTTGTGGATCTGTTTGATATAAGATTGGACTATAGAACTGTTAATTATTATCTCTCAGCAGTTTGTATTTTTTGATTCAAGTTACATCAGTAGGGAAGAGCACTTTAATTTGTAGGGTGATTAAAGGGATTAGGTTTAATATGGCCCAAAACCAAAATATCAATCTTGTTGGGATGTAGATTTATTGTTGAAATTGTTTCAGCAGTGGCCTAGTAACACATTTTTGGGCACAAGAGAGTTGTCTTGAAACTTAGTGACTTTGTTGTGCCTGACTATTTTTAGAAGGGGTACCAGATGTGGGGATTTTAGAAGTGACAAACTGGTACTATCAACCTATGGGAGTGAGTTATGTTTAAGATTACCAAAAGAACAAAAACAATGTCTACATCTCTTTTTTTTTTATCCAGGTTTAGATGATTAATACATTTTACTATGAATAATATTGGCAAAGTATATGAACTTCTTATGTTGGAGAAAACGAATGCTGGAGTGGATCAGTTATTGATTCCGTATGTTAAGCCTTATCATGCAGTCACAAATGCAACCATTGCACGTTGAGTGAAATGTGCTATGAAAGAGGCAGGTATAGATCGCTCTAATTTTACGCCGCACTGGGTAAGGGGTGGTATGAGAGGTAAGGTCTTTATGTCCGGGGGGGTGACTAGATGACATTATGAAGGCAGTAGATTGGTCAAGTGCAAATACATCTAGAAGATTTTATTGTAGACCAGTAGCTCATGTTTCATGCTATGCTTTGCAAAACTTTGAACATGCATAATGCTAGCCTCCTGGCTTGCCATAAAATGTTGATTCTTATAGGTTTACTGAATAAAGAATCATGATTTTATTAAAGACAAGGAGACTTGTATTATCCCACCACACCCTCCAAGGTAATTAGAGGGTGTTGGGAATGACTTGAAATAGAAGTATATTGATTTTTAAAGAAATAAGGAAGTTTGTTTTTTATATTTTTATTTGAATACGTATATATTTAATTGAAAAAAAAACAAAAGGTTAAAGTAATGTTATTGCTTTGAACTAAAACAATACACACACAGAAATTCAGCAGTTATAGTTATCAGCACTAACTATAACACTTGTCTCCTCCACCATGCACCTCTTATGATCTAACACATGACATCTCTCATGACATATTTGGCATAACTGATGATATCACGGATGACTTTTTTGTTGCTTTTTTAGCGATAGGATTTCTTCCACTGACGATGTCACAGACAGTAATCCATTCATTTGGGTAGGGGAATCATTGGCTCTAAACTTTTTTTGAAGAGATGTTACAATATTAAGAAATGCTGATAGATTTGGAGATATCTAATGGAAGGAGATTTACTGAGATCTTTGTTTTTTTCCCAGGCATTGGCAAAGGTCAAACAACATTAAAAAAGCAATAGCATTGATTGAAGTAGTGAGACCGAGTGCAAGAGAGTTTAAGGCGATGCCAGAAAGGGCTGTGACCAGGCTGAGTGGCCTTTTATGCAGGAAGATCTAAACATGCAGAGCTTGGAAGAGTTTTTGAACAAGGATTTGAGCAATGAACAGCACTCAAGTTGGCAGCACAGTTTTATGGCATTCTCTCTCCCTAATTTGACTTAGAAAGGTTTCTGCCTTCTTCATATTCCATTTGGGTACGGGAGCCCTGGCCCTCTTGATCATTCTTTTTAGGTATGGAAGCCCTGAATTGCAGAATAAGGCAGAAAGGATGTACAAATAAAGAGTATGAAGGGCTGCCCATAAGTTATCATTGCTCGTGGACACTGTTATGTCATGAATCCCTCTAAATGTGTGTGAAACCAAGTTAGATTTCCTTAGTCCCTAGAAATATTTGGCTATTCCCTCCTTCCCTACAGAGAAAAGGAAAACAGGCAGGTGTCTCTCACTTTTCTTTATCATGAGTTTGGCTCACATAGATTTAGAGGGTTGTGAATCAGACAACTCAGTAAGAGATACTGTCATCTGCAGGGTTACTGTAGTTGTGAAGTGCCCTTCCCTGATCCCTGAACTTAGTAAACACACAGCAACTGAAGTTTATAATAATTAGTCGTTTATTATCTATAATCAGCACACACATCCTGGGTATAATAATGATATCAACAATTATTATTTCAGCAGCCATCATAAACAAGCATTTGCAATACAATAGGTCTCATGTTTTCTTGAGTTAGAGCTATTGGCAGTGTAAATTCATAACTGGACTTCTCTTACACATAAGTTGGTCAACCCTATCTCATAATTTTGTCCTTTTCTGCCATGGTTTTGTGGTCACTGGTGGCTACAGACATCCGACATCACAAGCCCTTGAGGAGAGATGATGGAAAATAAGGCTGGGGAAGTATTTTATTTTTAACAGAATGAAGTCTTACAAGCGTTCTTGCCTCGCATTTCAACAAAGCTCTAATGAAGTTAACAATAGCCGAGCATACTGAGAAGAATTATGGTCCCAGTAAAGGAGATAAGCAATGCCCTGTGTGTGATGTCCCAAGTGCTGGCTGGGAGGGTCTTTGGAGGAGAGACTCCAGATATGAGGCTAAGCAAGTTTCACATCATTGCTTCTAGATTTAGCTACATTATACCGGAAAGGGCATATTGTGGCTTTCCTAAGAAGTGAGCTAATCGACCAGGTGTTTCTTTTGTAAGATAATCTTATTTTAGGAGCCAGATGTGAGGACAGCATTGGAATAAAACCAAAACAAATGTCAACAACATGGGAGGAGGTGGGAGGAATGGAATGCTGCACTAAAACTCAGGCTGCTACCAGCCTAAAGTACCCACAGTGAAAAGGGAGCACCAAAGAAATGCCAGAGTAGTCTGTCACAGCAACAGATAAAGAAATTAAAGTGGAATAATACAGCAGTTGGTCACTGCTGTGAAACAGAAAAAGGGGGGAGAAAAAGGCAGAATTGACCACTAGCAAGAAGTTTTAAAGGACACTGCAACCAACAAATGAAATCGATTTAAGCCACAAGAAATATACTAAACGTGTACACGAGGTCAAGCGCATACGCTCAACCTAAAAACAAAAATGGATATTAGAAAAAGCAGAAGCATTTCTAATACATGGGATTCTGCAATACCTGTGTAAAAACCTGTCTAATTCCTTTCTAATCGGCGACGGTTATTGGGTCTTGCCTGCAGACAGCTTTAGCTGCTTTTGGCAACAGACCTATTGTGTCTAATATAGTTTTAGAATGTGAATTTAGTGAAGGGGACATGAGTTGTTGAATGAGAGGACATGCATAATTGTATCAAAAAGTGTATTAATTTCTCGACAAAGATGATTGATAGTACTGGAGAGGAGATATTACCGGTTTGTGATATATTTGTGAAAACGTGTTGAAAAGGTGAAAACAAAATAAGGTGTCTGGGCAGCTATTGATAACAATAGAATGTTGTTTTTGGATATTTTAGAACAAAATATTCCTCTACCAAATGCTAAATTAACTCTGTTATAATTTTATTAAAAACCATTTACAGCAAATTGCAACTTGCGAAAGTCAAGAATATTGGATATCATGTATATTTAGTGGAGTAGTGCTTCAGTTATTTCTCATAAAAACTTGAATTCTTGTGTACTGTGTTCATTTTTCTGAGTTTCTGGTTTTTTTTTTGTCTTTTTCAGGAAGTGACAGCAAGTAGTCGCCATTATGTTGACAGACTATTTGATCCCGATCCACAGAAGGTTCTGCAGGGTGTCATGTGAGTACTGTCATTTCAAAAGGTGAAGAAAAGGTTATACCAGCAAGGACTTCTGTATTATTAGCCTTTGTCTCTGGCAGTTTGTCCTTTAAGATCTTGCTTGCAAGGACTCTTTCCCACTTGTAAGCCACCTCTTTCTGTGGAGTAATTTTTTACACTGACTAAAATATGCAACCTGCCCCCATCTTGCCCTCAATTCACATTGTTCTCTCTCAGCACCTCCATTTTAGGTTTTGGTATGTTTTACTGCTATTTTCCAAAAAGGGAAAACATTATGTAAAGAAGAAACCATAGAGAACAGCTGCCCTACACTTCTCTGGACAGTAATAACTATCCCCTTTTCCTTCCAGCCTCTACACTAATGATTACAAAGTTCAAACACTAGCAGAATCTATGAATTTTGGGTGTGTCCTACATTTGGCGATTGTGTAGCACCCTGGGGAATGTTGATCTCCCTGCATTCAGCCGAAATGTATATAGGAGAAAGAATCACAAGGCTGAAAACAGTCTTGCTGTACCCCCTCTCATCATATGTAATCGTTCCCACCTCTAGCTTATAACAGACTTAAGAAACCAATCTTCGATAAAGGCTGTCCGTGTCTTCTCCATCTGGCCAAGACAATCTGTGCAGTTCACAAAAATGTATGTACTAATGTTGCCATCTTCTGTCCAGGTCTCTTAGAAAAGTCTGGTATATTACATCCCATATTACATGTATGCTGGTGCAGTCCATATAATGTGAGTTAGCGTTCCATTCTCTGAACATGCTGTGCAGTCCATCAATTTCCAACATCTTTGTATTTGGTAAATGTGTGCTGAGGTGTCCATTACTACTGGAGCAGATCTCACTTGCTGATTTTAGACCTCATGTATGTGTGATGCCCTTTCAAATGCTTCTCAGGCTCACCTGACAGTGGTCTTTAGAAAGTGAAAGCCCCAACACTCCCAACCATCCTGAAGCCTTTATGTACAGCTATTTCTTTGAAAAGTATCATATAAAGTATAGAATTCTGATGAACGTTGTCCATCATCTTTTGTAGCATTATTAGTCAATTGGTCACTCCCCTGAACTATAACTCAATGCGGGATATGTTTATAATAGTACCTTTCCTTCTCATTTAGCTTATCATATGTCTGAATTTGAGTGAAGGATTTTATGATTTCCTTCTCAAGCAAATCTTTGAGTTTCGTAGATCTTGCAACCTGCTGTTAGTGTAAAGATTCACTGTTTTGGCCCTGCCTAAACTTTGTATTGCCCAAAATCAGGGTTATATGGTAAAGGAAAGTTTGTTTTGGTATTTTTAACACTTGACCAGTAGCAGACTTGTAATGATGCCCTTGTGACTGGAGAGTTAATTGATCTGTTTCTGGTTCAAAACAAGGAAACCTTCCATGCAGGTGTGTGGGTTGGTGCTGGGAGGCACTAACCTACGGTGCAGGAATCAACTTTCTCTGATTTGAACCACTTGAAAAGATAGCCTTAACTGGGATGCCTATAGTAAAGTGTGAAATTTGGGATTCATATGCTCAGTTTCTTGAGTGATTGATATACCATTCTTGCTAGAGCTCTCATTTTCTTTGATTCCTCCAGAGATTTTGGTGTACTAGGGTCAGCAAGGTCCGGAACAGGAACATCAACCTTAATAAAGACCATCTTTACTATACGACCTGACCAAGAGGGTGATTGTCAACTATAGAGGTTAATCGTAATCTCCTTAATTATTCAAAATAAGTAAGCAGCATGCAGTTGGGGTATAGTCAATCTGAGTAGTACTGAAAGGGGGTACTTCATCTTCTCGTTGTTCACATCTCTCATCATCCATTTTGATTGTTTTTGGGAGAGATTTGATTGGGTACATTTGCTCTTGCTATTTCAAGATCAGATTGAAGGGATTTCCCAAGAACGTATTTATTCTGCCCCTGGTGGTTTGTCCTTGAAAAGTTTGCTACTTATGATCCGACCCACACCCTTTGTTTTCCACAGCAGAACTTAAATTTGGTTTTGACATCCACGTGTCATCACAGTTCTATTAGTCTTTTGATCACCGAGTGCCTTTCTGGTGCAGATTACTTCAATCACCATGGTCAGAGAGGTAGAGACGTAGTCCGTCTGGCAACCAATCTGTTTTCTATCCAGAGATGGTGATCCTACTTATTTGCCCTTCCTTTTTGCCAAAGGTGGTTTCTGCCTTCCATATGGGTTGGTCATTCACAGGTCCCTATTTTATGAAGGGAAGAAACATTTCCTGAGACTGTACAGCAGGCTAGGTGCCCCATACCATGTCAGTCGGACAACATTAGAGTAAGTGAGTGAGTAGCTTTTTGTGGGTTTTTTCGGAACTGAGAAAGGCAAAGCAGTTACAAACCTACTGTTTAATATTGGGTCACTATTGGGAGCTGTCCCACAGTTGGTGTTCATGCACCCTCTATAAGGGCCATGTCTTGGAAGGAGGTATCCTAGGGCCTGAGATTTCCCTGGCATTTACTTGGTCTTCATTGTACATCTTTGCAGGGCTTCTACTTGGTCCTCATTATTATATATATCTTTTGCCACACAATGTTGCCTGGTGCTAAGGTTTGGGGTGACTTTGTTAAAGCTGTGCTGTATGAGGTTCTTGGCTAATCACCACTACTCAGCCCTCTCTCTCAGTGGGCACTGCTGTGGCCCTCTTTAATAAAGTGTGAAATCTTCCAGAAGGAGTATCCATCAGAACAATTTACTTTTTTCTTTTTTCTTGCAGAGTCTATATCTTCCTGAAGATACATCAGTGCCCTCCCTCCTCTTCTGAAATATTGTTTTATTTAATAGGTTTTAAAGCATACAACTTATTTCTCCCGTTTTATGTTCTGCAGTTTACAATCTCTTTTGGTTCCTAAACTTAAGCCTCTTTGGGTATAAAAATAGGGAGGTACCAACACCAGTGAACTAGGCATACGTATGTCGGTTTTGCCATTTCTTGGGTGGGTGAAACAGCAACAGCCATCTTGTGGTGTCAAATGGCAGTACTGGAGACATTTTGCTAGAGATAAAGTTTCAGGATCTAGTCTGGCACCTGCAGATATTCATTTGTAAAGAAGCTGCAGAAAGATAAAGTATCTACCAGAAATATTGTTACGAAATGTAAGTAACTATTTGTTGGGACAAGACAAACCTGCCAGAGACAACAGGCATCTTTTAAAACGATTATTTTAAATGGAATAATTTACAAGCTCGATACCTGCTGCTGAAGGAACACACTTACAATCTTTAAAGGTTCAAAGTTAATACCTTCCCTGGTAGTACTTTATTTTTGTTTTCAAGCAGCTATTGTTTAGAAATATAATGGTGTTTTCTCTTTTGTCAGACAAAAGTCCTTATTTATTATTATGAAGTTTGGGGGGGTTTCTAGAGGGAGCTCGATTTACGTAGTCTAACTACTAAATGGTGATTGATTTTTGAGTGTACCTTAATAAGTATAACCCATGGTGCAGCTTCACACCATTCTTCAAGCTTGAAATCTTTGCTGCTAAGGTGTTATAAGAACTGTTGTATATGGGAAGTGAGCCAGGTCATTTCCTTGCAATCCTTCCGAGACAGACTCCTTGTCAGTCTTTTATCAAAACAATAAGTTGAGATTTTTCATGATTCTTTCAGGCCTTTTAAACCGAGCAGTCCCTATGGCAATATTGCTCATTATTTGTCTGACTTCTACCTAGAATAGGGCTCAGCTTCCACTGTGTATGCTAATTCACATATGTAAGGAAATGCCTCCTTGGCATGGTTACCCCCTAACGTTTTGCCATTGCTGATACTAAGTTATGATTTGAAAGTGTGCTGGGACCCTGCTAACCAGGCCCCAGCACCAGTGTTCTTTCCCTAAACTGTACCTTTGTCTCCACAATTGGCACACCCCTGGCACTCAGTTAAGTCCCTTGTAACTGGTACCCCTGGGACCAAGGGCCCTGATGCCAGGGAAGGTCTCTAAGGGCTGCAGCATGTCTTATGCCACCCTAGGGACCCCTCACTCAGCCTATGCAAACTGCCTCACAGCTTGTGTGTGCTGGTGGGGAGAAAAAGACTAAGTCGACATGGAACTCCCCTTAGAGTGCCATGCCAACCTCACACTGCCTGTGGCATAGGTAAGTCACCTCTCTAGCAGGCCTTACAGCCCTAAGGCAGGGTGCACTATACCACAGGTGAGGGCATATGTGCATGAGCACTATGCCCCTACAGTGTCTAAGCAAAACCTTAGACATTGTAAATGCAGGGTAGCCATAAGAGTATATGGTCTGGGAGTTTGTCAGACACGAACTCCACAGTTCCATAATGGCTACACTGAAAACTGGGAAGTTTGGTATCAAACTTCTCAGCACAATAAATGCACACTGATACCAGTGTGCGATTTATTGTAACATACACCCAGAGGGCATCTTAGAGAGGCACCCCTGAATACCTACCCGACTTCTAAATTCAATATTTAGGGGCTCCCCAGATCCCAGGAAATCAGATTCCTGCAACCTGAAGAAAGAAGAAGGACTGCTGACCTACAAGCCTGTAGAGAAGGAGGAAGACGACAACTGCTTTGGCCCCAGCCCTACTGGCCTGTCTCCAACTTCGAAAACCTGCTCCAGCGACTCATCCTACAGGGACCATCGACGCCTCAAGAGGACTGCCCTGGACTACAGGACCAAGAAACTCCTGTGAACAGCGGCCCTGTTCAAAACTAGCTACTTCTTTGCAACAAAGAAGCAACTTCCAAAGACTTCATGTTTCCCGCCGGAAGAGTGAGACTCTACACTCTGCACCCGACGCCCCCGGCTCGGCCTGCAGAAAACCAACACCTCAGGGAGGACTCCCTGGCGACTGCGAGTCCGTGAGTAACCAGAGACGACCCCCCTGAGCCCCCACAGCGACGCCTGCAGAGAGAATCCAGAGGCTCCCCCTGACCATGACTGCCTGTAACAAGGGACCCGACGCCTGGAACCAACACTGCACCCGCATACAAAACCTGACGCCTGCTTTACACACTTCACCCGGCCGCCCCTGTGCCACTGAGGGTGTGTTTTGTGTGCCTACTTGTGTCCCCCCCCCAGTGCTCTACAAAACCCCCCTGGTCCCCCCACCCCCGCTATCCCCCCTCCACCCCTATGTGTTTTGGGCACCTCTTTGACCTCTGCACCTGACCGGCCCTGAGCTGCTGGTGTGGTAACTTTGGGGTTGCCTTGAACCCCCAACGGTGGGCTGCCTATGCCCCAGGACTGAGACTTGTAAGTGTTTTACCTCCTAATCTAACCTTTACTTACCTCCCCCAGGAACTGTTGATTTTTGCACTGTGTCCATTTTGAAAATAGCTTATTGCCATTTTTACAAAGACTGTATATGATATTGTTTTCATTCAAAGTTTCTAAAGTATCTAAGTGAAGTACCTTACATTTAAAGTGTTTACTGTAAATCTTGAGCCTGTGGTTCTTAAAATAAACTAAGAAAATATATTTTTCAATATAAAAACCTATTGGCCTGGAGTAAGTCTTTGAGTGTGTGTTCCTCATTTATTTTCTGTGCGTACAACAAATGCTTAACACTACGCTCAGATAAGCCTACTGCTCGCTCACACTACCACAAAAATAGAACATTAGAATTATCTGCTTTTGCCACTTTCTTACCTCTAAGGGGAACTCTTGGACTCTGTGTACACTATTTCTTACTTTGAAATAGTATATACAGAGCCAACTTCCTACAACATACATGAGTATTTTGAATTGCCGCCTTGCCTTCTGTAATGATTTCTAAATTTTAAACAAACCTTCATGGTTTGTATTTGAATCTTGGGCATTGAGGATTTCCAGTGTGGATTTTTCCATGTGTGTTGTCTGGGTTTTTCTTGTAATTTATGCCTTGGGCTCTCGTCCCCAGGGATGCCCAAACGGCACCAATCCATCTTATTTGCCCTTTTAACGATTACAAGTCCTGGCATGTAAAACTCATAAATATAATTTAAACTGCCCTTTACTGAGGTATTTGCCGAGCGGCTGATCTCATACACCATGGGCTGCTCAACTTGTTGACGATTCAAACTGATTGATGTCTTTGAATGAAAAGAAAGGATGTTTGACACACTTAAGATAAATGGCCCGTCTCTCTTCGTTATTGGCCTATTTATATATATGTGCCCCTGTGCACTCTTATATGAATTCGTTCTGGAGAAGAAGTCACACTTTCAAACTGATCCAGTCTCCAATAAATAAAATATTTCACTGAGCTCCTGGCTGGAAGCACAGTCTTAGTTGTGAACATTTGCATGTCTTGTGAAAGGAATTGTTATTTCACACTGGGCTTGGGCTGGCTTAAAAATGGCTAAACTCTTATTTTTTTTTTTGTATCTTTTTATTTAAACCAAACAACAAACACATCACATAGCTTCATTACAGAACCTGATGTTTGCTTTATTCATTTCGGAATCCCTTGTATCAGTTCCAACCCTCATCTTCTCACCCTCAACCTTAATGATTCAGGACACCAGCTCGGAAATGGGGCCTTGTTTCATCATCACTCGTAGGGAGGGGCACATAATCCCCCTCGATAATCATTCCATTTATTCCATATTTTCTCCCATTTTTTCGGACATCCTCTACTTCTATAAACCACTTTCTCAGCTTCCATGTCATTCTTCCAGTCTCTCAGGCGTGGCGCTATCTGCGCCCCTCCCCCACCTCCCCCCCCCCCCATTTACGAGCAATATTGCGTTTGGCTGTTGCCAAGCCCAGAGTCATCCAAGTCTGGTCCATTCGGATAAGGTATGACTCTTGCCAAATATTAAGCAGGCACCATTTGGCTGTGGAAGCTATAGTCGTACCTCGGAGGGTATTCAGACACACTACTACTGCTTCCTAAAAGAGTTACGCGACTGAGCACTCCCATATAATATGGAAAAAGGTACCTGTCTGGCTGCATTTCCCTCGACAGGTGTCGCCTGTCACTGTACCCATCTTTGCTAGTATGGTACAGGCATAATATATTCTATGTAATAGCTTGATCTGCACCAATCGAAATCCAGCCTTATTCGCTATTTCCCTAGAGGAAGCCAGTGCCTCTAGCTATTCTTTGTCCTCTGTCACCCAACTCCAGAACCCACTTCTCCCGCAGGTCTATAAGGATGTCTGCGTTATTGTTTATTAGCTTGCGGTATGTGAGGGATGTTGCCTTACACACCATGTAATCGTCAAGTAGTGTGTTCCCCAGAGGGGAGGATTCCGGCAGTTCCCCTTCTCTAGGCAGGTACCGCCTGGAGAGCGTGTCAGACTTGTAAATAACGGTATGTTTCAGTAAAGGCCAATTGGTATTCCCTCTGCAGTTACTCAAAGGAAATTATTGCTCCCCTGGACCACAAGTCGCTGTGAGAAAGTAGCTTCTTTCTAGCATGGTTACCCCCATTTATGGCCTGTTTGTCAGTGTGTTTTTACTGTCTCACTGGGATCCTACTAGCCATGACCCCAGTGCTCATAGTTTGTGGCCTATGTGTGTGTGTTGACAGTATGCTTAACTGTGTCACTGAAGTTCTGCTAACCAGAACTCCAGTCCTTATGCTCTCCCTACTTACCAAATTTGTCACTATAGTTTAGTGACTCCATATTCCAATTCTGATTGGCACACTGGCCCCACCTTATAAGTCCCTAGTATTCTGTACCTAAGTACCCAGGGCATTGGGGTTCCAGGAGATCCTTATGGGCTGCAGAATTTCTTTTGCCACCCATAAGGAGCTCAGGCAAACCTTTCTTCAGGACTGCCACTGCAGCCTAAGTGAAATAGTGCCCACACTATTTCACAGCCATTTTCACTGCACTTAAGTAACTTATAAGTCACCTATATGTCTAACCTTCATTTACTGAAGGCTAGGTGCAAAGTTACTGTGTGTGAGGGCACCCTTAAACTAGCAAAGGTGCCCCCATGTTGTCCAGGGCCAATTCCCCAGACTTCGTGAGTGCGGGGATACCATTACACGTGTGTACTACATATATGTCAATACATATATGTAGCTTCACAATGGTAACTCCGAATATGGCCATATGAGGTGTCTAAGATCATTATTGTCCCCCATTCCAAATCTGGTATTGGGGGCCAATCCGATGCACCCTTGGGGCTCCACCATGGACCCCCAGTACTGCCAAACCAGCTCTCTGAGGTTTCCACTGCAGCGCAGCTGCTGTCACCTCACAGACCGGGTTCTGCGCTCCTGGGAACTGAGCAGCTCAATCCCAGGAAGGCAGAACAATGCATTTCCTTTGGGAGAGGAGGGTGTTACACCCTCTCCTTTTGGAAATAGGTGTTACAGGCTTGGGAGGGGTAGCCTCCCAGAGCCTCTGGAAAATGCTTTGAAGGGCACAGATGGTGCCCTCCTTGCATAAGCCAGTCTACACCGGTTCAGGGGCCCCCCAGTCACTGCTCTGGTGCGAAACTGGACAAAGGAAAGGGTAGTGCTCACTTCCCTCTCCATCACCACCCCAGGGGTGGTGCCCAGAGCGCCTCCAATGTGTCCCTGGCATTAGCTATCTTGGATTCCAAGGTGTGGGGACACTCTGGAGACCTCTGAGTGGCCAGTGCCAGCAGGTGATGTCAGAGACCCCTCCTGATAGGTGCATACCTGGGTAGGTACCAAATCCCCCTCTCAGGGCTATTTAGGGTCTCTCCTGTGGTGTTTCCTCACATTCAGCTTGCATGACTCCTCCAGGAACCCTCTGCATCAGCTTCTGACTGTCGTATCAACCGCAGACTGCTCCAGGAACCGCTGTAACTGCAACAAAGTATCCAGGATGACTCCTGTGACCTGCAACTTCGGCTCCAGCCATCATTTGCAACAGTTTCCAAGGTGTGCACGCTCTAAGGACTGCCTGTCTTCATCCTGCACCAGAAGAACCAAAGGAATCTCCCGTGGAGTGACAGTCACTTCCCTGCTTCTGCAGGCACCCTTCTGCTACAACGACCGGTACTCTGGGACTCCTCTCGTGACCACGAGAGTGCTCCCTGGAACACAGGTGGTGGACCGACGTGACCCAGACTGTCCTTAGGTCCAGTTGGAGGTAAGAGCTTGCCTTCCTGTGCTGCGACAGTACCCCTGTGCACCGCGTCTTCTCCAGTTCCTTGGGCTTCTGTGCACTTCTTCAAAGAATCCTTCGCGCCCAGTGTAGCCCAGGTCCCGAGCACTCCATCCTGTGACGCACAACTTGCTGAACTCTGGCGGCGTGGGACATTCCTTTGTAGTGCTGCGACGACCACACTTTGCATCTTCTCTGTCCCTCTGTTCTGGGACCCCCATGGGTGCTGCCTGGTCTTCCATGGGCTCTCTGAAGTGCTGAGAACCCCCTCTGTTTCCACAGTCCGAGTTGAGACCCCCAGGTCTCTCCTGGGTCCAGGCAGCTCCATTTTGACGCATACTTGTGTGAACTAAGGCTTGTTGGCGGAATCCAGCGACGCAAACAGGCTGCATCCAACAACTCGCCGTGGGACATCACCTGCACCAAGCAGGAACCCACAGCCATCTTCTTTGGTGCTCTTCTGTACTTTTCTTCTTACCAGGGAATCCGCTTTTGCACCATCTTCAAGGTTGGCAGGGGCTTCTGTCCTTCCTGGACTCTCCTTCGACTTTTGGACTTGGTCTCCTCTCTCCACAGGTCTGCAGGTCCAGGGATCCATTGTTTGTTGCTTGCAGTCTTGCTTGGTTCTTGCAAAATCTCTTATCACGACTTGTAGTGTGTCCTGAGGAAACTTGCTGTACTTTACTCTTGCTTTCCTGGGCTCTGGGGTGGAGCACTTTACTTACCTTTGGTGTTTTCTTACACTTCCGCGTCCCTCTACACACTACACTTGCCTAGGGTGGAATTTGTGATTTGCATTTAACTATTTTAGTATATGGTTTGTGTTGCCCCTAGGACCATTGCAATCTATTGTATTTTCTACTGTTTGCAAAATTCTATGACTGTTTACTGACCTGATTTTGTTTACTAATGTATATATTGTGTACAATAATACTTACCTCCAGAAGGAGTATTGTCTCTAAGATATTTTTGGCCTTGTGTCACTAAAATAAAGTACCTTTATTTTTGGTAACACTGAGTATTGTCTTTTATTGTGTATAAGTACTGTGTAACTATATTGGTATTGCAGGAGCTTTGCATGTCTCCGAGTTCAGCCTAAGCTGCTCTGCTACAGCTACCTCTAGACAGCCTAAGCTGCTAGAACACTGCCTACATTTCACTAATTAGAGATAACTGGACCTGATATAAGGTGTAAGTAAGTACCTTAGGTACCCACTACAAACTAGGCCAGCCTCCTACAGTCGCCCTCCCTGGAGAGCCCTATGAGGTCCCATTTATCAATTCCCGATGATTTACCAAGTGTGCCCAGTGCCTCAGAATCCCATGGGGGTTTGGATTTGGTTAGTTTACCCCTTCAGCCCAGCATTGTCGGTGCGGTGTGCCAGAGTGTAATTGTGACAGCCATGGGATTTTATAGTGTGGAGTGTTATGACGTGGAGTAGAGTGCACGCAGATATCCCTAGGGCTGCAGTCAAGTGATCCATACTGATGGTTCGTTGTCTGGGAGGTGTACCCATTGATTGATGACTGTTTCTTGGGCTGCCCAGTAGTATTTTTGTATGTCCGGTAAGGTTATCCCGCCGTCATACCACCCCCTTGAGTGCTACGCGCGCTTATCCCCTGTTCCACAGTAGTAGGTGTAATGCAGAATTGATGTTTTTGAAATGGATACTTGGGACAGGGTAAGGGGAGTTGTGGAGCACGTACAGGAAGCGGGGTAGTGCCATCATTTTGAAAAGTGCTGAGAAGAGACAGGGGCAAGGTTCTCCAGTGTTGTACATCCTTCTTTAACTTCTTCGGCGGTGGAAGCTAGTTTTTCTCTGAGAAGAGTTCTGGGTCAGTGGTGACGAAGATTCCCAGGTATTTAAAGCCCTCTGTCATCACCCAGGCCTAGCAGTCTCGTGGGAGCTCAGGTGGTGGACCATGTAGTACATAGATTAGTGATTTTGTCCAATTTGAGTATCCTGAATATTGGCCTAAGAGGGATAGTAAATGCATGATTCTATTGAGGGAGAGTTTGGGATCTGCTATGTACAATAGGGACGTCGTCAGCATAGAGAGAAATTGTATCCTCCCGTTGCAAGTCCCCTGAGCAGGGGATCCTGAGGGATCCAAGAAGCCAATGGCTCCAAAACCAGGGCAAAAGGGAGGGGTCAGAGCAGGCAACCCTGCCATGTGCCGTGCTGTAGGGGGGAGACCTGAGAGGTTCTACCATTCACTATAACCTGGGCCAGGGGCTCCTTGTATATAAGCCCGATCCAACACAGAAATTGTTCACCGAAGCCCAGCTTTTTCAATGCCTCGAAAAGGTATGGCCCCTCTATTGTATTAAAGGTCATGCGAGCATCTAAAGAAAGTACAACAGCCTCCTCTCTGATGCAACCCGAGTGGCCCGGTACTCCGTGCAATCTTAGCAGGTTGCGAGTAGTGCTACGCCCTGGCATAAAACCGGACTAGTCCAGATAGACCAGTCTGCTAATAACTTGTGTTACACAGGAAGCTAGGAGTTTGGGCAGTATTTTAACCTCTGCATTGAGAAGTGAGATCGTCACACTCGTCTGGCGGTTTGCCATGTTTATGTAGAACTACTATTGTGGCCACTTAATGATCTCTGGGGAGAATACCTCGGTCCCCACTATCGGCAAACATCTGGAGCATGTAGGGGGCAACTTTCTGGGCCATTAGCTTGAAGAGTTCTATGGTTAGCCCGTTAGGGTAAGGGCCTTACCTGCATTCATCTTGTGGATCGAACAGATTATTTATTCTCCTGTGATATCGCCCGCAAGGAGGGCACTATCATTATTCGTAAGGGTAGCAAGCTTTAGGTCCGCTAGCAATTCATGGGATACCTACGCTGTGTCAGTATGGACCAGGGAGTAGAGTTGAGAGTAGTATGAGGTGAAGGCTTCAGCTATTTCCATTTTTCCTGTAATACGATCTCCATCCTTGGACCTTAGCCCTAGAACCCACCTGCTTGCTCTCTCCTTATCCAACCAGGCTAGTAGTTTGCCCGACTTATCTCCCACCTCGTAGAGTCGGTGTAGAGTAGTCCTATGTTTGGCCCTGGCTGCCTCCGTCACCCATTTGCGGAATGCTTGCTGTTTTAGCATCAGTCTGTGTTTGGTGTCAGGCTGGGTCTGGTGTGTAGGTTGTTTCTCTTGCTGTAAGATGTCATTTTTTAGCACCTCCAGTCCTGCCCTGCTGTCAAGTTTGTGACCCATGACTAAGAAAAGTTCCTGTCCCTTTATCACAGCTTTATAGGCCTCCCATACTATAGAGTGCAAGGTCACGTTAGCCTCATTTTCGGAGAAGTAGTGTTTGGTAGCTTGCATTATTCCTTCTTTCACCCTTGGGACAGTAACGCACCAGGGGCTAAGCCTAATCGTACGTTGAGTAGCAGAGTCATCAAGACCGTACATTACTCAGGGCGCGCAATGGACCGAGATTCCCGCGCCAGATGCTGAAACCCTCGAATGTGTGAGATGCGATGTGCCAATGCAAGCAAATAATTGATCCTGGAAAGGCTACCATGGGCCCCAGAGTGGAAGGTGAAGTCTCTCATTGTGGTATTGAGAGTGCGCCACACAGAGACAAGACCCATGTCATTGAGGAAGTTCTGACAGTGTATTGCGGTTGGTTGGTGTTTGTCTGGGGGGGGCAGCGATCGCTATCTTCATCGAGCGTCAGGTTGAATTCTCCCTGTATTAAGAGTTCTCAATTAGGGAGATCTAGGAGCAGTGACCTCAAATCGGGTAGTGCCAAGTCGTGAAGTTTAGTTGGGATGTAGACACTGACAATGTTGATGAGTGCTCCCTCCTACAAGCCAGAGAGGGCCACATAACTCCCACTCCTATCCCTCCATATGTTTTGAATCGTCAAGGCTAGTGACTTCCTGACCAGTATGCCCACTCCTCTTGAGCCTGTCATGTAGCCCACGTGTGCTATCATTTTATAGCCGCACTGATCCAGGGCCTTTTATATACTGTGTGAACTAAGTGTGTCTCTGGAGAAGGACTGTTTCGGGGGAATGTATCTTGAATTTCGGGGGAATGTAGCGCTACCCCCGCATTGATCTAATGGCCCAGGCCGTTTACATTCCAGGACATCAGGGGGAGACCCGCCTAATCTGCATTAGCTGTCATGTGTGGCGACTGGGCTTGTAGATAAGTTGATGTCTTTTCTATATTGTGGTATGACGGGAGCAGGAGCACCCTGGGACAGCTCATGTGTTTGCATAGGCAGCGGATTGGGGACAGCAACGGGGCCTAACCCTGCATATTGTGGTGTGAACAAAGCAACAATATAAACCCAACAAATTGACCCCCTCCCTGCAAAGCGGACTCAAAACTGCCTGCCCTGCCAACATTGCAGAGGGCTGTCACGCATAATAAGAACTTAATCTGTAACCACGAGGGGCAAGGCCACCCCCCTCCCATCCTTTCCCATTGGTCTCTCCTGTTTCAGTCCCCAGCCTTTAATTTTTGATGATGTGGTGTTCGGCTGTTGTGGTTCAGTCATATTGCAGGGTCAACAGGCTCCATGAGCTCGGTTGTCTCTGGTGATGCTCATTAGCTGCGCCGGGAAATGGCCATAGGTCAGATATTCCGATGAGTTCCTGATTCCCTTGCTAATAGGTATCATACTGCTGGGTGATGAGGGGAAGTTCTCTTATCTCCTTGACTATGCCAGTTCCTGGGATTCTGGGGTGCAAGTGCCTCCTCGGTTGAAGAGAAGTACCAAGTATTACCTTCTGCTATGACTCTCAGGCAGGCCGGAAAGATTATGGAATATTTGAGTTCCCTGTTGCACAGCACTTTATTGATCTTTATAAAGCTGCAGCACATTTTCTTTGTACTTTTAAGGTAAAGTCAGAAAAAAATGAAATAGCCGCATTTTCATAGGTTAGAGCTGCGGGCAGTTTGAAGGATGACATTGCGGTCGCGAAAGTTGAAGGGCCTTGCTATGATGGGTCGCAGACGCACTCCAGGTTTCGGTTGGGTTCCTGGGACTCTGTAGGTCCTCTCCACAGATAAGTATTTGGAAAGACCACGAGGCTTCATGCTGTAGTATGAAATCTTCCACAAATAGATCTCCTCCCGCCCTTTTGGTTACTCCTATATTTTTCAGAATCTTCAAGGTAGGCCTCCAGGTGTGCAGTCACGCTGCGTAACTCAGCGACTTGAGTTTTCAAGGTGGACGTATCTTCCTGGAGGTCAGTGGTCTTGTCTTCCACTTCCTTCACTCTAGTCCCGATATTCCGAATATCTACCCTGACTAGTATTAACTCTGAGTTGACTATATCTATTTTGGCCTCAAGGGACGAGCGTATTCCCTGTAGTGCATTCGTAATGTCTTTTTCCCGTGTGAGCACTTCCTCTCCTGGGGTTCCTGGCATTGTCTGCGGCAGCATTGTCGAAGTGTCGCCCACTGGTAGTGTTTCTCTTGGGACGACATATTTCTCCAGTTTGGTTTGCTGTCCCCCACGAGGTCCCTTGGTGCATGGAAGGGATCGGATTAATATACAGATGTTAGGGGATTACAGTGGAGGGGGCCTGGAGCCTCGCTAGTCTGTGACCATCTTTATCGGTGGTCGGCGATGCCCCTGGCTAAACTCTTCTTAATCTGTGGTGAAATGTTTTCCAAACTCTTTAGCTTAGGTTTTTTTTAAACCAAATGTTTCTTATTCAAATGTTAGTCATAACGTATGAAGTACTGCATTATTAGGACAAGTCACTTGCGACACATTGTGTCGTTAACACCATTCTTTATTGAATGGACGCTTTTATTACATAATATTCATAACTTTAATACTTTAGAGCCTACATGTATTTGTATGCAGAAGGTTTGGTGAATATACACATACACTCATGAGACGATCTATATGTCTGTTCTTAGAATGGTTATTCCTCACATCTTTGTTGAAACAGATTCTGATTTGACTTGTTGACTGCAAGTTAACTGCGTTGCTGCTTTATTCTACTATCATTTTGCATTTTGTTGTTACTTTATTATTTATTATATATGGGTATTTCCTATAGCTTAATTGTTTCTGATATCGACTGTTAGATATTCTTATTTGTTGATGGACATGTGTCTTCCATGGTTGTCAGTTTATAATGTAGTTACTTGTTTGTTAATCACCCACTTTTGATGATTTGTTTTTCTCGGTAAAACAAACCAGCGTGCTTTATATGCAAAAGTGCAAAGGCTAAAAGCTCACTAGGCTTGCTGGGAGAGAGCTCTGACTTCTCTGTGGGACTGGCACAACTCTCTAGGTGAGGGCACAGCTATAAACCTTTTCTTTGGCGTCATCCCTGGCAACTAATACCAGGCTCCCAAAGGAGTCCCTGCCTCCCTGAGTCAGTATCCAGGGAATATTTACAACGAGCCTAAAAGAAATAGCAAAGCCACACAAAATACTGAAAAATAAAAAATAACTGCCAGAAGGCACTCCGTATTCTCTAAATAGATCATCACTGCCGGGGGATATTTAAGGAATAGTAGCCAAGAAAGGATTAAGGGCTTTCTTGTAAAAGCTAGTATGCAGCAACTTATAATTCATTTCTGCCACTTCTGTGTGGTAGAAGGTATACAGTTTTACAAGAGTCTTGCTTCTGGGGGTCTCCAGTATAGGATTTAGGAATGCCTAAGGGTTATATTATGATCTAGTGAAGTAAAAAATTGATATGTTACTGACTTGGGCCTAGAAAGAATCTGTTAACCACGTATGGTTGTGGAATGGGGCATGAGGCATAGATTACATTTGTGGAAGGTGCCCGCTACTTTTACTCAATAAGTGTCATGGTAGTGGATTGAAAACACTGAGCCCGTCTTGTTTTACTGCACTTTTATGGAAAGAGAAAGAAGGTTGTCATCTGAGGGTTTCAGTACAGTCTTCTGTAGTCCAGGAATTGAGTCAAAGCATAGGATCCAGAGAAGATTTGTGTATTTGAGATTGGTAGGATGCTGGTGAAAACTGTTTTGCCTTCTTTCTTTTTGTCTCATAGTAGAGTTCTCACTGAATGGTCAGTTGCCCATGAAAGTCATTACCATCTGCAGAGAAAAAGACGTGTACTAGCTGAAAAATGTGGTATGGGTGCATATTTGTGTGGGATACTGGAAAACGTGATCTTGGCCTGTTAGTTCATTCGTCATCTTCTTGCATAAGAGCAGGAAAAATAAGCCAGTTGCACAACTGTTCCAAAATGTATGTTTAAGATTAGCTGAAGCATAGAACAGTTGCATAAAAATATGGAGAAAATACTTTGTATGTATTCAATGACAATTTTGCATTCAGGCAGGGTGAGATGTAGAACGTCAGTGTATGTTGTATAACCGTAGGAAACCTGTTGAATCGGTTAAGTAAAGGTAAATTTAAGATTCCAGTTCAAATTAATAAAATAATAATAAGGTTAAAGACAAGTAGGGAATTTCACCCAGCCAGGGTAGCTCGCAGCTAACCACCTTTAGTTAGCAAATAACATTAGGCATGACTTCTCTGAGGCTGTGAAGAGTCTATCTATCTAGTTATCTATCTATCTATCTATCTTCACAAAAAACAGAGGTTATAGGGACGTTCAAATTAGATACACGCACAAACCATATACATTTAGCTGTTATAGTTAGTTATTTCAAGTAACTATAACTCTTGTCCTAAGGTAACTATAATTTGCACACTCGTCTTGGCCAATTTTTCTCATCGATAACTTTACTGAAAATATTACAGTGATATCAGTGATGTCAAAGATGATGTCATGCGTGATGTTTTGGGGGAGTGGGGTGCAGGTGTGTGTGTGTTGAACGGAGGGCCTGGCTCCCTAATTTTCTTATATACTGCAGTATCCTCAGTAGAAAATCCTTTCAGTTTTCCACTTCGATTCCATCAAGATGGCATTCAGATGTGGCACACTCTTGGCATAAATTTAGAGTGTTAGCACTCTAGTTGCTCATTAGACCACTTTAAGCTGCTGAACACCAGGGAGTTAATTGGCAGTCTGCTACTGGTGTTGAAAGTGCATGTTTCAGTCTGCATGTTAGAATGTTTTAATAAGATAGAAGAGGAAGATATTTGAGAACTCACTTAAAATGTGCTTTTTTTCCTTTCTGCAGCACAAACCATAGTTTCCATGACAAATTGAACCCCCTTATTTTGTTCCTTTTTTTAAATTAAATGTTTCAAGTTTTACCAGTTTGATTCACTCGAGATGGCTTCAGGTGTGCCACACTTTTGTCATACACAAGACTGTTAGCACTCTAATTGCTCTTTAGAACACAGGCTGCAGTAGAATACAGGGGAATCAACTGACACGCTGCTCCTGTTGGAAGTACATGTTTTGCTGAGAATGTCAGACTTCATTCTCATATGGCTGAGAAAGATAGTGTGAATTCACAGAAAATATGCTCTCATTTTAGCTTCTGGGGCACCTTCCATGACGTCCATGGGAAAATCATGAGAAAACAGTTTTCTCTCAGACCTGATTAATGAAATCCTAGCATTGTAAAATCACCTTGGAACACACCACACTTCCTAAAATTAGTATGGTACCATCAACAAACAATTTAAATTGTAACTAAACTTTATAAACCTTTTGTATGTTCTTCTTTTTGTGTCCCTCAAAACCTTCCATTCACGACAATGTATTTCAATAAGGTGCTATCATGTATGTTGGGATTGCCAAAATAACAAAAAGGCCACTTTCTTGACCAAGAGCTTTTTTTATTGTCAAATTTAGTGTTATTCCGTCCAGCGGTTTGGGCTGTAGTCATGTTCAAAATCTCCATTGAAATTAACAGGGAAAACACATTTTGGGACACCCCCCTCCTCCCTTTCTCAACCCCACTCCACACTTGATGGATCACCCCGAAACTTACCAGACAGCAGCTGGAGGGAGCGTCACATTTTTTTGGGAACATTTCATGAGGATTTATCAACGGGCACCAAAGATATAGGCATGTCAAAAAACTATTTTTCTATTGAAACTAGGTCCTAACTATAACTACCTAGTGGTAGTTAAAGGTTACAGGGACGTTATAGTCTGGTTCTGAATTTACTCGTACAAAGCCATAGAAATTCAGCAGTTATAGTTAGTTATTTCAAGTAACTATGCCTCACGCCCTAAGGTAACTATAACTCGCTCCCCCACCAAGAACAGTTTTTTCTTCATTAATTTGACTGTTAATGTTTCATTTATATTTTTACTGACGTTTTAGAAGTTATGAGTTGTGTAATATCCTGGGTAATTAGCAGTGCATGGTGAGGGCGCGAGTTATAATTACCTTAGCGTGTGAGGTATAGTTACTTGAAATAACTCTAGCTGCCGAATTTCTATGGTTTTGTACGAGTTAATTCAGAACTTACCTATAACTTCCCTGTAACCTTTTTTTTTTTGTTTTTTTTTTTTTGGTGAATTTCTATTTTTTTTTTAACGTAAATTTATTTTAATAACTATACTTTAATCCAACCACGGCCACGCACAGCCATCAGCCGTGCACGGCAGTGTTGACCACAGGGCCTGGACTGTAGCCAGGCTCTGAGGGCAACCCCTGATAATCCCCTAAACCTGTGCTGCACACGGCCTTCGGCTGTGTATGGCAGAGCTGGCCACAGGGTCCCCCATAGCTACCCAACCCCGCACCACACACAGCCGAATGGTTTGTCTCTCTGGGTGTGAGCAAAGGTGTGAGAGGATGTGTGTGTCGGTCTGGGTGTGAGAGTGGGTGCCTGAGTGGTTCTGTGAGTGGATGTGAAACATCTGAATGGGTCTTTGAGTGGGTGTGTCAGTGTCTGTGTGGGTCTGTGAGTGGGTGTATGAGTGTGAGTGAATCTGAGTGGGTGTCTGTGTCTAAATGGGTCTTCGAAGTAGTGTATGAGGGTCAGTGCTTCTCTCAGTGGGTGCATAATTGTCTGTGTGGGTCTGTGAGTGGTTGTGTCTGTGAGTGTCTAAATAGGTGTTTGGGTGTCTGAGTGGGGTATGTGAGAAGGTGTATGAGTGTCAGTGCATCTTAGTGGGTGCATGTGTGTGTCAGTGTGTTTCTGAGTGGGTGTATAAGTCTCTGTGTGAATCTCTTAGTGAGTGTCTGAGTGTCTGAATGTCTCTGAGTCAGTGCATGAGGGTCAGTGCATCTCTCAGTGGGTGCATGAGTGTCTGGGTGTGTGTGAGAGGGTCTGTGAGTGGGTGGGTGTCTAAGTGTCTGGGTATTTGGGTGTGTATGAGTGTGTCAGTGGGTATTTGAGTGGGTGTATGAGTCTCACTCTGTGAGTGGGTGCATCTGTGGGTCTGTGAGTGTGTGTATGAGTGATTGAGTGGGCCTCTGAGTGGTTGTACAAATGTCTGTCTGAGTCTGTGAGTGGGTATGTGAGTTTCTGACTGGGTCTGACTGTGTGCATCAGTGTGAGTGTTTGAATGTATATATTTTTTAATGTTTTTCACCAGGGTTCGTAACTCCGTTACAAATGGGGGCCGTGCTGAACGCTGCAACAGAGTCTTGTCTCTATGGTCGTGGCCCAAAAAAAAAAAGGATTTTTAACTTTTTAAACTAATAAGGGGTCGCTGAGACACCCATTAATCAGCCTCATGGGGTCCGAGTACTTGTTCCCTGACCTCTTTAATCCTTTTCAGCCTCTGTTTTTATTCTCCGTTCATAAAATTACGGCTGCAACTTTTTGCTCAGGTTGCGGCCAGCCAATCACAGTACTATTTGTGCTGCGAGGAGTCACGACGCTCCATTTGCGACAGATCCACATCCCTATATGTACAAATTTGTTTTCCACTTTATTACAAGAAAACTACTGAACGGATTCACACCAAATCACAGAAAGGTCGCTCTCTGGACCAGGGGACCGCTACCTCCCCAGGGCCAGGCCAGTGTACATGAAGGTGAAGGGGGCAATAGACAGCCACCCTCCCAAGGCCAGATATGGCCCTGGGGACCGCCACCTCTCCTGGGCAAGGCCTATCTTTACAAGGGAAGGGTGGCTGCACGGACCCAGCTCCTGGGCTGTTTTTGGCCCTTGGGATCACCACCCCCCTGCCCTTACCCCACATGCCTTGCCCTCCCCTTGACCCCATCCCATGCAATTTTAATGGAGGAGAGGGGCCACGTGGCTGTGCTTCTGGAGCCATTAATGGCCTTGGGGACCACCACTGGCCAGGGCTGGCTCTCTATGTCGTGAGATGCCCACTCTCAGGACATAGTTGCTTGCTTTCGCTTGGTGGGAGGTTTTGACAGCTCTTGCCAAGCAAAAGCAAACAGTAAGTTACAGCGGGTGGGAGCAGTAAAATAGCTCCCATCTGCTGGGCGCAAACTTCATCTGTTTAACTGTTGCCCCGGTTGCATACAGCCGACTCCCCCTTCCACTGCTGAGCACGGCCAAAGGCTGTGTGAAGCGCCGGATGGGTGTCTTTTCGGGGTTGGCTGCCCCCATCGCACACGGCAAAAGCTGTGTGAAGTTGGGTGCCTATGGGGGTTTTGCTGTAGGCCAGGCTCTGCCGCCAACCTCCTCTGCACACGTCCAAAGGACAACCCCTGCTGCTCATGGCCATGGGGTGGCTTCCTACGAGGGGTTGGCTGCAGGGCCTGGCCACACAACAGGCCCAACGGGCAACTCTGGGCATGCACAGCCGTAGGCCAGGTGCAGTGGTGGTTGGATTAAAGAAATGTATTTAAATATTAGTTAATGTAAAAAAAATCCTAGAAATTCACTGGGGAAAAAACTAAGGTTGTAGGGATGTTCCAGTTAGAAAAGACAATTAAAAAAACAAACAAACAAAAAAACGAAAAACAGAAACTCACTAAAAAGCAAAGGTTACAGGGACGTTATAGTCGGGTTCAAATTTTACACACATAAAACCATAAAAATTCAACAATTATACTTATCTAAAGAAACTATAACTCGTGGCGTAAGTTAACTATAACATCCACCCCCGCCATGCAGTGCTACTTACCCCGCATATTACATCAGTGATGGCATCTTTTATGATGTCATTCATAACATAACTGCAACATTTGGAATAAAACTATTGGTGAGAAAAAAGTTACCGTAGGGCACAAGTTAGTTTCTTGCGATAAGTGTAAGTATAACTATTGAATTTATATGGATTTGTGTGTGTAAAATCTGAACCTAACTATAACATCCCTGTAACTTAAAAAAAAAAAAATATATATATATGTGTGTGTGTGTGTATTTATTTATGGTATTTCTGAATTGCAAACCTAGCCAAAAGGCAGTTGAGCACTGTACATGTCAAAGACAAGCATAAAGTTAACGTGTTATGAGAGGTAGTTGATTTGTACAAGCCACTCTTAAGGATAGGTAATTTGACAGGGTGTGTCTCTTAGAGGACAAGGTGGATGCAGCACTGAAGCTTTATAAAGCACAAAGAGCCATTGCTTGTTGCCTTGGTCTCTAGTCCATGCAGAAGGATTACTGGCTCTTGAGAAATTTTCAAAACTTCTCCAAGGAATTCCAGTTACCAGTGTCAAACATGCCTAGGTGCTTTAGCAGCAAACACACTGCCCGATGATCAGACAAAGGAAGAGGATGACCGTCTCAAACTGTCCTCTCCTTTCCCATCTTCCTTACCATTGGGAAGTCCTTTTAGGTCATCCTTGATAGAGCATGCGCCAGGGAAGTCACATAGGTTTTATAAAATTGAGTACTAAGTCCATTGTATTGGTTCTTGGTGTTTTCACAGTGGACAGGGCGGTGATAGTCGACCGTATGTCTTTGATCATAATGGGGACATACATTACCCGCCTGTTCCGGTGCAGTTAAAACCGAGGTGGGGAGGTCTGGTCTAGTAATGTCTGGACTGCTGTCTCCAAGACCTTGGGCGGGGGGTTTGGGGGCAGTGTTTGGTAAGTATCAAAATGTTTAGAAGGATACAGTGGTCTTGTGTTTACAGGTCTGTGAGTAGAGGGGGGTGTTGTCTGGTTGTGGGGTACATGTCCAGGGGAGCTGCTTGGAGTCAATTATAATTAGCCAGGCGGCCAGTGGGCAGCCAGACCTGTCACCCTCCAATTGGGCGATATGGGACAGATAATTGAAAAAGGCAGTCTTTCCAGTAGTTTGGCTACGTTTTCTCATATTTGGACTGTGTGAGACCACCGTGTCGGGTCATCCACCCCTATATGTCCCTATGCAATATAGTCCCTCTCAATTAAGACTCTCATGAAGGCCTCTGCGTTCGCTTAGGATAGAGAATATGCAGGAGCCTTTTATTACCACGTTTAAAGGCCTCCCATTCCACAGATGGAGAGTCAGTCGAGCCATCTTTGTGCTGAAGTATTACACTCTCTGGGTAGGCTTGGTGCCCATGAAAATTGTATCTCTGAGTATCGAAGGCTGTAACTTTCACATCTGAATCAGGGAAGGTGACCTTCCTCATTGCAGTCTTAACAACAAGGGATTGTGGTCTGACAAGTCTATACTTGTGGGGAAAGAATTGAGGAGCGAAGCTCCTCAGAACACACTATTCTGAGTAGATGGACATATAAGTCCTGTACTGAGGAGTAATGGGAATAAAGTTTGAGGCTCGGGTGTCGGTTCCTCCAGGTATCTCAGAGGGCCCATTGTTGAAACCATGAGGTTAGGATGTGTGCATAGTGTACAGTGGCAGATTTCGGAAATGGTGAACGGGAGCAGTTCAAGGAGACAACCAGCACATACTTAAAGTCACCCACAATAATCCATGGAAGATCTGTCCACTTCGCCAGGTAGAAGGAGAGATGGAGAAAAAAAAAAAAAAAAAAACTTGGCTGGTCAAAGTTTGGGCGTGTATACTATCTATTAAGAGGGATTGACCGTCTAGCTTAGCCTCAAAGAGAATGAAATGACCACCCAGTCGATTTCACTGGTTTGGCCTGGAAGGTGGTACCCGGCAACACCCAAATGAGGATTTCCCTGGATAGAGATGGCTGCCCTATTAGCCATGTTGGGGGTCTGGAGTGACTCAGATGCCACTTCGTATTAATGAACAATGATTCATTTGTGGTTACTTCTGACCAAGTGGAAAGTAGCACATAGATGTGGACCATCTGGTCCCCCAGGGATAAGAGATTGGAAAAGGAAATTGGATTTGAGCTGTATACAAGAAAAAGCAATATTTGAAGGAAGGGTGTGCCCATAGAAATTTGAACAACTTTGGAAAGGGTGGACATATGACAAATAAATATTTTGTTGCTGGCGACCTTGACTGGCGGGTTTGGGAGGGGGCAAGGGGAACGGAAAAGCATGGTTTGTTTATTGTATGTTGTAATGTTTGCAAAATCATTAAAATACTTTACAAAAAAATTAGGATTTCCTTGCTGTATGCAGAATAATTAGAAGAGTGCATTTGCCCTTTCCATCTCTTTTGGAGTTGTTGAGCTTCACCGTGGATTGTGTGTGATTCCTGCAACAGTGCTATAGGAACTCTTCTGCATTTGAATAATGAGAGCATTTTGTTGTACTTGGCCAAAGACTGCTTTCTCCTAATGTTACATGAGTTTAAAGGAAGATTCGTGTGGGGGCCTTTGGATCATTAAATTGCCTGTGAATTCCAACCCTGGAGTTTGAGGCTCCAACTTGTCAGGATTTGCTGGCACCATTAAAGTTTGGGAAAGGAATGCGGTGAGTGGGGGTGTATGCCAACCATAACATATCAACTATTACGTTGTAAATTGAAGAACGTTCAAGTCAAATACAGTGGACAACAAGCTTGGAAACCATTGTCCAAACCTCAAATGAACATCCCCAGTTGGGAAACAAAGTGGGCTGCGAGGCTTCATACAACAGTGGAATGGGCCGAACTCTCATTAGCAACAATCCGTGAGACCCTGAAAAGCAACTTTGAAGACTTAACCCCTCTAAGCAATCACCAGCATAGGCACCAAGGTTCTGTACTGGCCACACCTCAGTGGTCCCCGGCAGCATAGAACCAGGAGAGGCTGCCCGCAGACACTGGCCAACTGGTCAGCCAGGTGGCGATTCAGGATTAGAAGATTTAAGGGGGACAGACTAGATAGACTGCTGTCTGTGGGGAGGTCACGCATAAGGGGGGAGGCTCACCCCAAGAGGTCAGAATGGAGGCCTCATCATCATCTTTGGAGGGCTCCCCAAAGAAATGAGAGAAAAGCGCTTGAGGGTCTTGAAATGCCACAGTGGCATCCAGTGCAAAGCATCAAGTTTTTTGCACTTGTTCCGGAGATGGGGCTGTGGAGATAAAAGGCGCCCTCGGTGTCCCTCCCTGAGAGCGGCAGTGCCTTTGATAGCACAGCCGTGGAGATGGAGCTCAGAGCGGGTCATGTTAGTAGATGCATCTCTTTTCTCCTCCCAGGACCAAGCCTCCGCCTGGTCTGTGAAGAAATGGTCTTTTGATCTGCCATAACTTAAGTTTTGCCTGGAAAAGAAAAGCATACTTGATTCCCAGTTCCTTTAGTTTTCATTTGAACCTTAGTAAAGAAGCTCTCCATTGCTGAATGTCCAGTGTGTAGTCCAAGAATATCAGGTTGTCACATTGGATTTGAGCAGATTGTCTGGCTCTCCTAAGGGTGATGTTGCAACTATTGGGCACAGTAGTGCCCCAGATGGGGGTCGCAGGGAGGGCACCTTGGGCACTTTGTCCACAGAGAAAAATGCTTACGCTCCTGGTGGGTAACCTCATGAAGCCATGCCTCCAAGTAGACTTCCATGTTGCGCTTTTTTTCTCCCCCATCTCCATACCCCTGCAAGACCCACTACTCAGATGTGGCTGCTTCTGGAGCGGCCTTCCGCATCCTTCTCATGTTCTTCTAGAAATCGTACCTGCTCTGCAAGGTTCACTCCTGGGTCTGGAGATACGTTCTTTGGGGTGCTAGTACAGCTGGTGGTTTTACCAAGTGGGTATCCTACTCGTATAATTTCTGACAGTAGCATTAGGTCGGTTGCAATAAAGCCAACTTTGGTCTCCAGAGATATGCAGGAAATCTCTATTGCTTTCAGAATAGTATCCACTGTGTCTGGCTACAATGGAGGGGCCGGGTATACAATGGAGGAGTACGGGTGCTTGTCTGGTCTGAGGGGCTTTGTGCTTCCCTTGTTCGGTGGTGGCTGCCGCCAATCTAAAGTGGTGGTGGTGGTGGTGGTTGGGGGGTTGGGGGGGGGAGCAGGGGTAGTGGGAGTGGGAGGAGTAATAGTGGATGGGTGTTACAGGAATGATTATAATTTAAATAAATAAATAAATAAAAATGTACCTGCTGCTCCCAATCACGATGCCAGCCGCCTTGGTGCTCCTCTCGGCAGTCACTGGGGCATAAAGCACAGGTTTCCAATCCAGATGGTGCTCTCATTCTATACCAAGCATGAGATCAGCGCCGGGATTGGCCTGAGCAGGCTGGTCTGATGCTCGCTCAGGCACAGGGGATGGAGAAATGTATGGAGAAATGTAAGTGCGCATCACGGTTAGGCCATTCTAAGACAGCCAGCCAAACCAACATGCGCACTTTACAGTGCCCACCACTCCTCCTCCCTGCCATGGCCCGGCCTCACCCCGCCCTATATTGTTTGGCTCGGACAGTGATAAATAAAATTATAATACAATTGTTTTATAATCATATTATTTTTCACTCCCTGACACTGAGCAGGAGGGGCAACACTCTTCCTGCATTCCAGAGGAGCCACCCCTGCCCATGGTACAGGGTTTTCCTGTAAGAAGGGGTGTCAGTCACTGTTGGTAATGTGAAGGAAGCGATGTGTGCTTGCTTGGAACAGCCTGCAATGTGGCTCTTGGGATGTGTAACCCATTGCATCCAGGTGTTCCCAGCACAGCCTAACACTGCATCTTTTCTTAAAGATGGAGGAGGGTGTGAACCCATAATGTGCTTCCAGGTTGGGAGTGGGGGGTGCGTACAGCAGGGGAATGGCAGGTCTAACTGTAGGCCAAAAAACTGGCTCAAACAGGCTAGCCCCTTGCCAGATTCAACTCCTACAAGAGGACCCACCTGGTGCTCTTCGGTGTCTGTGGAGGTGCAGGAGGGGGAAAGACCAGATGCCTCCTTACTGCCACCTGTGAGCCTTCAGCATCCTGTAGAGGGTGAGGCATCCAACGTGGTCTGTAGGCTGCGAGGCCCCCGGCCACTGGGTCGAGAACCCTCCCAGCCAGACAGAAAGAGAGGCTGGAAAGCGGATGATCTCTCCGATACTTTCTCTCTGCCCTCCCCTCACAGCGCCCTTTTGCCTCAGGCCTCTATTTGCTCCAGCAGTAGGTGGGCAAGTGTCAGCTTTTTGGCCCTGTGACAGCTGCACTTTGCTCTGGGAAGTTATACCACCCTCTGTGTCTGTGTCAGTATCTGGTCTGGAACCACCTGGCATCCAGAGCTCCCTCCCAAGGTGGTGCTGTTGTGGAGCAGCGTCAATAGATCCTCGGGGACTTTCAGGGTGGCAGATGCAACAGATTACAGGAGCCCAAAGCCGTAGTGTTAGAATTACGTGGTCTCCATGTTGGCCAGTCTAGGCATGCCCCAGGTCCTCCATCTTCATGTGAGGAGTTTGAATGGGGACGTGTGCTGTTTCCAGCTGCTGCCTGAGGTGGTCTGAGATCCTTTCAGCTCATCGTCCCCTACACCTACTCCATCTACTCTGGGAGGTGAAATAGGTTTGTCACTTTGTGTGCTCAGCAGGACATTGATTCCTTTAAACCCCTCCTTTCTGAGATACTTGGATTTACTCTTTTGCTGGCTCAACAGAGTTGTGCAGGGGCACAGTCAATGGGTACATGACAGTCCTGCCTGCTTTCGTCTGCTATATAGACCAGCTATCTCTGCTTAAGTAATCAATAGTGGCTAGATTTATAAACAGGTTGGTAAATATGTTCTCACCCTCTTCATTTTTTAAGCCCCAGTGGAATTAGAATTTAGTTTTAACTTTTTTGATTGGTTGCTCCATGTGAGCACCTTCAGAGTTGTCAACTGCGTTTGTTAGTGTTTAAAACCGTTTTCCTTGTTGCAGTTTCTTTGGCAGAGGTGTGTTGGGTTAATTACAAGCATTGAGCATCCGTTTGCATATACGTGCTTCTTTCAGGTCAAGCTGTTCTTTAGGACACAGCAACGTTTCTTCCTTAAGTGGTGACCCCTTTTAGTCTGCGGCTATCCACTATGCTGCCTACATTTAACGCTCCCCACCAATGAGGAGGAGAACCTGCACAAGTTAAACCCAAAAATATCTGTTGGCTTTTACATTGACTTCACTAAATACTGCAGGTCTGATGAGCAGCTGTTTGAAGGATGGAGGTGTAACAAGAAGGGCAAGGTAGTCAAGAAGAGGCCCTTGTCTGGCTAGATAGTTTCTGCATCAAAATGTGCTAAGTCCTTGTGAAGAAAGCACCACCTTAAGGAATTTGTGATCTTTCCATCAGTGTGAAATATTCAACCTCTGCTTTGGTTGTGGTGCTGTAGTTTCTGAGATCTGCTGAGCGATGACTTTGGCTTCCATTTGCACTTTTGCCAAACACTACTGGTGGACTCTAAGGTGAGAAGGGATGGTCACTTTGCATGTTCAGTAATTCAAGAATTCTTTTCTTGACCATTCCTTCAAACCTGCCATTGTGGAAGGATCCTGCTTTGGAATCTATTCAGCAGATAAGGAATCTGCATTTAGAAGTATCCTTCAGTAGAAAAAATTACTTTCCTTTAGTATCAACCTTTTTGGTCGATACTTAACTATCTGCAGATTCCTCCATGATCCCACCCTCCTCAACTTTCTGAAGGACACTTACAGGTCTCTGTATTAAGATCCCAATCTAGTTTGTTGCTCTTCATTGATACAGCAGTCAGTGTAATTTCCTCATCTCTGCCTTGAAGGATACAGGAAAAGATGGATGGGGAACTAATGTCAGTGTGCCGTGGTGGTCGCTAGATAACTTCAGTTGAAGATGTCTCAACCTTGATTCCGGCATCATTGTGAAACCGGTGCTTCCTTTCAGCGTGGGAGAGCTGTGTCAAAATATTCCTTATCCCGCCTTGGATAGGTAACAAATGTGGAATCTGCAGGCAGAGTACCCACTAGAAAGATTGTTAAGAAGGTAAGGAAGTTTTTTTCTTGGGAACCCACTTTTCTCTTCCTAATCACACTCCTAGTGACAGAAACGTTATTGCAAGACATAACCATTTGTACGGTGACAATAATAGCTGAAGGAGCCAATATTTTTCAAGGAATAATCTGTTTGGCAGCAGTAGCAAGTAGAAAAGGATCTTGCGCTCATCCCGTGTAAAGCTCTTTGCCAGCTTGTGAGCTATCGATTTGAGTCCTTTTCCCTCCACCACTGAAAAACCCTAGCATCAACCATAAGGGCTCTGAGCCTTCCTTCCTAACCCTAGAGAACCACCTTACTTGCCTTAACTCCGCATACCAGAAGCTCACCAGGTCTTATTAACCTACACATAATTAACAGGTATGCTACCTGGATATGAACCCAATCCCTACAAGATGCTAGGCTGCAGTTACTATTGTAACTAGTATAGGAATTCTCGGGTATCTTTTAATTTTACACTTCTACACTTTTCAACCTCCCTTGTGCATTCTGGTTTGTGTTCACATTCCTCAGTTGTCTTTCGAAAGCTTTTTTTGTTAAGATGCTTGATGGTTAAATAAAGAATCGAAATCCATCATAAGAAAATCAGCATTGTCGCTGATGAACTGTGATGAGATGTACATAAGACGTGTCAGTTACAGACTTTAATATGCATTCTGCCTCGTCTCATAATATGACAGCAAAAGGCACAGACCTGTTCTGGCATTAATTTATGGACCTGTGATGGCATACTTAGTGGTGGCATGTGTGAGAATAGCTATTATGGAGAAATGTTCTCTTGGCACAAAGACCTTTCATTCTCCTGTACCCAATTACCAGTGTCACTTGGATCTGGGCTGCACAGTACTGAGGAGATACATGGATACCTGAAAATACGTCATGTTCCAGTGCCCAGCATTTGATCAGCCTAAGGTGTGACTACTCAGGAAGTACAATAAGGCCTCTCTAAAACTCGAGGCATAGTTACCAGTAGTGCCTCAGTGTCGGAGTTTATGCCTCAAAATAGCTCCTCTGCTTAGAGGCCATTGGTGAAATACGAAAATGAGTAGAGCAGCTGACTTGAAATTTTAAGCTACTTTTAACTATTAATTGTTCTCCTTATTTTCTCTGCACAGGTGAAAAAAGGGGAAGATTGAAGTATCTCCTGAAATTTTGGGCCTTCTGAAACAAAATTATTCCTGTTTGTCAAATAGAGCATTCTGAATCTGTGATTCACTCCCATCAGGGTAATAGTTACCCAGGACAAGCTGTTTTAATGGAAAATAGAGTGATTTTAGCCATTACATGTTTGGAAGAAGGAAGCACACGCTGCTGTCATTATGGGTTTTCTTTATATTTGTCAACTTTAGTATACATGTGTGGCCGTTTCTCTGTGCTACCACAGTTTTCAGGGTCAAAAAATGACATTTTTAAAGTGGTAGAATTTGGACAATCTGTGGTCAAGTGATAGCGTGTTGCAATTCGCGGGTAGCTTTCTCCGCAATTTGCTTCATTTCCATCTCATTTGTCAGTTGATGCACACGGTACTGCACAAGCTCCATGTGTTGCAAGTGGAATATGTGAAAAAATTGCAACAGAAGGCTTTGAGGAACAGTCCTCCTTTCGACTCGCACAATAAGTGAACATAAAATAGTACTTTGTTGTCAATAATTTAAGAATGGTGTCAGGAGAGAGGAAGACTAGTAGAGTCAAACAAGTGGGAACTAAAATTAAAGACGTAGTATCTTCTTCCTAGATTCCACCCTTACAGGTAAGTCTCACTCAAGTACTAGTATGTAATCAAAATCGGAGATCCCAAGGACAAAGTATCATGTCTCAAGTCGCACTTTCCCCAATTTAATTTCCTTCTGAAGAAACCATTTCCATTGCAAAAGTGAAGATTTTGTCGGGGTGCTGACCTGAGGCCAAAATCTCCTAAGTTGTTTAACCCCTTCGCTGCCAGGCCTTTCCCCCCTCAGGTGGCAAGACCTTTTTTGGCTATATGGGGCAGTTCACACTTATACCTTTTGTCCACATAAGCTACTGCGCCCTTTTTTTTTTCCAACATCCTAGGGATTCTAGAGGTACCCAGAGTTTGTGGGTTCCCTGGAGGAGACAATATAATTAGCCAACATACAGATACAATTTCGTTTTTTTTAAATATGAGAAAAAAGTGCGGCAGAAGAAAGCTTGTGGTTTTTTCCCTGAAAATGGTTCAACAAAGGGTTTGCAGTGCTAAAATCACCATCTTCCCAGCTTTCAGGAACAGGCGGATTTGAATCAGAAAACCATATTTTTCAACACAATTTTGGCATTTTACTGGTACATACCCCGATTTTACTATTGTTTGTGCTTTCAGCCTCCTTCCAGTTACTGACAGAAATGGGTGTGAAACCAATGCTGGATCCCGGACAGCTAAACATTTCTGAAAGTTGACAAAATTCTGACTTCAGCAAGGGGTCATTTGTGTAGATCCTTCAAGGTTTTCCTACAGAAAGTAACAGCTAAAATAGGTATCAAGGAAACCTTCGTATTTCCAAAATGGGCACAAGATAATGTGTTGAGAACCAGTGGTTATTTGCACATCTCTGAATTCTGGGGTCCCCATACTAGCATGTGAATTACAGGGCATTTCTCAGATAGACCTTTTTTTTTTTTTTTACACACTGTATTACATTTGGAAGGAAAACATGTAGAGAAAGACAAGGGGCAATAACACTTGTTCTTCTATTCTGTGTTCCCCCAAGTCTCCAGATAAAAAAAAATGGTACCACACTTGTGTGGGTAGGCCTAATGCCCGCAACAGGGAACGCAACGTGGACACACCACAGTTTTAAGTTGAAATCTGATGTGTTTTTTTTTTGCAAAGTGCTTAGCTGTGGATTTTGGCCTCTAGCTCAGCTGGCTCCTAGGGACACCTACCAAACCCGTGCATTTTGGAAAACTAGACTCCTAGGAAAATCCAGGATGGGGTGACTTGTGGGTCTCTCACCATGTTCTGTTACCCAGAATCCTTTGCAAATCTCAAAATTTGGCAACAAAACTATTTTCCCTCACATTTCGGTGATAGAAAGTTCTTCAATCTGAGAGCAGCCACAAATTTCCTTCCACCCAGCATTCCCCCAAGTCTCCCGATAAAAAATGGTACCTCACTTGTGAGGGTAGGCCTAGTGCCCGCAGCAGGAAATGCCCCAATATACTATGTGGACACATCACAACTATCAAATACAGAACTTCCTGTTTTTGCGGGGGCACCTGCGTTTTTGGTCCTGGGCTCAGCTGCCATCTAGGGAAATCTACCAAACCCAGACATTTCTGAAAATGAGACACGTGAGGGAGTCGTGACTTGTGTTTATGACCCCATTGTTTTCTTACCCAGAATCGTCAGCAACCCTCAAATTTTGCTAATTTCTGTGCAGGATCACCCCACTGGCACAAATTTCCTACCACCCAAAGTTCCCCTCGGTCTCCCGATAAAAATGATACCTCACTTGTGTAGGTGGGCCAAGTGCCTGTGACAAGGAAGAGCCAAAAACATGTTGCAAATTGAGGGGGAACCAAAGCTGGTCCAACAGGATAGTTAGGGGAAAAAAAAACGTTTTAAGGCTGACAAGTGGGGCAGAACTTTTATTGGTATAGATGCAACAATGCTGAGTGGTAGGAATTTTGCGGATTCCTGCAGATTCCGGAAGGTTCCATCACCAAAATGTGGGGCAAATGAGTGATTTCAAGCCAAGTTGGAGGTTTGCAGGGCATTGTGGGTAAGAAAATGGTGCGGGGTGCATGTGAAGCACACCACCCTGGACTCGCTCAGATGTTCAGTTTTCAGATGTGTCTAGGCCTCGTAGATTTTTCCAGATGGCAGCGTCCCTAAGTCCAGAAAGTGCAGCCCTCACCATTCCAAGTGGGCCGATTTTGAGAGTTAGCCAAGCTCTCATGGCCCAAATGTTAAATCCAAAATAATCAAATGCCCTCTTGCTTGCCGTTGGGATAAGATCTTTTATTGTGCGGGGGAGAGCTGAAATACTGTTACCTCCTTCAGTTGAGGTGGGGGCATAACCATGCCCATACTGATTGGTAACCACCACCCAACTATTTTCTTTTTTCATTCCCTGGTATCTAGTAGGCTTTCTGTCACTACCCCCCTCCCCCACCCCCACCCCCAATCACAGGGAGTGGATTGGGGGTAATTGCCCCATCTGCCACCGGTAGGCAGAACAACTTTGTCCCCATTTATGTGGGGTATGACCACTCCCCCACCCTCTTTTTTTTTTTTAAACAAAATTCTTGTCTGGTGGGCCTTACAAAAATAGGCCGATCTGCCCTAAGGGAGGCAGAAATCGCCACCAGTAATGTGGCCCCATGGGGAATGACCCTTGCCCAAGGCCCCCCACCCTCCCCCCCCCCCCCCAAACAATACACACACATACCAATCCCTGGTGCCTAAGTGGTTTCTGACCCGCCCCGCGCCCCCAGGCAGATCAGCCTAATAGAAATAGGCCGATCAGCACCCAAGGGGGAGCGACCCTTCCCTAAGGTGGTTGTTCCCTTTGCGTGAAATTGGTGCAAAAAATAATCCCTGGTGTCTTGTGGTTTCTACCCCCCCAGGGGCAGATTGGCCTAATTAAAATAGGCCGATCTGCCCCCCCAGGGGGAGGGGAGGGAGAAAAGGCCTAATAAATATGTTTTTAATAAACAATAAAGGGGAGCGGCCTTTGCCCAAGGGGTCGCTCCCCTTTATTGTTCATTAAAAAAAAAAAAAAACTCCCTGGTGTCTAGTGGGCATTTCTGCTGCCCGATCGCAGAAATGCTCAGAAAGACATGAAATAACAGGAAAAGCCTTTCCTTTCATGTCTCTCTGCCCGCCCCCTGATCAGAAGAGAAATGCTTTCATTTCTCTTCCGATCGCACTGGAAGCTGAGCTTCCAGTGTGATGGGGGTGACCTCTGATGAGGGGGAGGCGGGGAATCAATTCCCCTTCCATCCCTGCCCAGGGTAGGGGGGTGGGAGGCCACGGGGGGGCGCTAGCACTGACCCTGTGGGCCGGGTGCAGGACGAGCTGGTATCGTCCTTAGCACACGGCAATTATGGCTGAGGGCGAGACCACCTCGTCCAGGGCACCCGAGGGGTTAACTCTCTTTTTAGCCCCCAGTAGAGCCTTCTTCCTCATCAAAGTTTTATGCCTTAGGTCCGTAAATAAGAGAATGATGTGGCCCTTTATGCCTCTCTTTATTGTGCTGCACCAGTTCACGCAGGATGTGTTCATGGCTGCCAACGGTAATTAGTCTTACCCTGACTGTGTCCCTCCGTGCTGCATCTCATTTTGGTCCTTAAATCTAGTGTTGATGTACCTCAATTTCTTTAGTCTGCTTGCCTTGACCTTGGACTCCATACATGAAACAGAGTACCTTCCCAGTTACTGCCTGTAAATCATTGCCTGTCACTTAGAAGGGGACCTGGGGGAAAAATAGATAGAAATACATACATACATATAGATATATATCCTTCTGTTCGGATGTGCCAGAAGGTTTCTTTCCAGGTTCAGAATACTGAGAATCCGATAGTGCTTAAATCATTGAATGGCTGCAGTAAAGAATCTGGGCTCCATTTTCGACCTCCACCACTTACTGTTAAATCGTTCCCCAGTTCCTCAAAGGCTCCTTCTAGCTTCTCCTAAACAACCTTACTAGCCACCTATGACTACTAGCTACTACTGATATCTTCTTGAATGGGGTTCAGGCATCTAAACAGTGTTGTTTTGTTACCTATGGTGATGTCACTATTACCTTGTTGGCAAGACCCCACAAAGGGAGGGTTGAAGCACACAAGGCTGCCACTTTGGATCCCTCACCTCCTACCAGATTGTACAGATGTCCTACTCAAAGAATGGAGGATTTAATGGAGAACCTACCTGTGAATAGTCTGTTATCTGATAAGCGCAAAGGGCTATCAAGTCCGGGTTTAGATTCTAGCAGTGCTACTAATAGCACCTTGCTGATTATACAGCAACATAGCAGAGCTCTAGTTCTGTCAACATTTTGCATAGTGATGGGCTTTGCATATGCAGAAGCTCATTTCAGTAAGGGGATCTGTTTAGGCCAGATTTCCGTTCGTGGGAGGGCTCTAAATATGCCTTATGTTTAACCAGAATTTTGTTTATAGCAGGTTTCAGAATATTGTTTGCCTAATGGTACCATTGCTATCTTTCTTAGCTTCCTTTCTTGCGAAGTGTCTTTTGAATGTCTTTTGAATAGCTCTGGCAAATTTACTCTTACGCATCTACTCGATTTCACAAAATGTTACTGTAAATAAATCCAAATTCCACTTGTGGTCCAGTACCCGGGTTTCTAATGGAGAATCTGTGAGATCACTCACAGTAAAAATGTTGAGTCCACTTTTCAAAGCAATTAAGATATGTAGGTTTGGCATACACTCATAAAAATCAGTTTTGCAGTTATTAAACGTTTTACAGTGTATGAAGACTTTTGTCAGCAAATCTACTCACAGGGGCTCGAAGTTTGCAAGTAGTGGTAGTTTCCGGGCTGAAACGCCTTGGAAGATGCTGCACCCTTGCAAGCTTACATGTTTAAGAAGTCACCACCTCCTTTCCAAGCCCTTCCTACCTGGAAAATATTACTAATTTACTGTTGACAAGGGCAAGAGTAAACCTTTTTCAAGGGTGTAAAAGGAACTCACCTCCTTTAAAAAAAATTAAAAAAAATGGATTGTAGGGAAATCCTATTCTTCACAGGAGGAAATATGTCCCCCGTAGAGAAAAAAGATTTTGCACTTACTCTGCATATTTTTGCACAAGCAAGTATACATATGGTCTGGCAAACGTAAAGAATTCAAATGTTTGCTAGTAGTAGCGTCCCAGGTTTTTAGATCTACTTCTGTAAACTGTGAATTCTTGACCATCATATCATAAATTTTCCCCATGTGAGGTCATATACCCAAGGGTGCACTTTTGTGACTTTCTTTCAGGATTGGACCGCTAATTTTATATCTGATAGAGACTTCTAGCACAGATTACTTACCTTAGAACATTCCTCAGGCGTAAGACTGGTTCTGGAGAATCTTGTTTATCTCTGTATGCCAGTAGGTGATGTTGATTGGCTCCATGATGGCGTCCTCTGCGCTGGATGTGCATAGTGCCTACATAGGCCTCACCCCAACATGCTGACTTCAGTTGTTTTCTTTCCTCACCATCAGCACTGATGTGGAGGTAGCTACTTCAGTCCATTTCTTGGACTGTTCTTTCAAAATCTTTTGAGCTTTTGCTCCCAGTATGTATAGTTAATGTCCCCGAAAACCCACTAGGTTTTAAACCCTGTGGTTTCCGTCACAGGCAGCTGTCTCTGACAGACCCCCACCAGGTTTGCCTCTGGTGCCTGGAGCCGGGCCACAACTTTAAGGCCTGTGTCGACTGTCGAGCTATGAACCTTAAGGTTGTTCACGAGTGCCCCATGAAGCTCCTGGCCGCTCGATGCCAGTTGACGTCGTGACACTCTAGGTCCAGGTTGCACAGATGGGCCTCTGCCCATTCACAGAGCGGTTCCTGGCGCTCATCTTTCTGTTTATCATTGGCTCTGAGGATCCGTACTGTGCTCATCGTTGTTGTCGGGTAAAAGTATCCAAAAAGTCAAACAAGTGATTGTGCTCTTTGACTTTGCTGTGTCTGTCCAAGTCTTTGAACAAAGCGGAACAATATCACATATCCTCACTATTAGCACTGATGTGGAGACAGCTACCTCAGTCCATTTCTTGGACTGTTTTTTCAAATTCTTTTGAGCTTCTCTTCTCAGTGTGTCTAGGGAATGTCCCAGAAAACCCAATGGGGTTTCAACCCTGTGGTTCCCGTCACAGGCAGGAGTCTGTGACAGGCCCCCCCACCAGGTTTGCCTCTAGTGCTTGGAGCCGGGCTACAACTTCAATGCCTCTGCTGACTGTCGAGCTATGAACCTTTTTTTTGTTGTAATCTGTTTTATTAATTTGAAAATGCATAATTAATAACAATTGTAAAAACTGAGTTGATACACACCACACTCCAAAAACACTATTCATTGATTCTAGCATTGAGGTTAACACATGACACCAGACAGTATGTGCTTGCAGCACTACTACATTACAGTACATCACCCTGGTTGTAGTGCAAATGTTACATACATTATTTACCCCCTTCAACATTGCTGTTTCATTGTAAGGCATTTCTAGTGATAGCTTTTTCAATTCCCACATTGTACGTCCCTGCCATCCCTTAACCATTTTTAGTGTTCTACCTGCCGTATTTTTATTCTCAGTGGGCGCTCATCATTTTTAGCTTCCAATGTTATCACTAATGTTTCCCACGTGCATAATTGACCTTTGTCACTCCAGGAACGTAATATACGCGTTTCCAGGCGTTGCCATTTTAGTACCATGGTACGCCATTCGGACAGCTCAGGTGGATGAGGTGCCTTCCATCTCATGGCAATTAGTCGTTTGTACGTGAGAAACGCTAGGTCGGCAATCTTATGGTCGAGCTATGAACCTTAAGGTTGTTCATGAGTGCTCCATGAAACTCCTGGCCGCTCGATGCCAGTTGACTACGTGACACTCCAGGTTGAGGATGCACAGAAGGGCCCCTGCCTATTCACAGAGCGGTTCCTGGTTCTCAGCATTGTGTTTATCATTGGCTCTGAGGACCCTTATTGTGCTCATCGTTGTTGTCGGCTAAATCGCACAAAAGTATCCAAAAAGTCAAACAAGTGAATGTGCGCTTTTACTTTGCTGCATCTGTCCAAGTCTTCGAACACAGCGTGAGAACAATGTCACATATCTAGGCCCTGTGCCCACGTGTCAGCTACAGTGCCTGAGTCTGGGTCCAGCTGTACCTCCCAGAATCTCCTGAAACATGGGCAACCCCTTCCCAGTTAAAGGAGTTTTATGAGGCCATCACCTCATATTTGGTCAGAGCAATTCCTCTGGAGCGCCTTCAGGCCCCTTATCTTTGCCCTGTGCAACCATTGATTCCTGTCAGTGGATTTGCTCTCCACACCAGTCTGCCCTTTTGGATCTGTTCTTGCATCTGCTCCCGACACGAGACCGCAACCTTTCATGAAGCCAATTCCAGTGATGCCATTGATGGCGCCAGCCAGAATACAACCTTTCTAGTCAGAGATTGTCACCTCTCACTCAGTGGAATACGATTGGGGTGGCTCTAAGGATCCTTATGGTTATCCTTACCCATTGGGAGAGCCGAAGGATAACTGGTGTGAGATCCTGGCGGATGCCAGTAGTCTAGACACCTCTCCAGTCACTGCCCTAGTCTCTCCTCCCAGTGTGGTTGTAGAGGTAGGGGCTTTGTTTGCGCTGGGGGTAAGAAGGGCAACTGAGGTCCTGGACCATACCCTGCTCTCGGTGACACTTAAGACCAATGTTTTGACAGAGATGCTTCAACTGGCAGTTGCCCCCCACAGAACCTTTTCTCCCCTTTAATGGAACCCTCATTGATGTCCAGTTCAGGGCATGGGCCAAGCCCTGCACAGGTGCTCCTGTGCACAGGACTATTGCCCGCCAGCATTGCCCAGCTCCAGGGGACCCAGCTTTCCTTACACAGCACCCTTCCAGGAGAGTCTGGTTGTACAGGCATCTACGTCCAAAGTCAACCCCGGTTCGTTTCCTACCACATCACCGGATAGGGAATCCAAGAGTCTGGATTTCTTTTGCAAGAGATATTCTCTTCCTCCAGCTTTGCTCTGTGGTCTGTGAACACCACTTGCCTCATGGGTCAGAAACTCCCACACTATTTGGGAGTTGGTTGTGCAAGTATGGCCCATAGTCACAGAGGAGGCCTGAGCCATCCTGTCCCAGGCTATTGCTGATAGCAGGAGTGCAACAAAGTTCACTATATGCTGCAGACTGGACAAGACCGACTTGCTATGAAGAGCGATTGCTTCATCAGTATAACTCCGTCACCATACCTGGCTTAAGTCTTCTGGCATTTTCAAGGGATGTCCAGGCATCCCTTATGAACATACCCTTCGATGTCACACTCCTTTTTGGTGATGAGGCAGATGTAGCAGTCGAGCACTTAAGGACAGCAGGGCCACTGCCCAGTCGCTAAGACTCTCCATGGCTCTGTGCCAGCTCCTCTCTGCCTTTCGCCCTTTCTGCATCTACAGCAAGGCTACCAGCCATGTCCCATTTCAGCTCAACCATCACCTCTAACAGTCTCCCCTGTCCTTTTGTGGTCACAGACTCAGTTCAGGTAGAACCAGTGGGACTTATGGCTAGAGATCCACCCAGCTCGCCACCCACCTGGCAGCCACAGCCTCCAAACCTCTTTAACATGCCCTCCAACCATCATGGGCAACTAGTCGGCAGCAGGATCAAGCTCCACTTGCTCTGATGGCACTATATTTCCTCTGAAAAATAGATGCTTGAAATTGTTCAGCAAGGTTACACACTCCATTCATAGACACCCAACTGCCAGTGCCACTATCCTCAGACCAGCTGATGAGGACCCACCTCTCTCTGCTGTAGAGGGAAGTCCAGGTTCTTTTGGCCAAATGAGCCATTGAGAGGGTACCAACATCAAAAGTAGGTTGTGCTGAAAAAGAACAGAGGCCTGTGCCTTATTCTAGACCTGAGCTCTCACTACTTGCTGAAGAAAGAGACATTTAAACTACTCACATTGGCTCAGGGTCCTGCCTTCCCTGGAAACTGAACGGTTGTGTTGGACTTGCAGGATGCCTATTTTCACATCCGTCCTACCGGCCCACAGATTTTAGTTGCGGTTCACGGTGGTGGCCCACGAGCCCTTTCAGTTTTCTGTGCTCCCGTTTGGCCTTACCAGTGCCCCTTGGGTGTTCACAATGGTTATGGCAGTGGTTTCATGGCTTAGTAAGGAGGTCCAGGGTTGCACTCTTCCCCCTACCTCGATGACTGGCTGTTAAAGGCAGGCTTGCCCCAGGCAGACATTACCCACCTCCAGACTATAGTGAACTTCCTGCATTTGCTGGGGTTCACAATCTGTGTCGAATTCACACCTTCCTCCCTTTCTGATGCTTCTTTTCATCTCAGCCATTCTGGACACAGTAAAGTTTCGGGCCTATTTTCTGGAATGGCAAGCCAAGGCCCACTGGCATATGCGGGCTCTGCCATAGAACCTGAAGTCCCAATTGATGCAGCATCGAGGAAATCCCTCAGACCTGGTCCAGATATTGGAGGGAATTGCGAAAGACCTGCTGTGGTGGCTGATGAACCACGAATGGGTCAGCGGCAGACACCTCTCCCTTCCCCATGTGAAGCTCATAGTGGTGACCGGTGCGTCCCTTCTGGGAGAGGTGGACATCAGAGGACTCAGGTTTCTGGCAGAGTCTTAGCTCCACATCAACTTGTTGGGTTGAGAGCGATCTGCTTGGCATTAAAGGCCTTCCTCTCTTCTATCACGGGAAGGATAGTTAACATTTTCTCAGTTAACACCACTGCCATGTGATACTGCATCATACAGAGTGGGTTGTGATTGTGAACCCTGTGCCAGGAGGCGTACGCCTCTGGATATGGCTGGAATGTCAAAACATTTTTCTGGTTGTACAACACCTGGTGAGCTTTCTGAATACCACGACAGACAATCTCAGTTATTGATGCCTTGGAAATCACAAATGGTCTCTTCATCTGGAAGTGGTGTAAGGACTTTTCCACGAATGAGGAGAACCTTGCATAGATCTATTGGCCACCACCACTGAGAATGGGCAGCATCGGCACTTCTGGACGCTAGCGTTTCCGAGGCGGCTCACGCTTGGAAATGCTTTAGTCTTGAGTGGAATTCAGGCCTCCTGTATGACTTCCAGACGATCTCACTCCTTCCCAGAGTTCACAAGAAGGTCAGAAATGACCATGCCCAAGTCAATCTTGTGGGTTTGAAGAGGGCCTAGAGAGTATGGTATCTCAAACTCCTGAGCATGAGCTTTGATCCTCTGATCAGGCTACCTCTTTGGGAGAGTCTCCTGTACGCAGCAACAGGGCAGGGTCCTGCACCCAAACCTGCACACTTTCTGGCTTTGTGTATAGAGATTGAGCAGAGGCAGTTGACGCTCTTTGACCTCCCTTCAGCAGCCTGTGAAGTCATTGTGGCAGTTAGGCATCCCTCAGGTAAGACAGTATATGCCTGCCATTGGGACACATTTGTGGCTTTGTGCACTAACAAGCATGGTGATCCTCTCTTTGCACCTTTGTTGAGGTCTTTTTGTTTGTTTTATCTCTAGCCTGGCAAGGCTTTGCTTTTGGCACAGCTAAAGGGTATCTTTTGGCCACTTCAGTTTTCCTACAGTTGCCAGATCAGCCCTCCTTGTTCAAGTCACCAGTTGTTAAAGCACATTTCTTCCAAAATCCTTCATTTTGTCCCAGTGGGATCTCAATTTGGTTTTAACGTATCTGATGTGCTCATGGTATGATATTCTGCTTAGCTTCAAACTAAGTGGTAAAGAATGCAGCACTCTTATTCTGAGTAATTAATTTATTTAGGCATTTCCCAGATCTCAAACGAAAACACACAAAAATATTAACATGAGCATTTAACTTGAATGCACTACAGTATGTGTAGATACCAAAATAATCAGAGCAGTTAAACGACGATAGGCAGAAAAAAGTGCAATACATCAACAATGAATATATGTGCAGTGAAGATATATACGAAAATATATGTTCGATGGCATGTGTAGCTGCAGATACACATGCTGTGCACATCCCGCCATCTGGTGTTGGGCTCGGAGTGTTACAAGTTGTTTTTCTTCGAAGAAGTCTTTTCGAGTCACGAGACCGAGGGACTCCTCCCATTTCGACTCCATTGCGCATGGGCGTCGACTCCATCTTAGATTGTTTTTTTTTCCGCCATCGGGTTCGGCCGTGTTCCTTTTCGCTCCTTGTTTCGGCCGGAAAGTTAGTTAGAATCTCGGAAAAAACGTCGGTATTGTTTGCGTTCGGTATCGGGTTAGTTACAACAGATCGACACCGAATTTAGAAGAGTTCCGGTGGCCCTTCGGGGTTTTTTCAAATCCCCCGTCGGGGCCTGGTCGGCCCGGCCACGTGTGAATTCAAGGCTAATGGAACGGACCCCATTCCGCTTCTGTCCAAAATGCCATAACAAGTATCCGTATACGGATCAGCATCTGGTCTGTAACTTGTGCTTGTCCCCAGAGCACAAGGAAGATACTTGTGAGGCCTGTTGAGCGTTTCGGTCCAGAAAGACGTTAAGAGACCGAAGAGCCAGAAGACTGCAGATGGCGTTGACGCCAACAGAACAAGAGCGTTTCGAGGAAGAAGAGGAAGCTTTCTCTATCCACGAATCGACTCGGAAGATGTCGAGGCCGAAGAAATGCCGAAAACCGCGAGTAAGACGTCGAAACATAAGACTCACGAGAAGTCAACAAAAGCCCAGGGGACGCCACCGCCAACAGGCCATGGCTTAACCCAAAAAAGCGCTGACCGAACCAAGGCACCGAAAAAGGGCACGCTGGTGTCGAAGTCATCCGACTCCGGTCGAGATACCGGCACACAGCAATCTCGGACCCGAGACATCGGCTCTGAGAAATTTCGGCACCGTGACAGCGGCACCGAACAAATTCGGCACCGAGACACCACCACGCCGAAAATTACAAAGGTTTCTTCGGAGCCTAAAAAGACTTCCGAAAAAGTTTCGGTTCCGAAACATCCAGCCTCGGAGCCGAGAACAGGTTCCTATACAGAGGAACAAGGATTTGCCTCACAAATGAAAAAACATAGATTTTGAGAGGAACATCAAGCTGTAGAGCCAGACTATACTCAAAGGAGGCTCCACATTCATCAAGACACAGGGAAGATAACCACTCTTCCTCCAATTAAAACAAAAAGAAAACTTGCCTTTCACGAAAAGGACAAGGAGCCACAGGCAAAGGTGGCAAAGAAAATAACTCCACCACCTTCTCCGCCACCATCAGTGCACACATCACCAGTAGCAACTCCTCCACTGATGCACTCACCAACTCATACTGCCATGAGTCAAGATGATCCCGATGCATGGGACCTTTACGATGCTCCAGTATCGGACAACAGCCCAGACTCGTACCCTACCAGGCCGTCCCCTCCTGAGGACAGTACATCTTACACACAGGTGATCGCAAGGGCAGCTGCTTTCCATAATGTCACCTTGCATTCAGAACCAATTGAGGATGACTTCTTGTTTAACACGCTAACCTCCACTCATAGCCAGTACCAAAGACTACCTATGCTCCCAGGAATGCTAAAACATTCAAAACAAATCTTTCAGGATCCTGTTAAAGGGCGAGCCATAACTCCAAGGGTGGAGAAAAAGTACAAGCCACCGCCAACAGATCCTGTTTATATTACAACGCAGTTAACTCCAGACTCAGTAGTTGTCGGGGCAGCTCGTAAGAGAGCAAACTCTCATACTTCGGGAGACGCACCACCTCCAGACAAAGAGAGTCGCAAATTTGATGCTGCGGGCAAAAGGGTTGCAGCACAAGCAGCAAACCAATGGTGCATTGCCAATTCACAAGCGCTTTTGGCAAGATATGACAGAGCTCACTGGGATGAGATGCAACATTTGATAGAACACTTACCCAAGGAGTTCCAATAAAGAGCACAACAAGTGGTGGAAGAAGGACAAAGTATCTCTAATAATCAGATACGGTCTTCAATGGATGCAGCAGATACAGCTGCAAGGACAGTAAATACTGCAATAACAATAAGAAGGCACGCATGGCTCCGCACGTCAGGTTTCAAGCCGGAAATTCAACAAGCCGTGCTAAATATGCCATTTAATGAACAGCAGTTGTTTGGGCCGGAAGTCGACACTGCTATTGAGAAACTCAAAAAAGACACTGATTCGGCAAAAGCCATGGGCGCACTCTACTCCCCGCAGAGCAGAGGCACCTTTCGCAAAACACCTTTTAGGGGAGGGTTTCGAGGACAACCTACAGAAACCACAACATCACAAACAAGGCCCACTTACCAAAGCCAATATCAGCGGGGAAGTTTTCGGGGGCAATATAGAGGGGGACAATTCCAAAGAGGTAGAGGAAAATTCCAAAGCCCCAAAAGTCCTCAAAATAAGCAGTGACTCACAAGTCACACATCCCCATCACATAACACCTGTGGGGGGAAGATTAAGCCAATTTTACAAACATTGGGAGGAAATAACAACAGATACTTGGGTACTAGCAATTATCCAGCATGGTTATTGCATAGAATTTCGCGAATTCCCTCCAACAGTCCCACCGAAAACACACAGTATGTCGAAACAACATATAAATCTTCTAGGATTAGAAGTTCAAGCATTGCTCCAAAAAGAAGCAATAGAATTAGTACCAAAACAAGAACTAAACACAGGAGTTTACTCACTGTACTTTCTGATACCCAAAAAAGACAAAACACTAAGACCTATACTAGATCTCAGAATATTAAATACATACATCAAATCAGACCATTTTCACATGGTTACATTACAAGAAGTAATCCCACTGCTCAAACAACAAGACTACATGACAACACTGGATCTAAAGGATGCATATTTCCATATATCAATACATCCTTCACATATGAAGTACCTAAGGTTTGTATTCCAAGGGATACATTACCAATTCAAAGTGTTGCCATTCGGAATAACAACTGCGCCAAGAGTTTTTACAAAATGTCTAGCAGTAGTAGCTGCACATATCAGAAGGCAGCTAATACATGTGTTCCCGTACCTAGACGATTGGTTAATCAAAACCAACACGCAAAAACAGTGTTCACAACACACAAATTACGTCATAGAAACACTACACAAACTAGGTTTCTCAATCAATTACTCAAAGTCACACCTTCTGCTGTGTCAAACACAGCAATACCTAGGAGCAACAATCAACACAGTAAAAGGAATTGCCACTCCAAGTCCACAAAGAGTCCAAACATTCCAAAATGTCATACAAGCCATGTATCCAAACCAAAAGATACAAGTCAAATTAGTAATGAAACTCCTAGGCATGATGTCCTCATGCATAGCCATTGTCCCAAACGCAAGGTTGCACATGCGGCCCTTACAACAGTGCCTAGCATCACAGTGGTCACAGGCACAGGGTCAACTTCTAGATCTGGTGTTGATAGACCGCCAAACATACATCTCGCTTCAATGGTGGAACAGTATAAATTTAAACCAAGGACGGCCTTTTCAAGACCCAGTGCCACAATACGTAATAACGACAGATGCATCCATGACAGGGTGGGGAGCACACCTCAATCAGCACATCATCCAAGGGCAATGGGACATTCAGCAAAAACAGTTTCATATAAACCACTTAGAACTGTTAGCGGTATTTCTAGCTCTAAAAGCATTTCAACCCATAATAACCCACAAATACACTCTTGTCAAAACAGACAACATGACAACAATGTATTACCTAAACAAACAGGGAGGAACACACTCGACACAGTTGTGTCTCCTTACACAAAAAATATGGCATTGGGCGATTCACAACCACATTCGCCTAATAGCACAATTTATTCCAGGGATTCAGAATCAGTTAGCAGACAATCTCTCTCGGGATCACCAACAGATCCACGAATGGGAAATTCACCCCCAAATACTGAACACTTACTTCAGAATGTGGGGAATACCACAAATAGATCTATTTGCAACAAAAGAAAACTCAAAATGCCAAAACTTCGCATCCAGGTACCCACAACATCAGTCTCAGGGCAATGCACTATGGATGAACTGTTCAGGGATATTTGGGTACGCTTTTCCCCCTCTCCCACTTCTTCCATATCTAGTAAACAAGTTGAGTCAAAACAAACTCAAACTCATACTAATAGCACCAACATGGGCAAGGCAACCTTGGTACACAACACTACTAGACCTTTCAGTAGTACCTCATATCAAACTGCCAAACAGACCAGATCTGTTAACACAACACAAACAACAGATCAGACATCCAAATCCAGCATTGCTGAATCTAGCAATTTGGCTCCTGAAATCCTAGAATTCGGGCACTTAGACCTCACACAAGAATGTATGGAGGACATAAAACAGGCTAGAAAACCTACCACTAGACACTGTTATGCAAATAAGTGGAAAAGATTTGTTTATTACTGCCAAAATAATCAAATTCAACCTTTACACGCATCTGCAAAAGAGATAGTAGGATACTTACTACACTTGCAGAAATCTAAACTAGCTTTCTCTTCCATTAAAATGCATCTTACGGCAATTTCAGCTTACCTGCAAATTAGCACTCAACTTCATTATTTAGGATACCAGTCATAAAAGCGTTTATGGAAGGCCTAAAGAGAATTATACCACCAAGAACACCACCGGTTCCTTCATGGAACCTCAACATTGTCTTAACACGACTCATGGGTCCACCTTTTGAGCCCATGCACTCTCTAAGAAGAGTGAGTGAAATTCAAGCATTTACCATTCAAGAACCATTTATTCAAATACACAAAAATAAAGTTGTTCTACGGACCAATCCTAAATTTTTACCAAAAGTAATCTCACCGTTCCACTTGAATCAAACGGTAGAATTACCAGTGTTCTTCCCACAGCCAGATTCTGTAGCTGAAAGAGCACTACATACATTAGACATCAAAAGAGCACTAATGTACTACATTGACAGAACAAAACTAATTTGAAAGACAAAACCACTATTTATCGCCTTTCAAAAACCTCATACAGGAAATCCAATTTCAAAACAAGGCATTGCTAGATGGATAGTTAAGTGCATTCAAACATGCTATCTTAAAGCTAAAAGAGAACTGCCTATTACACCAAAGGCACACTCAACCAGAAAGAAAGGTGCTACCATGGCCTTTCTAGGAAATATTCCAATGAACGAAATATGTAAGGCAGCAACATGGTCTACGCCTCATACATTTACCAAGCACTACTGTGTAGATGTGTTAACTGCACAACAAGCAACAGTAGGTCAAGCTGTACTAAGAACATTATTTCAAACTACTTAAACTCCTACAGGCTGAACCACCGCTTTTGGGGAGATAACTGTTTATTAGTCTATGCACAGCATGTGTATCTGCAGCTACACATGCCATCGAACGGAAAATGTCACTTACCCAGTGTACATCTGTTCGTGGCATTAGTCGCTGCAGATTCACATGCGCCCACCCGCCTCCCCGGGAGCCTGTAGCCGTTCAGAAGTAGATCTTAAACATTTGTACATTTGTAAATATATTACTTTAAACTTCATTATGTACATACGCATTCACTCCATTGCATGGGCACTATTACTAGCATACACAACTCCTACCTCACCCTCTGCGGGGAAAACAATCTAAGATGGAGTCGACGCCCATGCACAATGGAGTCGAAATGGGAGGAGTCCCTCGGTCTCGTGACTCGAAAAGACTTCTTCGAAGAAAAACAACTTGTAACACTCCGAGCCCAACACCAGATGGCGGGATGTGCACAGCATGTGAATCTGCAGCGACTAATGCCACGAACAGATGTACACTGGGTAAGTGACATTTTACATGTGTATATATATATATATATATATATATATATACACATATATGCGCAAAGCTAGATAATTAAGAATTCAAATGCATCACAATGGGGATCAAATCCAACATCATCCTTGCCAACTTCCAGCTGTGGAACTCTGGATAGCTGAGACAGGAGAGACACTTCCTAATGGGATTTGGCTTTTGAGCAGTGTGTCCACCCTCAGAATGAGTTCCTTCTACCTCAGCGCCAAGCTTCCCCACCTTGTATACCTTAAAAAACCCAAGAAGAAGGTTCTGGTAACCTTCCCCCCTACCTTTGAGTAAGTTGTGAAATTGAAGTGCTGGCTGTACTTGGTCTTTGTCAAAAAACATACAAAAGAACTGACCAGACCCCAAAGCGTATTCCCGAGACAGAGCCGTACCTTTCTCATCATGGTACACTCTTATCACCCCCGCATCTCCCACAATATGTTCCTTGCTCTGGTGAGAAGAGTGAAAACACATTCAGTGTAGAAAACAAGCCGTGTGTGGAAAATACCTGCGCCACCGATGTGACAGCATTTGTAGCTAAGCTAAGCACAAAATGGAGTCAGTGGTCAAGATGGAGTCGGTGGTTAAATACAGATAACATTACATACGAGCCTTAGCATAGTTGTTCTTTATGTCTTCTGACCATAAAAACTAATCTTATTAGTGACCATCACATTAGCCAGGAGGGTTAGTGACCTTCAGACGTTTCTGTGCACCCTCCATTCACCAACTTCTTCTCAGACAAACTGGTTTTCTGCACCCGTACCTCTTTCCTGTTACATGTAGTAACACCTTTCCATGTTGGCCAAAATATCACACTTCTGACTTTCTTTGCTCCGCCCTACCCTACCAAAGAGGAGAAACTCCACCATCTGGATGCAAAAAGAGCGTTGCACACGTCTACATTGATCCTACCAAAGAATTCTGCGTGGACGTTCAACTCTTAATTCGGTTTGCTGAAGCATAGAAAGGGAAGGCCATGCAAAAGCGGGCCATCTCAATGTGCTCTCCAATAAAAGTTGCTATGCATTGACGAAAAAGCAACCCCCTGAGTGTTTGCAAGCTCCTTCTACCAGAGCATAGGCTGTAACCACTGTGTTAGCTTCTGGAGTCCCCTCCTGAATAACTGTCAGACTCTTACACAGGCTTCTCAGCACATGTTTACTAAACACTACTGCCTTGACAGTTGGGTCTGGTGCGACAGGCACTTTGCCCATTTGGTCTTCTAAGTCTTCCTGCTCTGTACCTGTTTGCAGACCCTCCACAGGGGAGGTATTACTTGGGTATCTATTCTGAGATAAGGACTCTGTGTCTAGAAACCTCTGTCAGATTAACAACTTAACTGCCTTTGGTAACACCTTATCTGGTAGAGACTCTATCTCGCCAGAGATTCCTTACTGATACTCCCATCCTCCTCTCTTCTGCAAATGTTTTTTTTCCTATCTGCAAGTTTCTGCAGGTCCTTAGTGTTTGCACACTGGTACATTGGCATTCTAATGTGGCTCTGTCCTGGAACGGGAATTTCACAAAAAGAAATAGATGTCCACATGCTGGGATGTTGCCTGTAATAGCACTGCACACGTTGCATCCAGTGCAGCCCACACAGGGCTGGTCAGCACCATCTACAGGCATGCAGAGGTACTATTCAAGATTTTCTAGATCCAATCTGTTTCTTGGAGAGTATTCTAAGGTAAGGAATCTGCGACTTGATAGTCTCTACCAGGTAAAGCTTTAATGAAGGTAAATAATTTGTTCTTTTGTTACAAGTTGCCCAAAATGGTGTTACGATGTTTTCCCATTATAATTTTGTTAAACATTGGCATGCTTCAAACCTGTTTATTAAATGATGCCTTAGTGAAATGGCATATGAAGTTGTCCTTAAATATTCCACTAATTTAACAGAATTGCCAACAACCATCATCCCTTATATTTCAGGTGCAAATATTTTTAGGGTACATTTTATTTTGAATGTAAACAATTGCTAGTTTTTCTTTAGTTATTCTGCGTGTATTTGCACACTATCAAGGAGCAATCTGGGAGCTTTGTAAATCTCCACAAATAGCTATGTTTTGTAATCTTGTGAATTTTTGTTAATTGGAACCACTGTTAGTAAAACAAGCTTAACATACAGCTCAATGTATTTTGTATGAGTGCTAGCCCTAATATTAAATGTTTCGTGTTAATGAATCATATGTCAGTTGGAACAGCATATACATTCAGATACATATCTTGCCTTAGTAGCAGCAGGCAATTTTCTTTGCCCCAGCCAGACTTGCCACAACCAAACTGGTTGGGTCTACATGCCTGTAGGACAAAATAAACATGAAGACTAGTTGTCCTTGATCCCAAACCATTATCTCTTGCTCATTGTACCCTTGAAGTAAATGCATATTTGTAGCCGTTTCCCAACCTTTCGAGACGTAGGCTATCTACAGATGAATCTCTTTGCATCTCAAAAGAACTTGAAGTGTTCATGTTCTACTCCACGAATTTTCACCAACATTAATAATGCAAATGGCTTCTCAAAGGACTAATGAAGATTATAGTAATCAGATTCAGGTAGCTTGACATTGTTTGAGAAGAATACAACATTTATGTTTTGTTAAGCTCAGCCAGGGTAGATCTTTGAGGTTACTCATGTCAGCCTGAATCAAAAAACCTGAAGTTGCTGGCTTGGCCATTGAGAGGTTAACATTAGTGTGGCCATAAATGTTGAGGCCTTTGACATCATTGTGGGAGCACTGGGAGGAATGTGTTTATTTGTCAAGAGAGCAAAAAGGCTTGTTGGAGGTAAAAGTTCAGGAGGTCGCTTCACCTGCTATTCGGACAACTTGTGTGTTCTATTGAAACACAGAAGGTACACAAAGTAGTAGTGGAACCACAGAGAGATGCCAGCTCAACGTCTTCCTCAGGCAAGCCTACAACAGGATTCTTGTTTAAAGGTATAAATGCAGGAGAATGTGATTCACCCACTCTCACTACCGATCCTGGTCTTGGAGTTGGCATTGGTCTTTCCAGTGAAACGTCAGAGCTCTCAGGAGTCTTGTCAGTAGTGATGACCTAGCTCCACAAAACTGCCCATTCTGGATTCTCTCCTTGCTGTCCCCTTCAAAGGATGCTGTAATTGACAGGCCAGACTCTGTTAAGTGCTCAAACCAAAGTAGCTGGGTGAGATGTCTGATCCTTCCAGCTCTCCTTATTAATGAGTATACTGTATGTTTCATGCTAACCTCTTTCCTCAGCTCAGACTCCTTACTTGCTCCGATTGTAAAGATGAAGGATTGGCACACTAACTTGCTTCCACAGCCTCCAGTGTCGCCAGTCGAGATCTGACTTGTTTTGTGCTGATCAGAAAAGTCCTCCTAAAGTTTCTGCTGAATTCATTATAGTTCCCGATGACCAAGGACTTGACCCAGGCTTTAGTCTCCCTTTCTCTACTGGTGCTTCTGGGTTGGATGACGTTTCTTCAAGTGTCTTCAGCTGGGGCATTGGTGAATAGGTACACCCCCTGTGGCTCCGCCCCACAGGCCTTCTTATCTCTAAAGGCTGCACTTGCCAGATTTCAGCTCTTACTCCAGTATTGGAACTTTCATAGATTCACATTCTTGAATCATTCCCCGTCGTCGAGATGGGAGCACCCGGTACATTTAACCAAGCAGTGTTACCATAGATTTACACCTGTGGGCCCTTAGGCCTCTTTATGTAACGCTCTATCAGAGTCATTTCAAGGAACAGGACCAAACTTCAGAATCCACCAGTCAGGAGACACCACCCTTTAGAACCCTCCTGAGAGAAGCTCCAGCACCTCAGATTTTCTACTACACGTCGTGCTAGGGAGTCTCCTCAGAGCCTTGCTCTCTCTTCATATCTTTTGGAATAGCTTTCCAAACTTGTTCTGACTGAATGTGGGTAAGGCCTACAGCATGGCTGACAAGGAAAATAAAAGTTTGTTTAGATCCTGCAAGACCTGTGGGAAAAAGAGATTACACTCTGAAGACCCTCATCAGGACTGCATATACTGCCTTTACCCAGACCACTCGGCTAAGGACTGCAAGGTATGTTGTACCTTCTCTTCTAAGACTCTGAAGGATAGAGAGGGCAGATTATTAATCTGGCTGCAGAAAATTAAATCTAGAGATAATCCAGTCTCTGATTCAGACAGCGATGACTCCTCAACATCTCCCAGAAAGTCATCTAAGAGACCTAGATCTCATTCAAGATCTTCCTCACAGCATCCAAGAAAGGCCCACCTTAGGGTCTTATAAAGGCCACAGCCCTTCCTCGTCTCCTCATAAATTCCCCAAAAAGGGGAAAGCGGGCATGCCAGCAGCTCTGAAAGGCCTAAAAAATCATTTTCTGTGCCTCCATCTGCGTCTGCTGAACCTTTCAAAAGACCCTCCTCTGCTCCTGTGGTGGACAGGTGGACAGACCTCTGGCAAAGACTATACCGTCGACGACAGCCTCATCGTCGACAACATCAGTAAGTGCCTTTTCACCGTCGACGGTGTCCACATTAACCTCGCCGACGGCTGTGCTGACGACAACATCGCCGACGATGAGCCTTCCATCGTTGACGACATCATCGACGAGGACCTACACGTCATCATTGTCAACGGCAGTAACAATGGTGTCCTCATTGCCATCTTCACTTTGAAGCTGTCGACTATTAAAATCTCCATGCGACACCGTCGATGAGGGAAAAACTACGCAGAAGTCAGGATAAACTTACTCCCTGGCAAACTTCGCCTAGTAAAGTAACCCATCTGATGCCAGTACATCTGTTGGAGGGTGATGAAGACTGATGATGAGGGACCATTTGGAACAGCGCACAGCCCCTCACAGTTGAACGTTAAATATCAAGATGATGATGAGTATGGCGAAACCTATAACCCGCAGTACTACGCAGGGGACCCAGCATATCAGGAGGATGTATATATGCCAAGCTCTCTGATTTGAGAGCGATGCTTGCAGACTATAGTAGGCATTTTCCTCCTCAGGAACGGGGACAACCGCAGCCTCCTTAATCGCCCGTTTCAAGGGTTACCACCCCACGTCAGAGGCCAACCTCTTTACCTCTAGCGAATGTGGCCACACCGGATATGACCATACCTCATGACACTGACATTTCGGAGGGAGATCAAGAAGGAGAACTCCTCGACACCCTGTCGGAGTGGGATGAATATGTTATTCCAGCTCCTCCTTCTGCTTCTCAGCCAAAAGTAGATTCGCCTCCAGATGACATCGGAGGATTCCATAATCTTTTGGAAAGAGCAGCTAAGCGTTTTGCACTTCCAATGCCATTCAGGCAAACTGATTGCTTTCTATATGATTTTAAAGAACCTTTCCAGAAATCAGTACGCTCCATACTGCTAGTCAGTTTCATATGGGAAGAGGGTTTGAAGGTCATGCACAACCCTGCTACAGTCACGGCGGTGCTTCCTCGCTTGGACAAGAAGTACAAGGCACCAGAGGATGCCCCAGCATGTTTGACTGGTCACCCCATCCAGATGCAGTGGTCGCTCAAGCGGCACAGAGAACATCCAAAAATCCCTCTGCTCCAATATCCACACCTCCGGACAAAGAGGGTCGACTGTTGGATAACATCGGTAAGAGGTTTTCATCAATGTCTAGCCTCATCATAAGAGCAGCTAACTCCCTGGCAGTGTTAGCCAAATATGATAGGCAATTATGGGCAGACATCGCCCGCATCTTGATCAGTTGCTAGAGGATGTTAAATCGGAAGCAAAAAATACATTGCATGAGGGAGAACGTACATCGGCGGAAATAATAGATTGTGTGATGGATATAGCCACTACTGCATTTCGTCAGCTCGCAGGTTCAGCTGTCCTTCGAAGGCAAGGTTGGTTAAAGGCCACATCGTTCCATCCGGAAGTGCAGAATAAGATCCTAAATCTTCCTTTTGATGGCCAGGCATTGTTTGGTAAACAGGTTGACGAGACATTGTAGTCGATTTAAGTCTGACACAGATACAGCAAAATCTTTTGGAAGGCCTTCCTTTCGAGCCACCAGAGGGCATGGGATGCCTTCATATAGGGGAGGCTACCAGCAATACAGACACCTGTCATATCCTTCCTCTTCTCAGCAGTTTTGTCAATATTACACCCAAAGGCAGCCGCCACAAGTGACGTACAACAGATCTGGTCCAGGGGACGCTCAGCTCGGCCTGCTAAAGGCTCCGCTCGCAGAGCATGATGTATCCAAGGCTCCGGCTGCCCCCACCCATCCTCCCCTAGTTTTAGGCGGAAAGATCTCTGTTTTTCCCACAATGGCAAGACATAGCATCGGATAAGTGGGTCTTACAGCTCATAAAGCATGGACGCACACTAGAGTTTGTCCAAATGCCTCCTCCCAATCCTTCTCACAGAACTTCACAGAAGTATCCAGAACAACTCGTGAGAGATCAACAAAATGCTCCTCAAAGGTGCAATAGCAAGAGTACCTCCATCACAGCGAGGAAAAAGTTTTTACTCCAGATTCTTTCTCATTCGTAAAAAGTGGAAGGACTGTAGGCGGATCCTCGATCTCAGAGAATTAAACACCTACTTGAGAAATCAGTCCTTCCGCATAACAAGCCTACACAATGTCCTTCTGCGGTTGAACCAGGGAGATTTTATGTCTACCCTAGAATATGCCTATTTCCACATCCCCATCCACCCAGCTGATACCTGAGATTCATGGTAGCAGGAAGCCATTTTCAATTTCGAAGTCCTGAAGGCCTGAAGTCAGCTCCCAGAATATTCATGAAGTGCCTAGCTCTTATAGCAGCCTTTCTCAGGAGAAGAAAACATCAAGTATTCCCATACCTAGAGGGTTGGCTGATTAAAAGCAAACACCTATGTAGGGGCACGCAGGTCAACAAGAAAGAACGTTTCCTTGCTCCGCAGCTTAGGCCTGGCTCTCAACTGGGAGAAATCCAAACCCCAACCATCACACACGATCACTTTTATAGGGGCAAAACGGGACACTCAATCCACAATGGCATGTACCACTGTGAAAAAACAGCAGAAACTAATATCTCTAGCAAGATCGATACAAAGAAAAGACTACATTTCAGTGTGCCTCTTCAAGTCCTTATTGGGCATGATCTCCTTATGGATTCCTCTAGTTCCTCTCTGCAGACTTAAAATGCACCCCCTGCAAGAGCAGCTCAATCTACAATGGCTCCAGGTTTCAGGAAGCCTCTAAGATCAGATAAACATTTTCTTCATCGCCCAGCACCGTGGATAGTCACCACAGATGCCTCCCTGGAAGGTTGGAGAGTGGTTTTACAAGACCTACGGATAAGTGGCAAGTGGCAAGTGGCCATTAGAGTTGCACACAATGCACATCAATCTGCTGGAGCTCAAAGCAGTTCACCTAGCTTTCCTCCCAAAGATTGCAAGTTCAGAAGTGGTAAAAAGAACGGACAACGCCACTACAATGCATTACCTCAACAAACACGGAGGCACAAGATCTCTTCCTCTCTCCAGGGAAGCTCAGAAGATCTGGAACTGGGCGGCGCAGCATGTCATACTGTCCACAGCAGTGCACCTTCCGGGCTTTCAGAACACGGTAGCAGATTCGTTCAGCAGGCAAAAATCAATGTGTCACGAATGGGAATTGGACCAATCCACGGTCAATCACATTTTTTCTCAGTCGGGAACACACAATCTCGACCTATTCTCCATATGCTGATACTTTCCAAGCTGGCATCACCAAAAGGGGTCATGGGGGAACGCATTTTCCGTAGCTTGGTCAGGAATCTTTTCATACGCTTTTCCACCAATCTCCTTGATACCAAGAGTCTTAACAAAGAAGAAGAAGAGAACCGCGCACACTGATATTAATAGCCCCGTCTTGGCCTCACCAGCATTAGTTCACAGAGCTGCTTCTTCTGTCAGTGAAGCCTCACATCCCACTGAGAATATCTCAGCATCTGCTTACAATGAGCAACGGACAAATCTTGCATCTGGATCCTCAATTAGTGCGATTATCAGCATGGCTCCTGAGCACAGGGAATTTTCACATTTAAACTTTCTGCAAGAGTGCAGGGACATTCTAGCCAGAGCAGCCAGCACCAATAAGGCTTACTCATGTAAGTGGAAATGGTTTTGTTTGTGGTGTCATCCACAGCAAATTGATCCACTTTACTCATCTCCGGAGCAGATATTACCTTATTTGTTGCATTTAGCACACTCCGGCCTTGCGCATTCCTCTATAAAGGTTCACCTGGCCGCGAATGCGTTTTATAGACGCTCAGACTCTTCACCTTCATTATGGTTGTCTAGGTTGATTAAACGATTTCTGAAAGGGCTTTTCAGAATGTTTCCACCATTCAGACCTCCTCCTCCTCCTTGGAATTTAAATATTGTTCTTGTGCAACTTATGAAGCAGTCTTTCGAGCCAATTCATCAAGCTTCTATTAAATTCCTCTCCTGGAAAGTCACCTTACTTGTTGCCCTCACATCAGGCAGACGATTCAGTGAGACATAAGCACTTTCCTTACAGTAGCCGTTTTTACAGATTGAAAAAAAAATAGACTAATCTTGCGCACTAATCCGCATTTTAATACAAAGGTCCCTTCGGATTCCCATCTGAATGAGCCCTTAGTTTTCAAGACATTCTTTCAAAATCCGACGACTCCAGCTGAGAGAACATTACACTCTTTAGACATTAAAATGTGTATTAAATTCTATTTAGACAGGACTAAGCCATTTCACAGCTCCAACTATTTGTGGCTTTCAGTGCACCAGACGGGGTCAACCGCTCTCTAAACAGAGCATAGATAAATGGATCTCCTCAGCAATTCAATTTTGCCATCAAGCAGCGGGCAAGCCAATACAATCTTCTGTCCGTGTGCATTCAACGCAGGCAGTTTCTTCTTCAGCATCGCTGTTTGCTGGTGTACCGCTGCAAGACATTTATAGAGCAGCAGCATGGAAGAGCTGCCATATGTTTACCAGACATTACTGCTTGGAAGCATTATCTCAAGGAGAGGTAGCGGTGGGACTAGCAGTCCTCAGGGATCTTTTCTAGTGAAGGTGAGCTACTTCTTTCATCCCACCATCCTAATGTCAGGTATGCACATTGTCTATGACTAGTCATCTCAGATCCATGCTAAATATTTATTGCAATGTCCCTATAATGTTAAAAAAATAAATAATATATATATATATATATATATATATATATATATATATATATATATATATATAATTATTATTATTATTTCTATACATTGGTGTGTGTTAACATGCTTTCAATGTATGTATTGAACAGATTGCAGGAGTATTACAATGTGCATTTCTACTGCTTACTACTTTACTACTCTGATTCAAGCGTGTGAATCTATGAAAGTTCCAATACTGGAGTAAGAAAATTAGTTACTTACCTGTAACTTTAGTTCTCCAGTATTGGAATCTTTCATAGATTCACATGCGACCCGCCAGCCTCACCGGAGAAGCTCACCTTCACTTCTCTTTTTTCTTTTTCATGTTATACGCACTTGTGCTCTGAAAATCTGAGGTACTGGAGCTTCTCTCAGGAGGTTTCTAAAGGGTGGTGTCTCCTGATTGGTGGATTCTGAAGTTTGGTCCCTTTTCTTAAAATGACTCTGATAGAATATTAAATTAAGAGGCCTAAGGACCCTTAGGTTTAATCTATGGTAACACTGCTTGGTTAAATGTACCGGGGGCTCCCATCTCAATGACGGGGAATGATTCAAGCATGTGAATTCAATACTGGAGAACTAATGTTACAGGTAAGTAACTAATTTTCTAACCAAGAGACAGGTACCAGAAAACCAGCTCCACCAGTTTATACCATACAGTCATGGACTAGGCTCTGGAGGTGATATCTATCAGGCAGCCAGAGTTCCAGCAGGAGATTGAGAGCATTTGTGTTCTGGCAGCTGCCAAAGCTCCTCAAAAGTTTACTCTGGCTATTGAAGCCAGGTACTCAGGAAGCTTGAGGGAATCTGAAAGAAGACTTTGTCTGGGTCTGCAACCTCCAAAGTCTCTGCTCAGTATCAGCTTTCAAAGGAAATCCACTTTTGTCCTTGACAACAGACTGTGATGGTGATGATGCCATCCCTTATTAAGATATCATCCTCCAGTATGAAGGCAGAGGCCAAGTGTCTTGAAACATGCATGAAAAAAGTCACTTCAGTGGTCTGTCGGCCCTCCCCACCCCGAACCTCAAGTGAGAGTCTCAGAGACATTTTGGTGAGTACTGCCTTTTTGGTACAGACATGACCACCTAAACTCATTCTGCCAGCTAAGGCCTTCCAGCTTCTAAGCTCCTGACCCCCATCCTGGTTCTCAACTACTAGTCAAAGAAGAGGTGAATTTTGGTTAAGAACAATTCTCCTCTCCTCACCCACAGCCTCCGAAGACTTTGACTTTCTTGAGGAGCTTCCACCCTCTTCAGCTTCATCTGATAAGCATCTCTCCATTTACTGTGCGTATTATTAGAACTGGAAATTCTTCTCAATGTCATACCATGTACCTTTTGTAGCTGACAGATGTAAACGTCTACAATTTATATTTGGTAAATAACTTGTGTTGACACGTTCACGCAATATAAACAAAAAGAACAGTATAACATTAAAAGGTTAAAAGATATTACTCCAAACGTTTGGAACTAGACACCTTGGAAAATGACAGGTTGCTGAGCTTGATGGCAGACTGTAAAGATTCTAACCATCTCTGTCCGTCCTCTCTCTTGTTCAGTTAAGTAAGCTCTGCTCTCATTTTGTACAGAAATCTTCCTGGATAAAGCCAAAATCTTTCCACAAAATACACACTTGAAATATTTTTTTCATAGCACAAACTGTTATAGTTTTACACCCTTGCCACCCTTATGAATGGTTTTCACTTTCAAACATGTGAGATAAACCCACTTAACTACAAAGAAATAAGTCCTAAGTCCTACATCATACATATCTCAGATTACTGCAGGCTAAACATTCCTTTCAACATGATAACTGAAAGGTATTTCTCCTCCCTATTATACTTTCCAGACATGCAGTGGCATATCAAGGGCCGCCTGGGCCTTACTGCATGAAAGGAAAAATGTGTTCATGCATCCCATGTTGGTGATGAAAGCCAGATTTATGGTGCTCTGGGCCCCTCACACTTTTGGATCTGAGTGAGCTGCACTGAGGGTAGCCGCTGATCTTCAAGTCCCTGATTCTTCCGGTCATACTCTCTCTTCCCATCTATCGTGCTATAGAAGTACCACATGCATATATACATCTGTCCCCCTCTCTCATGCCCATCCGCCTTTCACACGCTTCTCTCTATCCCTTCCTCTGTCTCTTTCATTTCTGCCTCTCACTCGTTCTGACCACCTTTCTCTCCTGGCGCCACTTAAGCTGTCTCCTCGTTTCTCCACTTGCCCCTCTTCCTCAGTTCTCTTTCTCTCTCCTAACATCTCTCTAATTTACCTCTTCTCTCTGCTTCCTATTTCTTTGACAATCTGGATGTGGCTTTTCAGGAATTTAGCCACTGAATTGATCAAACAAGCAGGGTTTGAGCATGCCCCCCAAATTAAAATGAGTAAAAAAGGACAGCTGTTCCTGGTTCACCAAAGAACTTGTGAAAGCTAAACTACAAAATTGACGCCTTGAACTTAATTGGCGGAAAAGTTATAATAATTCTATTAAGTTATCTTTTAAAGGATCAATGTTTAATTATAAGAAGCATATCATCCAAGCTAACGAGCTTCTTCACTAATAAGATGGATACATCCCAAAATCTGCAGAAAGATGTATTTAATATTGTGAACAGTCTCTCTAATATGGACACAATTATTCAGTTTTTTACTCATTTCCAAGAGTTGCATGGAACCAAATGAGTTCTTTGTGAAAAAACATTATCGTCAAAATAGAGATAGCTGATAGTCGGGATGTGGACTGTGACTGCCCATAGAGGGAGGAGATTATTTTTAGATTTGTGAAATTTTTAGAGTTGAAAACTGAGGATGTCCAAGTTAAGTGATGCAGTGTATAGCTCCTTCTATTACAGACTCTTACTAATCTTTGAAATGTTGGTTGTTACTGAAAAAACATGATAAACCAAAAATATCCTAACAATTTCCACCCTGTTTCTTCCTGCCTTTCTGTTCTAAATTGCTTGAAGCTCATAGAGCGCAGGAGGTGAGCTCTTTCCTCTCAGATTCAAGCTATCTGGATCTTCACCAACCTGGCTTTCAGACACAACATACTACAAAAACAGTGTTCTTATTAGATATAGATGATCTGAGGAGGGAGTTGGATGACGGGCATGTTTCAACACTTATACTACTTGATTTATCAGTGGCGTTTGACACGGTCTGTCACAAGGCTTTATTGGATCGACGGTCAATGGCAGGTTTCAAGAGGAAGGCCTGTTTAAAAAAAAAAACAAAAAAAAACTTTACTCCCTTTTGGTGAACAGAACCCAGGCAGTGCAAAACTACTTTTCAGGGCTCTGGACTTAAAATGTGAGAGTATGGTGTTCCAAAAGGATCTGCTTTTCGACCCACCTCTTTAATATCTATATTTTTTAAAACATCTTTATTGGAATTTTATTTTATGCATTCTAACGGTCGTGGTAGATTTCTCAAGAGACTGCATAGTTAGATACTTCTCAAGGAGGATTCTCTATTCAGCATCCCCTAAACACTTAGTGACCCCAAGATTCAGGAAATCAAAAACAGGAGGGCACCATTTGGAGTGTCCTCCAGTAGAGATGTGTTCTATCTCGGAACTGGCCCAACTTAGGAAAGTATTAAAAACATGTCTCCTTACACCGAAATTTCACAATTATATACTCTGCTTTCTTCTCCTGTTACAGCCTCAAGAGTCCCTTGGGTGAACAATGTGCTCTACAAATATTCCTTAACCTAACACTCTCTTACAGCTATCTTATTACTTCTTTGATCTCTTCTTGACTTCTTTCCCTGACATCCTTCTTTCAGCCCAGTTTTTCTTCCTCTTCCCTATACTTTTTTGTTTATTCTTATTTCATTTGATCTTTTGGCAATTGTTTCTTCTCTTACCTATTTTTCACCCTTTTAATGTTGTTCTTTACTTTACTCTTTTCCTTTTTTTTTTTTTTTTGCATATCCTTTCTCTTCTTTCTCATAAGCTGTCCTCTGTGTATAAGAAAGAGAATGGACTGTTCCTGCAAACATCTCGCTATTTGAAATCCAAAATGGTAATTTGTTTCGTAAAGCACTTTTGTTAATTAAGAGGCTGAACTTCAGAGACAGGAGTTTCAAAGTACTTCCTTACAGAGATTGAGGCGCAGTGGGGTAAAGTGGTGTGCCACAGTTCATACAATGAGGTTAGTTCGAGAACCAGAATTAGTTAGCCTGTTATACCACGGTCACCAATTTAGTCACTTTTGCTCTCATCTAAAGAGAGATTTGCTGTCCTGAATGGATATGGAGAGCTATCAACTTTCTGTAACCTTTGAGGCTAGTAGGGCTGCAAAAAAATCAATATCGTGTGCTTTCCTGACATGTGTCTATTTTGTTTCATCTCTGTCCAAAAGAATGAAAGCCTGTGGGTTGCATATCAAGCCAGGCCATGTGCGGAGGTGGGGTGCCCCCCCCACACCCGATTTTATTTCCTTCTGTCAAAGTGTAGGCAGACAGAGGGCCCCAGCCTCCATAGGACAGGTGACAGATAGGGTGACTGCTGAGTGTTACTGGTGGAGAAGCTGGGGGCGGTGGGGGTACATTGCGCTGCCGGCAGACAACCAGGCTGGCGGCAGACTAGCATTGTGGCAGCTCAACAAAGCGACTCCAGGACTAGGCCAGGTTAAGAGTGGGAACCTGATAGACTTGAGTGGTTCTGGCCAGGGCCTGAGCAGTGGAGACTCTGTTTTTTGGTTTGGCCTGGCATAGATGGTTAACCAGGCAGCCACAGAGAAGCTACCAGAACATTGGCTTGCCTGGTTCTTCTCTTCTTACAACGCATAGTGGTCAAGTGATGCTGGGGCTCACAGCTTGGCCCTGGGTGCTGCCCTTCAGCAAAGGAATTTCTGTGGCAGGGGTCGAGGAATCAGACACTGCGGAGCCACATTTGGGAGAAGTGAACCCATCATGTTGATTTCCCCTAGGGATGTGGACTGCCACTCTAGTCATTGGTGGAGGCCCTGGGCAATGGAAGGGTTTCCTTCTCCCCGTCTCCTTTTACTTCCCCCCTCTGAAATATGATCTGAACTGACCACAGAAACATGCCATTGGGTGGTTTGGGGTGTACTGAGGGGCATATTCTTGGACATTACTAGACTGTTGCACCCTTTTGAGCATCCAGACCAGGGTTCTCTGTCCAACACATTGAGGTTGTCCTAGTGATCCACCCCAATAAGAAGCAGCAAGCACCCCCAGGAACTTGTGACAGGCCAGAGGGCATCGGGGAGTGACATCTGCAGGATACTTTGTCCACCATGATGAAGGGCAGTGGCAGAGCTGCTCCTTCTTAACGCAAGATCGACATGTTTAGCATGCCTGCATCTGAGACCCAGGTGCGGTTGACAGAGGGGTTGGAAATGAAGGTGCCTCGACAGGGCTGGACCAGCAATCTTGAACGCCATCCTTCAGGCTATCTGCGACTCATGCACAACTCTTGAAGGGCAGATAAAAAGCATCTGCCTGAAGTTGTCTCTTCTCCAACAAGATTTGAGCAATGTGGTAGGCCATATGATAGAAGCAAAGACCCTGATCACCTCAGCTTATTTGGACAAAAGCCATCTCTCTGATAAAATGTGGAACTGTTTCATGACAATCGGAGGATGCTGAAGGCTGATCTCATCAAAACAGCATATGCTTGGTGGAAATCCCTGAATACATTGAGCAATTCTTCTCCAACTGGTTTAAATCCTGGGTCCAGAAAATTTACTTTCGGCTACATTTGTGACTGAACTGGCGCACTGAGCAAAATAACAAAACAAAAATACCTTTGTTGTATGACACATCCCACCTGACTACATTATCCTGAGACTGCTGACCACTAGGTGGTTGTCAATATGGCACACAATAAAACAACTGTCACTCTGGATTCCTCACAAGTAATGATTTTCTCAGAGTATATGTACTTGGTGCAACAAAAAAAGGAAACCTTAATCGAGGTATGGATCCGATTTGGAGAAATGCAGAACACATGCATGATCCTGCAACCAGCTAAGGTCGAAACGATCCACCAAGCTTAAACATATTTTGTTGAAACTGCTGAGGATGCCTGTGACTAGATGGAGAATACAATTATGTAATGTGAAAAGATGTGACATAATGTGTGCTATGTACAGCAGTAAATGAATCATGAAACATTTCTTCACATTGAGTTTGCATTTTAGGCACCAGGCAGTATCCTTTTTAGGATGCACAAGTCCTTCCCCACCAATGTGGCATGCTTCATCATTGAACCATGCTCCACTATGGGTGTGCGATGCAGTACCCAGCGGTGCAGTTTGAGGGTGATTCTTTTATTTTGCCTTCCTAGGTCTAAAAAAAGCATTTTTGCACGCCGTGGCGCCACTGAAGCAGGAAGGGGATAGTGATAACGATACCTGTGGATAACCAAAAATAATTGTTTTAATTGAGCATTATCCATGTTAAGATAAAAAAAGGAGAGAGTGGATCCCTGGTCCATGATACTTTGATTTGTTGTACATGTTTCATGCCTTTGTTGACTTTCTTAGGGTGGGTAGCAATTCCTCAGGACCTAAATTAAAACCATAATCTCCTCCTAAGCGACCTGTGTATTTGAGTGATTGACATACATTTTAGGTGTAAATTGAAAAAACAAAAATAGCTTTTTTTTTTTTTAAAGAATGTTATTGTCATAGAGCATTTTCTCACCAGATGGTACCTGTATAACATTCCATGCATATAGTAGACACTGCAAATGCATATCAAACACACGTGAGAACTGCCCATGTTGTGAAATTAGTCAATGGGGAAATAATATCCTTACTCTTAATTTTAGTTCTTCAGCCCCACTCTGAGACAGACTCCTGGCACCCTTCACTTTATTACAGTGTGGCTGATAAGTTTGTTTGGATCTATAAACTGATACATTTTTAGTAGCATACTTTGTTGGTTCTTAATTACTGCCACTTAACCGTGACCTGGTGGTTCGTGTACTGAGGTTCTCTGCTCCCGAATGGTCCTGGGTTGGAGGAGCCTGGCAGGTTTTAAAATTGAAAAATCACTTGATTCAGGTGTGTGCATTCTTATGGTGCTTGCGATATATCAACATGTGACATAAGTGCATTTAACACTTCTCAAATATAACAGGCAATTGGGGCAATTTTGGATAAGTAATTGGAAGGAAAGTTCGCTCTTTTGCATTTATTAAATGTGATCTTTAGGTTCAGGTATGTAAATTCTCTTTGGGCTTGTGTTCTATTGGGCCTCTGACAAAAGAGTACTCTATCATCTGAATCATTTTCGTATAAGCAATTGGGGGTATTTTTATGAGACTAGATCAGTCATGAGAGTAAGCATGTTATCAAATCTGTGTTGGTTAATCTGCAAGTAAGTACATTTATTGTTTTCAGTTATTTAAAACCATAACAATTCACCATATAAAATAGTATATGATATTTGTCATCACAAATGAATCATTTATAATAGAGCATATAGTTAAAAAGACAAGAGACTAATAATCCCTTAACTGCCCACTCGTTGCTATTTAAGACGCAGAGTGCAGGAAAAAAAGGATCACCCTACCTATACCTATACACAACCATTACTATGTCCCTGATCAACCAGTAGCCGGTAGAACTATCACAATAAAGTGCAGTTGAAACCAGCTGTATAAAGTGTGGTATGCCACCAGTAAAAACGGAAGGGCAACACTTTACCCTAAGGAAGCATTCTTATAGCTGATATTATAGACATCCTTTAAGCATTTCACAGTCCTAAGAACTACCGTAATCCCCCCCTAAAGAGAACTGTTGCTAATGGTGACCTACAGGAAACAATACTAAATGCTGAAAGACATAGGCCCCACAAAAGTGCATCTGTGACTCCGAGCTAAAGCTACCGATTGTCTCCCACTTAATAAAGTGCAACATACAGTCAATAATAGTGCTTGTCTTCGAATACCAATGACGTCTGGAGGCAATCGGTCTACCCAAATGGCCCTCTTATTAAAAAGCTTAAAACCTGCTTCTGACACTTCATATTTCTCGATATTTGCTATGCCTTATGTCTGCTTAAAATGCAGTAATAAAGATTTAGAAGATAATTAAGACCAACTTGATAAAGTGGTATGTGCTTTATGTTAAAATTCAATTTTAAAAACAGAAAGATTCCAGTTTTAAGACCCTATACCAGCTGATTGCTCCTATTAAGTCCTTTTAAGCGATCTTCAGAATATTTTGATGTTAGCTGTGCATTGCCCCCACTCTGGCAATTTTTTGTAGCTTTTTGGCATTACCTGATTCCTAAGTGAAGAAATATTGGTTTAAGCCAGAAGCACCTTAGGCCGTTCAAACCACTACAGAGGCACACTTTGTGCATTAGGGATTAAAGCTTGGAGTTTCACAGTCTACATTTGGAGGCCGCAGTCCCTTTCAGGTGCCTGTATTTGTATACTTTTAGAGGTATTATGTCACATCTTAGCCTCATTAGGTCTATTTTCTTATCTATGAAGTTATGGATAAATACAAAACCCACCCAGTGGACTAGTAAAGAGTAGTATACAAATCCACATGGGCCTTCAGTGATAGCTTATGTCTGTCATCCTTTGCAGATTTTAACCTTGCGTTTTATACAAGAATTTTGACTGCCAGTTTCGGAAGCAGGTTTAGGGCAAGGATGTCCTGGGAACTCAAGCCGTCAATTGAATCTTTCACGTAGGTTTCCCAAAGGAGCGTATTATCCTGCATACTTAACCATATTAACTCCCTTGATGAACTGGTCAGTGCCACCTTGACATAGTAACTTGCTTGCATACTTGAATTAAATTTCAGGTTGGATTTTGGATGATATGATGGCATCCGCTGCTAAAAAAGTCTGTAACAACTAAATGGCTAAGCAGTCCTTAAATATGAGTGAGCCATATGATAATGTTGGTATAAATTTAGCTTCAATAGCACAGCAGATTGCTGTAAGGACTGGACACTCATTTGTTTTAACAGTTTTTGAAAACTACTGATCATGGCTGTTGACATTTCCTTCAGTGAAGCTGAATTTGATGCGAACCATGCTGACCAAAATTAATATACTGTATGGTCGGTACCTGTTGTAATTTCAGCTGACCCAAGCTGAATATGACTTTCTTATTCATTTTCTTTCCGCAGACCATTATTTTTGTCTTTGAGGTAGTAATAGACATCTTTTTATCACGGCCATAAATGGCAAGAACATCCAAAGATCTTTGAAAGCTGATTTTATTAGCCTGCAACTTTATATAGTTTGAGGGAAATATCCCTCTGCCATTTCTGCACTTGGGATCTCTATTGGTCTGTTTTGGACATGAATACAAATTCTTTTTGCTGTGGGTTAAGTGTTGGGAACAAACACAATAATGATAAAACATGTTTTTAAGTGAGTTAAAACTTGTACAGTATTTTCAGAATTATAATATTTGTGATGATCCTTTCTGTAATTGCAATGACCATGGTATCTCATCAAGAGCAATGCTGGATGTGCTCAAGCATCCTTATTAAAGAAACAATCAAACATGCTGTGTCCATCTGGGATTACTTTTCAGGAGTAACCATGGCATATCCTCTGGATTATGTTTTTTTCCACCTTTGCACCGTTTGCATATGCACCTAAATTTGCTCCTATGCTAATTTATTCAGACTGTTACAGGTTGGGTGTTATTTTATGTTTGTTTATAGATTACACTAATCACCTGTGAGGTTATCCAGGTGCTTTGCAGGCGGGTAGACGGCTGACTCCCTGGTGAGTTTATATATAACAGCTCCTGTTTTTTGACAGTTGAGGATCAGCCTGATGTCTTCTACTGCTGCAGCAAGGACTCTCGATGCTGTGATTGGGCCGGAAACCTGATTGTGTGGTGTCTAGAAGTTGGTGTGCATTGACATAGTGAGTCACTTGCTTGTTGATGGCTTTCTCAATGACTTTGGCTGGGTAGGTTAGAAGGAAGATTGAGGAGTAGTGTGCTAGTTTAATGGGGTCTGGTGAAGGTTCCTTTAGCTGTGCTTTGACCATGGCATATTTCCAAGCATCCAGGAATGTTTTAGTGGTAATGGAGTTGTTCAAGATATGGATGAGGACTTTGTTGTCTGGAGAGGTGTCCATCTTGTAGATGTGGTGTGGAAAGGGTTCGTTGCAATTTTAGGGTTGGATGGTTTTCACGATGATACCAGTTTGTTGGATGTTGATTTTTTTCTTGATGCAGTTGGGGAGTTTCCTTGGTAATTTGTGGGTAGGCTTATGGTGAGAACACAGGGGTTCGGTTGAGGGTCAAAGTTGTTGTAGATGGATTTGGTTTGGTTGCTGAAGTATTCTGAGAGATTCTGACAGTGGCTGGTGAGGTGAAGTCTTTGGACGAGCGCAACAATTTCTTTACAGCTGTTGTCTATGCGCTTTACTGGGGCCACCTTCTTAGTTGCTGTGATCTACTGGTGGTAGTGTCTCAGGACTGCTTTTTAAGTCTCCTCGTTGTTTTCATTGTGTTCTGTTCTTCATCTTCTTTCCAGTTGTTTGCAGTGTAAATAGTTCATAGTGGCAGCTGGATCTGATCTAGGGATTGGTACAACTCACAGACCTCTGTTGAGTACTTTCCTCTTAGATTTTAAGATGCATTCTGATAAGTTGACTATGAGGTCTTGCTTCTGCTCAATGGTGGGTCCTGGCGCTTTCCTCAGATGATTATCTGTGGTTTCTTTATCCATTGTATAGGTGGAGATCCTCTGGTTCTTTGCTTGCCTCTTGCTCTTCCCCAGCCTCTTCCAAAAAAACAAAAAAGCTTGGTTTACATTGTTAAATTGTTAATGGTGGGAAACCAAAATTATGTTCCCAAAATAGCAGTGGTTAATAAAAGTCAGGACCAACTGGTCATTTGGCATGATTCTTCACTGCTACTCCACTCAACTGAGCTGGATGTCCATCTTTGGGATCTTGGTTTCTTCTTTTGCTTGTTAATAGACTCTGGGACTGAAGGTTGGTACACCTTTCCTTGACTGAATTTCTTTGTATCTTTTTGCAATTTCATGATTATTGTATGTTGTGAGAACTTTTTTTCTCAGTCATATCTTTATTAATCTCTTACAACTTCTTTCAAGTGGAGGGTTAATTGGTTGCCTTCAGTGCGATTATTCTTTCTTTAAAAGTAGATTGTCTAAGATTATATTGGGTTCACTAGTAACAAGTAATCTATTGAGGATTTTATTTGTCCGTAAATATTCAGTCATTATCTCCCCTTGTGGATCTGTCTTAACTGGACTTTCTTAAGGAGTGAGAGAAACTTCCAATCTTCTAGTAGGCCAATAGTGGGTGTATTGTTACTGTTCCCCAAAAGCAATGGGGTGCCCAACATTTCCACCACCATATCATCATCAAAGCTCAGATCCTGTATAACCGGCATGGCAGTGGTAAAGAACATCCCACATGGTTACATTTCTAGTGGGGTTCAAGTGATCTAATGATTCTTGGGTACTTGAGTCTAGTGAATCAAGTGCTCAACAAAACTCCCACAGCTGCGCTGCTTTACATGTAACACACAATTTACAGGGGAATGAGCGGGATGGAGTAGTCTGTCACATATCTGCCCTATCAATACTTTAATGCAAAAAATATGTCATTTTGTGTGCTATGTAGAACAGACAATCAAAAATGAACATTTGTTCACATTGATTCTGCACTTTAGGCACCAGGGAGTATCCTGTATGGGATGCACACACTCCCACGTGCAAAGGGACATGCTTCATCATCAGGCTGTGCGCATGTTGGATGGTCAATGTAATAGCCAATGGGTCCTGTGTTGGGGCACATTGGTGGAGATGTTTTCTTTTGTATTCTCTGGTTCAAAAAGGGCCTTAGACGCATGCACAGGTTCCATTGAAACAGAAAGGGGATATTGAGTGGTAAAGTGAAAATATTACCTATCGATAACCAAATGGATAACCAAAAATAATTGCTTTAATTAATGTGCATTAATCATGGTAAGATTAAAAAGGAGGAGAGGCGGGGAGTTCCACTCCTATCTGCACCAGATGCAACCCCAGTGGTTAATTTGTAAATAAAAACGTGCCGGTGCCCAGAGCTCTCGCCTGAAAATCACTGCAGTTTTCTGCTTTTTCCCTTTGTGATGCTTTTCTGTCTTTCTTTGATCCGGCTTTCCCATATGTGTCTTTTGCTCGCAGTAATTGACTGATGGAGAAAAATAAGTGGCGGCCCTCAAAAATAAGTGCTGGTGTCCTTCACCGGCAACCACTGGCTCAAATTAAGCTCTGTGCAGCCCCCTTCCAGAGAGAAGGGTACATGCTGTATAGGTGAACAGAATCTATGTTTGAGGATGGACCTTGATGGCATGTAAATGTTTTCAGAGTGCCGTGGGATCAGAGCTCCGGAGCCACCAAAGTCCCAAGCCACAACACTGCACAGACTTTGTTTGATCCCCTTTGTTGTCAGTTTTGACTATTTCCTGTGCTTGATCTGCTTGAGGTCCAATTTTACTGGTGACACTTGTTTCTGCATTCTCTCGCCTCCTGCTAGTGTGGGTAGAGATTGATACTGACTAGTGGGAGGAAGCTTTGCTGATCATTTTCCTTAATTATTCACTTTACACTTAAGGGAAATAAAACTTTGTGGTGGGCTAGGGGAGAGAGGCTTCCCTTTCTTGCTTCTTCCCCTAGCTCAGTGAGTGTATTTTGCCTCCATTTGACAACATGCAAATGGTTTCAAAGTTGCAAGGTGCAGATACTCCAGTTCCCAATGTGTAGAGAGGGAAATGCTGGGGTGACTTTTACAGGCACTTTCATACATGGTTCTTAGCTGTTATGGTCTGGTTCATGCTGATAGACCATGTTTCTATACCCTCATTAACCACCATGACATATTAGCTTCCTGATAGGCAGTACAGAAACCTGTTCTGGAATGTCAGTGGGCTTAATAATAGGATCAAGCGAGGGATATTCTTAAATTCTGTCATAAACCTTGCCCCCGGTAGTGTTCCTCCTTCAGGTGACCCACTTGCTTAGTGGAAATGACATGCAGAGGAGCAGCAGTACATGTTCTCCCCCTCTGTCCCCTCATTCTCATGTATCATCTAATTTTTCAGGTCTGCCACTGATGTGGCTGGGATTTGGCAGGTGAGGGTGCTGCCTCAGGGCTGGTTCTGTGCATTGTCGTTTCATGTTCCAAAATGAATTTCAACATACAGTTCCTTATATATGTGCAGGCGCTGTACAAGGATTTATTGTCCGGGTTAATGGGGTGTTGCCTCTCCCTTTCTGATTGGATGTGGGATGTGCCAGCGGTGCCCCCTCTCTTCGCTTCTTTTTGCGCTGATCATTAAGCCACTTGCGGAGTGCATCAGTGTGGGGCCCGAGTGCGTATACTGAAATTTCGGTCCGGACATGAAGCCTATTTACTCCTTTATATACAACAGCCTGAATGTTAGACTCCAAGACTGGTGAACATTCTGCATATATATTGTGAATCATCTGGCCTTTGAGCCATCTGCTCCAAGTCACTGTGCATTCTGATCACCAAATGTCATACCCATTTTCTGGGCCTGACAGTGCTTGAACGGACACTGACCACTTCAAAACCTGAGTTCATATCTTTCCAGGGATGCTAAACAGTGCTTAGGCCCCACTTCACTGCAAAATCAAAAAATATCTGGAAGTTTGGAAAACTGATATCCATTGCCAATATCTATAATGGGTTGGGAGGTACTTTTTAAAATGAATGCTGCCCCCGTTTCCTGTATGCACTTCAGAACTATTCATACACCCTCCCCACCTATAATCTCCTTTCTTTGGAGGTTCCTTACGGCTGGTGCTCAGCTGCAGGTTTACTTACTGAATGTATACATCACTGTTTGATGGGAGTTGGACATACCAGACACCTGCCTCTATTAATGAGCTTCCCACCTCGTCGTCATTGACCACTGGAGTTTTGGTGACCAGTACGACTAGGTCTTTACACTACAAATTGATCTCCTCCAGACCTAGAATCTAGATAATCCTATACAGCTCTTCCCTACGGGCTACCTGAACTTACCAAAGTCCCTCTCACTTACTGAAGTGGTTCCAGACCCCCACGGACGAGTCTTCCCTCTAGCAAGAGTACTTGGCTTCCCAGTGTGCCAGGCCTTGTGGTGGTCTAGGTCCTGAGACACAGTAGGAATCCCAGAGATCACAGTTGTGTGGGCTGACTACTATATTGTCCACAGGCTTTTCAGATACCTGCAATTTGGTCACAGCCTCGAAAAACACAATAACTTGCTTTTGACTAGATCATTATCACAATCTGTAATTGTCTGAATGATTAGGGTGGACACAAATCACTGCTTGTATTGATAACAAAATAAAGTGATGGGTAGGTTTGGAACACTGGCATCTGTTTTGTTGTTTGGTAATAATGTGAAAGCCTCCAAAATTATTTATAAAAACAAGAAATAGGACTTTGAGATAATCAATGTCTAAGAGACCACAAACAGCAAAAATACACTGATAGGATCATTCCGTGCCAAAGAAGAGCTGATTCAGGCAGTTGAAGTTGTGCTCATGTTCTCACTGTTCTGCAACTGTTATAGAAGTGACAATTGTATGTTGTCTCTTCCAGAAAACATTCAGTTGGTAAAGGAGGATGAGTTTGAGTTTTCAGTTCCTAGTCCTAGGACAGCGCCTGTATAGAGAAAGTCCTGGAACTACACCTCAGGATGATACTAAGAAATGTATATAAGGAAGAGGCTTGCATCAGTTCCTTACAGTAGTATTTCATATTTCAAGGCATCCATTCCAGAGACTTCACAGGAGACCTTGCTACTCAAAGGCACACTGCTTTAGAATCCTCATGTGGAACCTATGATCACACCTTTTTTCCCCTGCATTGCTATGTGTAATGTTGGCAGTGGACAGCATTTGAACATTTCTTGAGGTTCTTGCAAACAAAGCGCTAGACATTCTAGCCCTGTGTTCATCCAAGACTACTGATACCATGTTAGGTAGTGATAGAGAATTCCTCAGTGATACCTAAGACTTTTCAGTACCATATAGTTTCCAAGGTTTGTGTGTACTGTAGAAATAAATTGGGAATTACTTATAGAATTTACCTTCAGTGTAACTAAGTTTATTATGATGAAACATTACTTATTACCTCGAAGAGCAAAAAAGTAAAAGCAGTAAGTGCTATCTGTTGTGAGGAATGGACACAATCTACTGTTTAACATATTGAACATTCCACCCACGCTACATTCAGAGTACGTACTACAAGGAGTCTACTTGCTTCTGAGCAAACAAGCAGTTCACTGAGTACAAGGCTTCACAAGAACAAAGGAATGTACCCGATTTACTTAAGGTGCATCACTAGGAAATAATGCAGCACCAACTTGGATCTAAGGACAGATCCCAGTTATCTTGATATAGAAAAATACAGGATATTGGTGTTGAAACCTAATCTCTGACAAGTCAGCAAACACCAGAGTTAGATACAAGATAGGTATGATTGTATTCTTTCAGGAGAGTGATACTCTTTTTTTAAATAATGTGCTTTTTCTCAGGAAATCTCGGCCATCATTTTGGCACAATGTCTCTCTGATCATACTGATTGCATCATGCATATTCATAGTTCTCTGCTTAATGCTACGTATGTAACACGCAGTAGTACACATAACATCAGTGGAAGTAGTGCTCCGGAATCTGGAAAAATAAATGAACACCTTTCTGTGGTGGAAGAAAGTTTTAACACATGAGTCAAGGAGTGCTAATCCTCCATCCAGTTTTGATCTAGACGATAGTAAATAATCCCTCCTTGCTGTTATTGATAGTGCATGTTGAAGACCTTCAAATGTGGGAATAATGGTCCTGTGAAGAGTCATTGTATATTAAATAAGCATAATCTGAGGGTTTTACTATAAATGTATTCTTGAGCTGTTTTGCCTAAACCTAAAGGCAATTTAAGATAGTTACAGAAGGACAAATCAATCATGATATCCCACCTAAACAAACAGGGAGGCCTGAAATTCTAGACATTTTCAAATGAGGTTTAGACTATATAGCTCTGACCAACAGCTATGAATTTGACTGTAAAAGTGGATATCAACCTTGGGGACATTGAAAAACAAGCCGATGATTTGAGCAAGATTGATGAGTACGTAATCTTAAACAATCCTCATGACCGATGCTGCTATGGTTAGAGAAGGCCTTTATTAGATCATTTATTTGCAGATCATTACCAGAAAGCAAAATAAATACATGGGATTCAGTTGGAATGCTCTTTTTATGAAGTGGTTAAAAATACTTATCCATTACTTCCCTAATCTCAAAAGTGATTGAGGATGCAAGCCAGGACAGAGATTACCCTAACTGCATGGAATTGATTATCTAGAGAGTAGAAAACAATCCTGCACTACAACTTAATATGGTGACTTAGTTCATAAATTCTTATATGTGTACTTGAACTTCCCATCAACTCCATATGCCAGAAATCTAAAGGCCTCCTCTATTGCTAGGCAGTGTCAATTGGAAGAGGTACTGCGGGTCAGACAAGGTAAGAGGCAATAGAACATAAGTAGGCAGGCTTAGATGACTGGGGCTAGGTCGGATAGATGATGCTGAATGGAGGCAAGAGTGGTACAAGTAAGGTCTCCAGAGTATAAGCAAGGGTAGATGCCTTAGAGTATGTACAGTAGTTTAGATTCTAGAAGATTATTAGTGGTACTGGCATTTAGAAGTACAAGGCAAATATGAGCTAAATGCAGTAGGGATCTTAGGGGCACTAGTGCTAGGGTATAGGTAGGATTAGAGGAACTAAGGCAGAGGTATTAGGGCGGAGTCTGTAGTAAATTATTAGGTTCAAAAGAAAAACAAATTATGAGATGGGAAAGGAAGTGAACTAATTATAGAATTTAGTTAAGAATGGAGTGTAGAAGATTGTGAGCATCTTGGCAATTTCATTAAGTTGGAAATAGGTCAGTGGATTAACAGTTTTCTTGTATTATCTTTTCACCAGAGAGACATTCAGTACAAGTATTGTGTTTGCATGAGCCATACATTTTAATGTGAGCAAGGTTGTTCTAAAAACTGCCAAATATTCCTTCCCAAAGCTGTCTCATGTCAATCTAAGTATGTATCTGTCAACATTCTTCCCATGTAATACTCCTTCTGCAGAATAGGTTCTTCACATGCAGAAAGGGCTGTCTGAAGAAACCTACATAAGAAAAAATCAAACAGGCAAACTATTTCCAGGAGGTGCCTATATATGAAATCTTCAGATCAGCTACCTCATCAGCTTTCTTAATTCGTTTTTCTTTTAATTTGTTCCAACCATAAAAGATAATATCACTACAAGACAATAAAATATAAATAGCAATAAAAATACATACGTTGAACAATCATATATCATAAAACATTACCAGAATAATCCAATCACACCTCCTAATAAATTCAACATTCTTAAAAACCTAAAAAAAAGAGAATAAAATATGCAATTTATCATATCAGATCCTTCATTTTCCTCGCTGTAACAGCACTGGCTGGAAAACTTGCCTCATAAAAACAGGGATGCTGATCTAAAAGCAGTTGTAAATGAAACAGGGCAGGTTTACCTGACAAAAACGTTTCTCTAAAAGTAAAATAATATTTTTTTGATGGAGATTCATATAAGAATGACTAAATATTATAAAACTCAAGATTTTATGCTTTGAGACCAGATAACAGTTACATGGTTCCAGGGAACATTCCTTATACCAGTCCTTAAGGACTGCTAAAAAGAGTGATGAGTCCTATTGAGTCTGAATCTAGTCAGCAAGAAGCAGTGATACAGAGACATAAGTTTAAACAAGGTTCAATGGTTGGCAAGTGTAGGAGGCTGGCTCAGTATATGGTGTACACCTATAGGTGAGTCACCCTATACTGAGTCCAGGCAACCCTTAGTTGATCGTGTAGGCAACTCTAGATAACCAGAGCTCTCTTAGGGGTAGCTGTGAAGAGCAGCTAAGGCTTAACCAGGAGGGTGTAAAGTGGTTGCAAGTACCACACAGGTCAGTCAGTGAAATACACACAGGAAAGAACCACGCAAGTGTTAGAAAAATGTTTAATATTTATCATAGCACACACTCTAGAGGTAAGTTTGATATATCTCCTAACTGGAGATATGGCCATACAGAAATATACTTAGCAGCAGGTAAGCAAAGGCATAAATAACATGGGCCCCTTTGGAGGGGCCAAACCATATACTAAAAAAATGAAATGTGAAAACCACACCCAACCCACACTACCACCCAAGGACCTTAGGACTGGGGAAGTACTATTATCCCAAAGGTAAGTAGGTAGGATTCCCCAGGCGCCTGTTTGCAGAGTAGAAATCTCAGGTTAGTGTCCATGGGATAACATGGGTGAGTAGTGGTTGGAGTTTTCGTGTTTTATGACCCTTCCCAGAGGACCCGAGTTAGGACAAGGGAGGTTGGATAGTGGCCCCACCAATGGATACCTAGAATAGCGGAGTACCTACACCTGGGAGCCCAGGTGCATAGAAGGTGTGTCGCATCCACATGCTGCTTTACCGTTATGGCTTTAATGAGCTTTGAGTATATTTATGCCATTTTTATTGCCATTTCAAAGCACTCCAGTGCCAATATTTGTAGTGGGAGGGGCTGTTTCTAAGACTCTTAAATTTACCCCTGTGGGCTTTAAAATATCCTAGAAATAGGTTGCTAAAAGGTTCACGAAGATTAGTTCAGCACCGTCACTTGAAGGTACCGCACACCGTGTTATCTGGTATTTGTTGCCTACGTGATTCTAGAGCATTCTAATAGTTGCAGTTCACGTTTATCCATTTTCCATTTATTTAACAATTAATTTCTTATTAATATTCTCTGCAGTGCTATTGTGTGATTGTTGACCTATTTCTATGATACTAATTTAACTTGGTTATCTAGATCTGGTAGATGTGCTATGAGCTTTGTGTTACATTATATAACCTGTATTGCTGAAGTATTGCATGTACCACCTTGACAAAGATAGAGATAGTATCTTCCGATAAACAGTAAAGACTGAGACTGGTGTCAAGACATCGTAATATGTGACTGTACTTACTGCAAAAAAAATGAAACATTTCCAGTAAGAAAGTGTGACCTTCATCTGCCAAAATGCCACTGAGGTTGCATCATTGACCACCAACTGATAACAATTGTGCTAGGTGCAATTTAATGATAAGTCCGCTAATCTCCTCATAATCTTTGGTGGATGCATGTTTGCAAACTGAAAGTTAATGTTCTTTTTAAGATGCTACTACATACAAAACCGTGACCTCCTCTGCAGCATGCGAAGTCTATATATGGTTTCTTGTCTTGCCAGCATCATAAATGGAAAGTGAGTAAACATTGACAGGGGCAGTCTTCAAGCTTTGTTTTTAGTAGTCTTTTTCTAGTTGTACTTCTACTTGTGACTCCCCTCCTATGCCCTGCCCCTCTGTGCCACCACGCCCAAATACATGACTGTCAAGTCTTTAAATAAATGAGAAATCCCAAATTGTGTGGAAAGCAATTGTGCACTATTCTTGCCAGAATTAATCTGCATTCGCCAGTATGCCCTGCCTCGTCATGAGTGTTATGCATCAGCCTAATTGAAGCCAACACTGAAAGTAAACTATGATTTGTGGGGGGTGGGGGGTACTACTGAACAGGTGTTTTGGTACCAATTTAGCCTACTTTGTGGTCAGTAAGCCCATCCACAAAGTGTGGCAAAACACTGAGCAGACAGCTCCCTTGTAGACAGAAATGCATGCTTGTGTATTTTTATAGCATTTGATGAAGTGATGTGCCTGAAATGTTACATTAAATCATAAAAAAATAACTAATGTAATGTTATCTTCTAATTGAAAATACAGAGATATGAAAAATGCAGTCATTGGCAACAACAAACAGAAAGCAAACCTGATTGTATTAGGAGCTGTGCCAAGGTAGGTTGTGTTTTGCTGTTTCTTATTGCTGCCTTGCGATGCATTAAAACCCCTGTAGGGACATGTGGCACTATAGCCTTTGCTTAAACTTCAAAATGAATCAATGTTTCATTTACTACATGGTTCAAGTCAGTCTCTGTTTTTGTTTAAAAACAATTGTGGAGGTCTAACAGCATGTTGATGGAAATGCATACCACTTGCCATAGAAGGTCCTCAACCCTAGAGTTTGTGATTAGTCATAAGACTTAAGGTAATTAATTGACCACCATTTTAAAATAAAAACAAAAGTCACTGATCGGGGGAACATCCTTAACTATCAATACAGAATAAATGTTGGTGAGAAAATTGACTTTGGCAATGGTTCAGTCATGAATAAGAAAGCAAATAGCTGCACATACAGAAAAACAAAATGTAGTTAGTTTGGATGGTTAAAAAAAAAGGATAGGGTCTTGTTCACCAAAGAATAATGGTAAAAAATGTGCCACAAGATTTTCAGAAAAGGGAGTGGCTACATATGTGAAATTGATTTAATGGATGGGAATTACTGAGGCAGAGAGATGTGCAAAATAAAGAATGAGAAATTACTTGCGATCACCAGGCTGATTGGTAATTTAACTTATTTATTACGCAGTTTAACTAAGGACATATCCTTTCATACCACCAGGAGAACACCTATTAACCTGACCAGAATTGTTGGAGGAAACTATCTTACTAGCCTCTTGTGATGAATAGCCTGGCAGCTCCAGTTCAGAGACTCGTAAAGTGTTGTGTTGCTTTGACCCAAGTCAAATATAGCAGGGTTGTTTTCTTTCCTCTACAATCACTTAAGGCAAATACAAATGTCTTGAACAGGATTAAAATGTTCAACATGAGAAAAGCACATGTACTTGGCCTGCATTCTGCTCTGTGGACCTTGAACATTTATAAATTCCAGGCTGGATAATTCTCTTAATTTATGTGAACTGTAATATACGTGAATAATAATGAGCAGCTGACTGTGCGGAAGTTGACTTAGTGACAGAAATAACGTGTGCCAAGATACAGCTGCCAACTATTATATCTTCTTTCATGGACCAATTAGGGAGTAGTTCTTCCCAGTTGAAAGTATCATCTAATAATGTTTCATATAGGTGAGATGTTAATCGATGTATTCTGGTGTGTAATTTATGTTGACATAAGGATATGGTGGTGGTTCTAAATACTGCCTTAAATTGTGTAAGACAAACATCTGTTAATTTTTTGTCTATAATGCTACATGATGATTTGTGTCAGATTGTAACTGATGTAATGATTTAACTTGGTCCCTCAAACATTTATTGTTTTGAATATAAAATATTTATATGAAAGAAGTGTGCTGAGGTTCACATTTGTTAGACCTGTCAGCCTTAGATTGGTGTTCCCTTAAACTTTTTGCCTCTCTTCCTCCATTTCGCTGGACTTATTTTTGTTGGCCTTAGTACTCTGTGCATTTTATCAGTGCTAGCCAGTGGTGAAGTGCTTGTGCTCACTCCCCTAAAACATTGTTAAACTGGCTTATGCCCAATTGTCATATTTAATTTACCTATAAGTCCCTTGTGGAGTGGTATACCATATACTCAGGGGCCTGTAAATTAAATGCCACCAGCCGGCCTGCTGCAATTATTGTGCTAACCACTTAAAAAGCACCTTAAAACATCCAAGCCTACCACTGCAGCCTGAATGCAAATTTAAACTGACATGTTAACTTGACAAGAAACCCTTGCCAAGCTTTAAGTTCCCCTTTTATTACATATGTCACCCCTAAGGGAGGCCCTAGATAGCCCAAAGAGCAGGGTGTAATTAAAATGTTGGGCATGCACTTTTTCGTTTTAAATGTCCTGGTAGTGCAGAACTCTTACATTTGTTTTTCACTACTCAGGGGCTTACCTGTCCTAGTCCCATAGCATAACATTTGGTTGCCTTATTACATTTAATAAGTCCTAACTTTCGATTGTGACCAGGTCAGTATTTCATGTTTGGTATCTATGAAATTGTAATTAAAAAATAAACCCTCTTTAATGGAAAAGTCAGTTTTTAAATTGCATTTTTCAGAAAGCTGCTTTCAGAAAGTTGTCATTTTCTGGCCCTTAGCCATTGGTGGTTGTAATGAATTTTTTTTTAATTCGCTGTTCACTACTGTGAGGCTAACCCTTCCATGGGATCACATTGGAAATTCCTTGTTAAATTTAATAAGCTGTAATTTCCACTGGGAGCAGGGAGATATCTGATCTTTGGTGTCTTTGTAATTGTAATAAAAACCCTGTTTAATATTAAAGTCTTTTTTTTACAGTTTTGAAAATGCCACTTTTAGAAAGTTGGCATTTTGCTGGCCTTAACCCTTTTGTGCCCACAAGCCTGATTTGGGTCACAAGGCGAGGTGTAACTGATAGTTTTAGACTTTGTGACAGACAATTCACACAATAGAGGGACTAGGAGTGCCTGAATTGGCCATCTGTTGTCAGGATGGGGCTGGGGTAGCTGAGCTCAGCTCCATTTGCATCTGAATAGGGAGTACTCTGCCTTCACGAAAAGGACTTATCACCTCCACATTGCTACTGCAGCCAGCTTGGAGCTAGTGTAAGGGAGTCAGGAAATTCCATGGAATTCAATGCCAATGCATAGAAGTGTCTCCCTCCTTCCAGAAGGAGGGCAAAAAATAGGACCTCAGCACCAACTCTTCAGTTCACTCCTGAACCTGTGGGAAGGACTCTGAGAGGAGTGTCTGCTGTTGTGACCTGCTGTGCGCTCTGCAGGACTGCTTTTCTGTACCTTGAAGGACTGCTTTATTGCCTGGAGCCTGCCTTGAACCCTCAGAGGTCAGTTCTGCTGTTTAGCCCGGCATCTTCACCTAAACCCAGGACTACTATAGCTAGTTTCCTGGCCTCCTGTTCAGATCCCCAGGACCACAAATGGCTCCCACCATGCTGAACCCTCACCTGGACATAGGCTGATTGAGTCTTGAACCCCCTAGTGGCACACAACCAGTCCTGGACCCCTGGTTGTGGTGCTAATGGTGTCCAGATGGCCACATCATTAAATTGAGGGCGTACAAATCTTTTGGCCAGTGCAGCTCTGAGAACCTGGAGGAGACAGGACCAATCTGCTCGCCTATCTGCAGGAAGTTTGACTGTGCAGCTTCTCCCTGTATGTTCTTCTTCGCAGCAGCAAATCCTGTTCAGCTGTCCTTCGCCAAAGGGGTAGCTGGTCTCTGTGGCTACAGCCCTCTGCCTTAACCAGCTGGAGATTTTTTATTTCTATAAAAGAAACTAAGGCCCTCATTAAGAGTGTGGCGATTTTACTGCCACGGGTCAACTCAGTCGCACCGCCACAAATACCTGACGGTAACGCACCTGGCGACAAGAATCTCCATTCCTGTCACAGGCACACGCACCCCCACATGTCCACCTACCTTCAGACACCCTCCTCTTCTGCATACTTGCGCACACACACCCCTTCATCTGCACACTTGCACACACACCCTCCTCGTCCGCACGCATCCACACACACCCCCACTCGCAGTCTTGCAACATTCACCCCTACTCGCATACATCCCAATGCAAACCTACTCACTCGCACCCTGACACCCCACTCTCCCCTCCGCATACATGCAGACACCCCCATCCACGCACATGCAGACACCCCCCCCAACCGCATGCATACATTCAGACACCACCACTCGCTCGCTCACAAACACGCACTCACACTCCCATTTGCACATATACATGTACTCGGACAGTATACCCCCACCTCTCTGCATACAAACATACATCCCCGACACAACCCCTCCCCTCTCATTCGTACACATACCCTCCACGCGCACACACACATACAGACATACATACACGCACTCCTGCTCCCCCATAGCGCTACACATACACACCACACACATGCACACAACACCCTTCCTCCCCTTTCAAACGGTCCACCTACCTGCCTTGGCGAGGCGGTCGTCTGGGAGGGGATGGGTCTCGGCGATTCCACTGCCGTTCAGGAAACTGCAACACCGTATTATGTATTGCAGTGTCCTGTTGGTGTGGCGGTGCTGGCGGTGGAAACACCTCTTTAGCTCTGTCAGCCAGGCCGACTGTGTCGGATTTCTGCCTGTAAACGGGCAGAAATCGGACAGAACTCGTAAAGTGGCTGTCTTCCGACTGCCAACACGGACATTATTCTGCCGCCCGCGGCTTCGGCGGTCTTGTGAAAAGACTGCCGAAGTCGTAATGAGGAACTAAGTCTGAATGTTGAAATCTTCACTGTGGCTTCAACCTAAGGCTATCCAGCGGCAGTACTCCCTCTTCGGAAGATTCCTACAGCCTTACCCCATTGTACTTTACCCTCTTAGAAGACATTTTGAGAAAAATATTGCAAGTCTGAAGTAAAACCCTAATCTCCTTCTTGTATCCGAACCGCGCTCTATCGCTGTCGGAATATTTTTCGACTGTGACTTGGTCTTGTGCTACTGGATGTCCGTTCTTGGAGCTTTCATCTTTTAGGCACTATTTTTTTACTCAAAACTTTAAAACAATTGTATCTCCAGTTTTACTGATTGTTTTTTTTTTAATTTTGTTGTTTTGGTGTCACATAATTTATTAACAGGCCTCATAAAATCATAAAAATTTTACTAGACCTGCAGATCGAGAAACCTGAATAAACTACTTGACCATAACTGTAATGGGTCTCAAATTGTGTGGTCCGAGTCAAACATTTTAATTTACATAATCACCTTTTTCTTCATTGTCACATCCGAGGGTACCTTCAAATATGTGAGCTTAGCATTTCTGCTGTACAAAAAAACTTCTTTGTTTGATTAAATAGACTAAACGTTTGCTTCATGTATAAAAAATAATCTAGCCCACTTATAGGGATCACATGATTCAGTACTTGCCTGTTTACTAATATAATTGCCCTCTGGACAGGAGTGTTTCTCAGTTTATCTTGAAACACTCACTGTTAATAGATATATTACTAAAGCATGATGTGGTTGCACACTGTCATTTACAAACAGAACATTTCCAAGAAATGTCCAAAACCCTTCCCACTAACTTGCAGCTTTACTTATAAAATTATATAATGTATTAACAATCTGTGAAAATCGGGTTTCAGAAACATATTTATTCTTGCACATAACCAAGTATGGTGTTCTGATTTGTTTTTATCCTAATAAAATATTTTTTTCATCACACAAAAGTACAAACAATTGGCTTTCACAACTACTGAAATATATTTTGGAAATGTTTGCACAGTTGACTTAGCTATTTAAATGTTGTGTGTTAGGAAAAACCTGACAAACTCCTGCAACTCTGGAGTAAGAAGGAAAATTAATTGTAAGACAGACTGACTTTTGACCTGTGTCTCTGAACACAGAGTAAATGTGACAAAAACAAGATTTAATGGCACCTTATTGCTCCTCCACTTTCTGACTTAACAGACCACCTGTTTTTCAACTTGTTAGACTTATATAATAAAATATAACTCGCCATAGCGAGTGGCAAGTAGATTTTTCGAGCTTGATTAAAATTTACTCTTTTTCTAAATTGGTGTGGGTTCATGACTGCTTTTTGTGCCAAACTACCCACAGTTGAGCACAGGTTAATTTAGTGACTTTCCTTGATTCACCCTACAAGGGATTTTGGCTGTTGCTTGACCATGGCTCACTCCCTGTCAATCAGCAACCCAATTTCTCACACCAGTGATCTGCAATTATGTTTGCTCTAGATAGCTGCAGATGGAACAGAAGGATTTCTACATATCATTCTATACGAACTGTAGCTCTACATTTTTTGTTTAACTTCATTCAACATCCATAAATTATTTAAATAAACTAAGTTAAGTATATTTCTAGATGTGTAGTAAGAATTAAATGGGAGTGAAAATAAAATTGATATGCAATGGGAACTTAACAAGAACTGTCTGGATCCAGCTAATGGTCTTAGAAAGAACTTAATGGGAACATAAACTTGTGATTGTAGGACCTCCTAGAGAATTGGAGGAAGAATTATCATTTTAATATAATGAACTATGTCTTCTAGGGTGACTAATATCAGATTTTGGTCCAGTAATGAGTTTATTTTGGTCAACCTAGTCTTAAGGTTAAAAAAGGAATATTTACTACAAGATACTGTAATACGAGATATTATATCATAATTATCTGTTAAGGCAAAAGATCATCTTCATATAACCACACTGTGTGACTTAGTGACACCAGTTGAAATTCCCTCATACTTGAATTGATGTGTAGTGGGATTGCTAGAAGCTCCAATCAGAGAGCAGAATACAGCATGAGTGGTTCCTCGCGTAATTAGAAACAAATTACCAAGACGACCACAGATTTATGGTGGAATGTCTTAAAATGATATTTTCAATTAACCAGATCTAAGGAGTTTTCTTCATGGGCCTAACTGGCATAACTAGAAGTAAAGAATTCAGAAATATTCTTGTTTACCTTACAGGCCTCAGTAAAATCTGTTGCTCTTGATCAATTAACAAGGGATTCTGCTGTTGTTCCGCAAGTTTTCCTTCAGATCTTTAGATTCATCGTTCAGCAACTAAATTGGCCTGTAAGATGAGCAGAAAACAGGGTCTTGATTTGCTTCACAGATTAGTACTGTATTTGCCTGAGACTATAATTGAAGTTATCAATGTTCTATATAAAACTCCTGGCATATCATATGTAATTGGAGAATTAGCTGCTCTTTCCAGATTTACCTGGGAAGACGGTTGCCTTTGTGCTCTTTAAATTATTTACCGTTGTTATATCCTCATCCATAGGAATCTCCAAGCTATTCTGCTGTGTTGCCTGTGATGCCCTTTCTAATCCTGAAAGGTCAAACATTTTATTTAAAAGGACATTTTCCCCCTTTGCAATTTCCGTCTTGCTTATGCTTTCTACTCAGTCATGCCGTTAGAAAGGTGTTCAAAGAATCCCATATAAAAAGGTGTGTAGAGCTAAGGTTTATATGAAAGAATTCCTCCGACTGTCCACATATTTGCACAACGAAAAATAGGTGCAATAATAATGCTATATTAAAAGCTCATTGTATTTTTATCCTTTCAAGTCTCACCTCAGTAATATTTTAACAAAGTAATCTATTTTAGATAGCATTTTGGGAATGTGTCTAAAGTCTGAATTACTTAGCATATTATACACACTCATCCTCATTTTACCTGGGGGGGTGAGGGGGGGGGGGGGGTGGACCATATTTTTGAGAAGTGATCTGTAGCATCTAGTCCAGCATTCCAGTCGTCACCAAACATATATGTGTGGCTGCCATCTAAATCGGGATAATTTTTGTTTTCAGTGTAGTGGCTTAAGTCCAAATTTAGACCATAGACACTGGTGACAGTATAACAAAAAGAAAGAAAATAAGATCCATTTTCAATAAGGTAGCTGCTCATCTTCCTAAATAATCTTCTTTTGTAGTGAAAATAGAGATTGAAGGAGAATTACGTAACAGGAGTGTAGCACCATGTATTGCAGATTCTTGTTTAGAGAGAAAGCAGAATGCAAATATCTTGACAGAGTAAAATATTTGTGCAAATGTTCTCCAGTATGTGATTGATTTTCTTCCTGCTTTTTATTGTCATGTTATAATCCATCAATGTTCAAAGAAGAACTTTACAAATTACTTACTGTTCTGAAACATTTTAACCAATTAGATTTAACTCAAATATATTTTTACATACTAGAATTCTTATTTCGATTTTAAGATCTGTTTATAAACAACTGCATGTCCCTGTCCCCATTCTACCAATGAACCACCAGCTCTTGTTTTGTGTTGAAGGCATGCAAATTCACTTGCTTTAAAAAGTTAGTTGCACTAAGAGAATTATATGCTAATTGACCTGCATCTAGTTGCAGATTCCTTACCTTAGAATTTGCCCCGGGCGTCAGTCTGGGGCCGGAGATTTTTCTCAAGCAGTACCTCTGCATGCTGTTAGGTGGCGTTGATAGGCTCTGTTTGTTGTCGTCCGTGACAGATATGACGTCTCTGGTCCTATTTAGGTGACACCCTGGAGCGCTGACGTCAGTTCTTTGCTTTCCGTGCAAGCCAGCGATGATCCAAAGAAAAAGCTACCCCTCAGTCATTTTCTGACTGGTCTTTTTCAAATTGTTGGCAAAGTTTTTTTGAGTTGCTTAACTCCTGGTACATTGAGGGTTGACTTCAAGGAACACTGGTTTCAAGCCCGGGGGATCCTGTCATTGGGCGATGTCCATGATGGATCTGCACCTCGTGTGCCTTTGGTGTCTGGGCCACGAGCCGAAGTCGTGCTCCGAGTGTCGGGCCTTGCAACCTAAGGCTTTGAGGGAGTGGTCCCTGAAGCTGATGGTGGCCTGACACTCGACCCAGTCGAGGTCCTGATTGAGAGGAAGGCAGTGGTCATGGAGTAACCCCCCTAACCCGCTCCTTGTCATCATCCCACTTCAAGTCCTCTGGATGATCTGGTAGTCAAGAAGAAGTTGTCGAAGAAGACAAAACATTCTTCGTCTTCACCTTGTCCGACGAGCTGAGAGAGTGAAAGCTTTGTTGGTCTAGGCCTCCCTCTGCAGAGCCTGCGCCTGGGCTGACTCTGCGCCTCCCCGCGTTTCCAGGAGTTGAAGCAGCTCATGCCCAACAAAGAGTTCTGTAAGGCCATGCGCCTCATTTTCAGGCAGTCCGACACCGCTGGCATGCCTTCGGGACCTGCAGTGTTGGAAGGGCCCCCTTCAGGTTCCATGTCGGTGACTTCAGGCGCAGCTCTGAGGGGTACCCATGGATTCATGCTTTGATCCAGGACAGCATTGATTGGACCTTCCCCAACGCTGCTTCCAGCGCTGCCCGGGCAGCACCACCACAATCTCATTGGCGACTGCAGCACAGAGCCAGATGAGCATCCTACGATACTGACTCACTGACCTTCTCAGGAGCCTTGCCTCCTAAGTCAGATTCTGAGCCCCTTTCTCTTGGAGTAGGTTATGGTGAGGAATGTGAGGGGTCGCTGGACCCTTTGGAATACCTTCTTCAAGATCCAGTTGACTGGCTTATGGACTTGAGTGAAGCCAGTGGGCTGGATACCTCCCCAGATACTGGCATGCTTTCTCCCCCTACAGTGGCTGCGGAGTAGGGAAGTCATATTTTATGGTGGTAAAAAAAGCAGGTGAGGTCCTGGACCTTGAGTTGCCTTCGGTGGCTGTCAGGACTAACCTCCTGACAGAGGTGCTTCAACCTGGAGCTTCATCCTCCAAACCCTTGCTTCCCTTCAATGAAGCCCTTTCAGATGTCCTACTGGGTACCTGGTCCAAACCCAGCACAAGGGTTCCTGTGAACAGAACAATGCTTAGTTGATCACTAATGGCGTCTCCGTCTGGAGGTGGTGCAAGGTCTCTTTTGGCAATGGGGAGAGTCTTGGTTAGATCTGTTTGCATCTGCAGAGAACACAGAATGTCAGCAGTATTGTGCATTGGGGTTTCCAAGGTGGCAGTCACTCAGAGACACTTTTTGTCTCTAGTGGAGCTCTGGTCTCCTGTACGCCTTTCCGCCCATACCACTTCTGCCCAGTGTTCTCAAGAAGGTCAAGAACGACTGGGCCCAAGTAATCCTTGTAGCTCCGGGCTGGGAATGAAGAGTCTTGTATCCCAAGTGACTGAGCATGGCCATCAGTCCAAAGGTCAGACTGCCCCTTCGGGAGGATCTTCTGACGCAGCAGCAGGGGAGGGTTCTCCACCCGAACCTGTTGAGCAGCGACAGTTGACAGCTTTTGACCTTCATCTGGAAGTCTGTAATGTTACCTTGGCAGCGAGGCGTCCATCCATCAAAACGGTATAAGTCTGTTGACCCACTTTATGCCACTCTCTCTGTGGTCCTATTGTTTATCCTCTGCTATTTGCACTCTCAAAGGGTGCCTGTCTGCCATTTCTGCTTTTTTGTGGTTGCCTTATCAATCTTCCTTGTTTAAGTCCCCTATTGTAAATTGGTTCAGTAAAGACCTTGCTCTGATTTCTCCATTCAATAGGCCCACAATATCGCAAGGGATCAATTAGGGTGTGTTGAGCCTATTCAGATTGTCTGTATGACTGTCCACAGTTCAGGAAGCATTTTCCGGGGGCAGCTTAGAGGAGCCACTTATGATTAGCCTCGACGGACCTACTATAAACGAGTTAATCTCAGAGGATGTTAGTCCTCAGATACATAGTGCTGTGCCAGCCATAAATGGCCTATCAATAATGACATGGAATTTAGCTGGCCTTGTGAGGAAATTGGATGATACGGACTGGTGGTCATATATAAACACTCAAGATATATGCCTCTTTCAAGAAACTTGGGTAGAATTAATATAGATGGGTTTCTCTCTTTTAATATTCCTGCTCAACCATCTGAAAAGGCGACCAGTCGTGCAAAAGGGGGGCTATTAATATTACTAAACAAAAGAGTGCAATGTGAATATAAGATTATAAAATTTGATTGTGTTGATTTGATGGGGTTGCAAATTTTGTTTCAACAGAGTTTTAATGTAACTTTTATCAACGTTTATGCCCGATCTGTCCCACGAGGAGTAGAATCTCAGACCCTAACCTAGCTGCTTGGCTTTTTAGACACTTTACAACCAACATCTTATTTGATTATAGCTGGGGATGTAAATTGTACTTAGTGGTCTAACAGAGGAGGAGGATCAAATATGGGGGATTGCACTGCTGAACAGCGATTGTTTTTGTCATCGTTCCCGTGTAGCAGCCCAGTTGGCTTCCCTCTGTTTGAAGCATGGCCTTAGGGCCTGCACTGGTCGTATGCCCTCCAACCTGGACATCGCACCTACATTTAAACGAGGTACAACTACAAGTGTAATTGATTATTTTCTAGTTGATGTAAGATTGTGGCCCCTGTTGAGAGATATGAAGGTGGATCTAAGATGTGAGAGCGATCATTACCCTTTGTTACTCTCCATCTCTGGGGATGTTTTTGGTAGAACCTCGAACAATCAATATACTACAGTTCCCTCCCTACTTTGAACAATTTATCCATGAAGGTCAGGTGGCCAAAGGTGGTGTTGAATCCTTATCTGCTATGTGAGATTTATCTATCTTTTATAGATAACCTGGCTCCCTATCAAGACCATGATTCTAAGGATATCCCACTTCTCCGCATACATGAAAACATGGTTGCCAAACTGCAAAGCCTCTTTTACAGGAAGGTTGGGGCAAGACTGCGAGGAGGGAGCCTGGCAAACAACATATGGTTTGATGAATCATGCTCCAGGGCTAAGTCTTGGTTAAAAAAAAACATTATGAAAGGGACCCCGGGGAAAATACAACAAGCCAGACGCACATACAAGGAGTCTATTTCACGAGCAAAAAGATCTTGGGAAGACTCAATCTGGCAGAAGCTGTTGGAACCTACGGAATCCAACAATAATACGTTGTTCTGGGAATTATTGTCCAAGCGAGAGAAAGGGGGTAGGAATAACCTAAGGAATCACATACAACCCGAAAGATGGGTGGAACACTTCTCATGCCTCTACGATAAAATCAACACCCCGTGGTCCTTGATAACCATGATGTGGGACAAGACCCTCCCCCCTTGCCAGACGTGAACCTTGCTCTCGTCTCTATAGGAGGGGGTCTACAGGAGCCCGAGGGCCACATCTGTTTCTCCATAGAAGAAACTGCTGAGGCAATTCATTTGCTAAAACCTGGCAAAGTACCAAGACCAGACAAGATTCCAGGGGATCTTTATAGATCCGAGCCAGCAATATGGACCTGGCATATTAATACACTCTCTAATAAAATTTCTGAAGGGGGGCAGATCCCCATGACGTGGAAGGGTGCCAAAATTATTCCTATTTATAAAAAGGGCAACGTAAATCTCCCAGTAAATTACAGGCCGATCAGTCTTATAGACAATCTGCAAAAAATGTTCGCAAAACAACTCTTAGGCAGATTAATGAGTTGGGCCACGGAACATCAGATTTTCTCTCCCCTTCAGGCAGGGTTTCGATCTAGAATTAGTACAGTGGATCAGTTCTTTAAGCTGGCCGTGTTATACTGAAAATATACAGTTCTTGCAAAACAACCTCTATATGTTGCTTTCGTCGATTTGAGGTCAGCCTTTGATCTGATCCCAAGAGAGAAGTTATGGGAAGTGTTATATAGAATAGGGACACCAGTCAACATAATCCAATTACTGAAGCGACTGCATGAAGATACATATGCGCAAGTGAGATGGGGTAACCAAGGCGAATTAACAGGTAAAATCCCCTTAAATAGGGGCGTTCGCCAGGTATGCGTGCTGGCACCTCTTTTGTTTTCTATTTTTATTAACAAAGTGGTACAGGTCCTGTTGGCATGCCAGAATGATGCCCCCACTTTGGTCGCTCAGAAAATTCCAATCCTTCTTTTTGCAGATGACTCACTTCTTATTTCCAAGACCCCTATGGGCCTACAAATTCTTATAGACAGATTTGATCTATTTTGCCGGAATTATGGCTAGGAGTTGAACTCTAAGAAAAGGAAGCTGATGGTACTTCGTTCTGGATCGCGGAAGAAATGTACTATTAGCCTAGATGGCGATCCTTTGGACAAGGTCAGCTCCATTGATTATTTGGGTGTAAGGCTCACTGATAATTTACTCTGGGAAGAACAGATTAACAAAAGTGCTGGACTTTTGCAGCATAGTGCAGCATCTATCCTGCGCTTTTATAGGGGTACGACGGCTAAAATCGTCTCCCCTGCAATTAAGATCTATGTTGCCAGGGCACAAGGAGCTGCTGTCTATGGCGCAGAGGTATAGGGCTTTTCCTACAGTAATAGGCTAACCATTGGAGAGAATAGCTTTGCGAGGGCTCTTTGTGCTTGCCCTCCTAGCATCCCACTGACCCACTGTTTCTAGATCTGGGACTAAAACGGATAGCCAACCTAATTATTTTAAGACCTCTCTTATATTGGGTAAGGCTATGGACCGTTCCTGAACTGGACGTTTATAAGATCTCACTTTTAGATCTGTTAAAGTGCGCTAATTCAGCCTCCATCCCCTGGGTCAAGCACGTATCTAGCTAGTTCAGCAACCTGGGTTTAGGAGATTATTGGGAGAACCCCCATAATCTTATAAAAGTCCATACCAAAGTATTGAAGCGTGTCTATTGGTCCCAAGTACGGAATGATTCCATTAGTCCCCAATCTCATGGTCGCTTAACCAACTTCTTTATTGATTTTAAATGGTACCCACAGTTTGAATCATACCTAGATATTATACCTGATATCCTAGGCAAAAGCCTATATGCTAGATTCCGCTTTGGGACTCTGCCATTGAAGACCTTGATGTGTAGATGGGGTGCAAATGCCACAATTAATATATGTCCTGCGTGTGGTATTACTTCTGAAACAGTCGAACACTTTGTTTTTTTGTCCCGTATGTTCATCCCCTAGGTCCAAGTGGATCCGTAATATTTGTCGGGAAATGAGAATAAGGGAATGTGCTTCAGCCTTGAGGATTTTAAAAAGTCATTGTTCTAAAGTTTTAACTTATGCTGTTAGCAAGTATTTATTGGCAGCATGGTGTATACGTAACCTTTATGTCAGCAATGGATTTTAAGGATGATTGGATGGGACTTTTTAGATGGGGCAGTTATGGGTGCCCTTTTTATTGTCAATATGGTTTTAAAATGGAACTGTACTTTTATACCTTTTATGATGATATTTATTGTTGTATTGCTTTGATGATCTTCGGATCGAATAAAGCTTGTGTTTGACTGACCTCATGTCAATTTTTCACATACTTTATGGGATATGGTGGCACAGGTGCTGCCCCAGGTCCCGGAGGGAGTGCGGGACACTCTCTCACAAGCTGTTAAAGATGGGAGAGGTGCAGCAAAGTTTACAATACAGTGTGGTTTGGACATGACTGACTTGCTGTGTAGGGTGATTTCTTCTACGGTGGCCCTTCGTTTCCACGCCTGGCTCCGTATATCTGACTTTTCGGGGTATATCCAGGGAAACCTTATGGACATGCCCTTCTATGTCTCGCGCCTATTTGGAGGGAAGGCAGACTCTGCGCTTGAGCAGTTCAAGGACTCTGGGGCTACGTTCAGGTTCTTGGGCCTCTCTGCACCCGCTTGCCAGCAGTCTGCCTTTTGCCCCTTTTGAGGCTTCTGAAGGTGTGTGGTACCACACCACCCACCATCCTCTGTCAACTCAACATCCAGTGCAAGGATGAAGTCGTGGTACCTTCAGACCCAGAATATCTAGCCAGAGGTCGGCCACCACACAGCCCACCTCCTCCACAGCACCCAAGTCCTCTTAGTATGATTCTGCAAGACCACTTGCGTCCAGTGGGAGGGAGGATTCAATTTCATCTCCCTCACTGGCGGTCCATAACATCGGACAAATGGGTCTTGCAGATCATACAGAAAGGCTATTCCCTCCCCTTCCAGTCTTTGCCTCCCTTTGTGCATCCATTAAAAGAACAGCTGATGGAAGATCAATTAATCTTGCTCCACAAGGAAGTTACGGCTCTCTTGGCCAAAGGAGCCATAGAAAGGGTCCCAGCGTAAGAAGTAGGCAATGGTTCTTATTCCGTTACTTTCTGATTCTCATAGAGAACAAGGGTCTTCGCCCATTCTGGATTTGCAGGATGTCAATCTCTTCCTCAAAAAGGAGAAATTCAAGATGCCCACTCTTGCTCAGGTCTTGTCTGCCCTAGACCAGGGAGACTGGATGGAAGGGCTGGACTTGCATGATGCAAATTTTCACATCTCCATCCTGCCTGTCCACAGGTGCTACTTGCAGTTCAAGGTGAGCAAGGGGCACTTTCAGTTTACTGTGCTCCTGTTCAGTCTCATCAGTGCCCCTCAGGTGTTCACAAATGTGATGGCGGTGGTAGTAGCTCCTCTGTGCAGGTTTAGGATTTCAGTCGTCCCCTAACTCGACGACTGGCTGTTGAAGGCTCCTACGCCCCAGGCTTTACTTCACCCACCTTAAGACTATGGCGAACCTCTTGCATTCGCTGGGGTTCACTATAAACGTGCTGTAGTCACACCTGAGTCCCTCTCAGAAGCTCCCCTTCATCTGAGCTGTTCTGGACACAGTGCAGTTTTGAGCTTATCCTCCCGAACATCGAGTCCAATATATTCCGGTTCTGATACCGATGTTTCAGCCTCTTACCTGGATTTACAGACTCTGAGGCTGCTGGCCTCCTGCATCTTGTTAGTCAAACATGTCAGATGGCATATGAGGGCTCTGCAGTGGGACCTGAAGTTCCAGTGGGCACAGCATCAGGGGTATCTCACCGACACAGTTCAGATCTTGGAGAGAACTGCAAAAGACCTGCAGTGGTGGTTAGTGAACTGCGATTGGGTCAGAGACCGACTTCTCTCCCTTCCCCAACCATATCTTGCAGTAGTGACAGATGCGTCACTTCTGGGATGGAGCGGCCTTCTGGGAGAGGTGAAGATCAGATGTCTCTGGTCTCCAGTGGAATCCAGACTCCATATCAACTTACTGGAGCTCCAGGCAATCCGACTTGCATTGAAAGCATTTCTTCCTGTTGTAAAAAGGAAGATGGTGCAGGTGTTCACGGACAAAACTACTGCAATGTGGTACTGCAACAAGCAGAGAGGTGTGGGGTCGTAGACCCTTTGTCAAGAGATCCTGCGTCTCTGGACAAGGCTGGAACAGCAGGGCATAACCCTGGTGGTTCGACGCCTGGCACTTCAGCAGTGGGGAGTTCCTTGGTTAGCAGTATTGCACGTTAAGATTTTTCAAGGCGGCAATCGCTCTGCAATGCTTTTCGTCGTGAGTGGAGTTCAGGCCTCTTGTATGCCATACCACTTCTGCCCAGAGTTCTCAAGAAGATCAAGAACAACCATGCCCAAATAATCCTAGTGGCTCCGGACTGGGCACAGAGGTCTGGTATCCCGAGCTTCTGATAATGAGCTTCGATCCTCCGATCAGGCTGCCCCTTAGGGAAGATCTTCTGTCGTAGCAGCAGGGGAAGGTTCTCCACCTGAACCTGTCAACTCTGCGCCTTCATGCGTGGAGCTTGAGTGGCAGCAGTTGATGGCTTTTAACCATTCTCCCGAAATCTGTAAAGTGTTTTTAGCAGCCAGGTGTCCCTCCACTAATTCAGTATACGCCTGCCGTCAGAAACGCTTTGTATATTATTGCGCAGAAATATCTATTGATCCTATTTCTTCTTCTCTTTCCAATATCCTTCTTTTTATACTATTCCTTGCCCAGCAGCATTCTGCCATGGGTACTCTGAAGGGCTGTCTTTCCACCTTATCAGCATTTCTTCCGCTGCCTGATCAGCCTTCACTTTTCAAGTCTGCTATTATACCTAGATTTCTTAAAGGGCTTGTACTTATGTTTCCCCCTACGCCGTTTTGTTTTGTCTCAATGGGACTTAAATCTTGTCCTCGCATTTCTCATGTGTGCTCCCTTCGAACCCTTACACAATTGCCCTCTCTGGCTGCTCACCGCAAAGCAACCTTCTTAGTGGCAATAACATCTGCCAGGAGGGTGAGTGAGATGCAAGCTGTTTCATCTAAGCCACCATATCTCACTATGTTCCCAGACAAGGTGGTTCTCAGAACTTGTGCCTTTTTCCTCCTCAAGGTGGTGACCCCATTTTGCCTGGGTGAGAACATCACCCTGACCACCTTATTTGCTCCACTGCATCCCTCTAAGGAAGAGGAGCGACTCCACCGACTGGACCCAAAAAGAGCATTGTCGTTCTACCTTGACTGCACAAAAGAGTTCTGTGTGGATTATCAACTCTGTGGGATACGTGGGAGCAAAGCAGGTTCGAGCAGTGCAGAAACTAACCATTTTGCACTGGGTCATTCTCTGCATTTAAATCTGCTACGCTCTGGCCAAGAAGCAGCCTCCTAAGGGCTTAAGGGCTCATTCCTTTGGGGGGGGCTAGGCTGCTAGCACAAGGTGTTCCAGTCCTGGATACCTGTCAGACAGCAGTATGGGCATCTTTGCACATGCTTGCAAAACACTACTGTCTCGATAAACGGGTCCGGGGAGATGGACACTTTGCCCGTTTGTTCCTACAGGACTTTCTAGTGTGAGAAGATTTATCTTCAGCCCACTGCCAGGAGGTTATGGCTTGGGTATCTATTCTAAGGTAAGGAATCTGCCGCTAGAAGTCTCTATCAGATGAACAAGTTACTTACCTTTGGTAACGCATTATCTGGTAGAGACTCTATCTAGCTGCAGATTATTACACCAACCCATGCCTTCCCGCTCTGTGGATAAGTATAATAGTTAGGGGTTATCCCTTTTTTGGGCCCTAGTTTTTGCACAGACAAACTGTTGGTTCCTTCCATGACTTTGCGCTTCTGGCATGGAAGTTCGTGACAACTGACATATGCACGCCTGGGTGGTGCCTTTATAGGCAGCCATCACGTCACAGACTGCTCCCACGACGCCGGTGATGCCACAGGGATCCATATAACACCACCTTACGGCGAGCACAGGGTACTGCTCTGCAAAAAATTCCGGATTCCAAGCTGACACCAGGAAATTCTAAGGGAAGGAATCTGGAGCTAGATAGAGTTTCTACCAGATAATGCGTTACCAAGGGTAATTAACTTGTTCTTCAAGACTCTCCACATTTGTCCTCTAAGGCTTCTAATTTTGAAGATAGCCTTACTTGTGGCCATTACATCTACCCGCAGGGTGAGTGAGCTGCAGGCATTGTCATCTAAGCCACCCTACCTTTCCATCTCTCCTGACAAAGTTGTGCTTCACACTAGGGCCTCCTTTCTTCCTAAAGTGGTTACGCCCTTCCATGTAGGCCAATCCATTGCCTTGCCTACTTTTTATGCACCCGCGCATTCCCCTACGGAAGAGGAGAAACTCTACCGCCTGGACCCAAAAAGAGCTATGGTGTTCTACGTGATCGTTCCAAAGAGTTGCGGGTGGATAATCAACTCTGGGGGTTATGTGGGTGCGCAAAAAGGTCGAGCAGTGCAGAAGAGAACCATCTCCAACACTGACCAAGAAGCAGCCTCTTGAGGGTTTGGGTCCTCAGCCTACCAGAGCTAAAGATGCAACCACTGTGTTAGCTTGTGGAGTTCCAGTTCTTGACATATGTCAGGCCGAAACATGGCCATTTCTGCACAAGTTTACCAAACACTTCTGCCTGGACATTCAGGTCTGTAGGGATGGGCACTTTGCCCTTTAGGTCCTGTAGGACTTTCTAGTTCGTTTCTTAGTTCATAGACCCACCTCTGCGAATGGTATTGCTTGGGTAGCTATTCTAATATAAGGAATCTGCAACTAGATGTTTCCATCTGATGGACAAGATACTTTCCTTTGGTAACGCCTTATCTGGTAGAGACAATCTCTAGTTGCAGATTCCTTACCGGAACACCTACTCTCCCCGCTTTGCGAACTGATTTCTTACGAACCGTTGGTCAGTATTTTTCATAGCTCTATGCTTCTGGGGTGTAAAGTCTTGAAAAGAAACTGACGTCAGGGTGCCGGGGTAGTGCCTATAGCACAACACCACATTCTGCGCAGATGACACCGACAACAGATGCGGAGCCGACGGCTGCCACCTAATGGCACATAGGCGGTACTATTTCCAGATCCAGACTGACATCTGGGGTAAATTCTAAGATAAAGAATCTGCAACCAGATATTGTCTCTTCCAGATAAGGCGTTACAGAAGGTAAGTAACTTGTCCTTTTATCTCATATTAGCCATGCTTCACCATTTTTTGTTTTGCATCCTGTCACATTTTGGTTGAATTTGCCACCTGATTTTTGCTGAAAAGAGAAAGTTTGAAGAGCAGTTGATCACAATTTCTAACTTTAATGGATAATGTGGACATACATTGAAAACCTGAGCCCTGATCTTGGGGAAGAACTGTTGGAGCTAGTCGATTGATTTTTTCACATTGGGGTGAATTATCAAAGTCTGATTGGTATTCTGAGCTTGTTCTGAGAATGTTGAAGAATTGGTTCTGCTACAAGACAGCTGAAGATATCGTTGAGAAGCATATGAGGGTTTGTGGGATCCAGTCGGAAACACAATTATGGATTTTTATGAATTTGCTGAATTTTCATCTCAAAGCTAAATCTAGGTCTAACAATTTAACTTTATCAATGATTGAATAACAGATGTGTCTAATGGATTACTAAATTGTGGGTCTTCTGATATTACTATATTACAAATGTTATTCCTACTGAAATGTTTTTCCAGCTGCTCAAGGTTGTATTTCAGCACCTTTTCTTCCTGTATCACAATAAAAGCATCAGAATGTCTTGGTTTACATTCTGTAGTTCCAAATGTACCAGCAAACGAAACCTACATGAGCCCAGGCAAGTCAATGACAACCTTCATTCTCCATTTATGTGAGGCATCATTAGGGAGAAGTATCAGAAATTACCTTAAGGAGTGGGAAATAGTAACAAAATATTGTGCAAAATGTTTAAGATACTTCAACCTGGAGTTCCACCAAAGAATGCACCCAAGTTCCATCATGTTCATATCAGAGCAGTAGCCAGAATTTCTAATGTTAAAGAAAGGTTAGAAAACTGTCTAAATTGTAGCATACACCAGTTCTGGACTTTATTCATATCAACAAGGAAATTAAAATTCTAAATGTTGGGCCTGCACCAACCACTGGATGTGTATCCTTGACCTTCATGATACCTATTTTCTGATAGTGAAAAAGCACCTGGAAAAGGATGACTTCACAATCAGTACAGTCAGTCTCAAGTGAACCCCATGCACTTTTTTTCAGGTATGTGGCAGTGATGGTGGTTCACCAAAGGAAAAAAAAAACATTTTCATTTGTTACTTGGACAGCTTTGCTAAGCATATCGTGCTTTCACAAAAGTCTGTCAAAACCTAAAATTCTCTCTTTCTATTGAGTTTCTGGGGCTCTGGATAATATTCCAAAGGTCACTTACTTGCTAGTACAGACTTTGAAATGCCTATGTTATTGGATTTCTCCATATTTTTCTGAAAATGACACACTCCAATGCCAGAGTATTGGTTCTACCGGAATGGGAGAGGCAGTAATGGTACAAGATCATCTTCATATATCTGAGCATTCAAACAAAAAAGTATTCGACAAATATCATCTGCTCTACGGTCTAGGGCTATATTTATTTTAATAGTCTGCCATTGTGGTGCGTAGCACTGGATAAATTCAGTATGACCATTTAACCCCTTAGGTGCCACGGATGTAACGGAGCACCGCTCGGGTGTGGGAAACCACTTAGGCACCAGAGATTGGTGTGTGTGTGTTTTGTATGGGGGGCAGCCCTTTGGGCAAGGGTCGCTCCCCAAGGGAGCATATTACTGTTGCCCATTTCTGCTCCCCTTGGGGGCAGATCGGCCTATTTTTGTAAGACCCATCTGCCCCCAAGGGGGGACAGAAAGCCCACCAGACACCAGGAAAGGTAAAAAAAAAAAAAAAAAGGGTTGGGGAATATCCATATCCCCACCCCAAATAAATGGAGACAAAGTTGTTCTGCCCACCGGACCGGTGGACAGATTGGGCAGTTTCACCTGATTCACTTCCGGGGGGGGGAGGGGGCAGAAAGCCTGCTAGATGCCAGAGAATTAAAAACAAAAAAAACAAATAGTGGGGTGGTGGCTACCAAACAGTATGGGCATGGTAATGCCACCACCCCAACTGGAGGGGGCAGCAGTATTTCAGCTCTCCTCTGCACACTAAAATATCTTAAAATGGCAAGTAATAGGACATTTGATTATTTGTCAATGGTTTTGGTTTTACATGTAGGCCATGAGAACGTGCCTAACTTTCAAAATCGTCTCACTTGTAATGGTGAGGGCTGCACTTTTTGGACTTTGAAACGCTGCCATGTAGAAAAATCTACGAGACATAGACACACCTGAAAGCTAAACATCTGGGTGAGTCCAGGGTGGTGTGCTTCACATGCACCCTGCACCATTTTCCCCACCATGCCCTGCAGACCTCCAACTTTCCACAAAATTCCTACTACCCAGCATTGTCGCATCCATACCCATAAAAATTCTACCCCAGTTGTCAGCCTGAAAACGATTTTCTTTTCACAAACTTTTCAAACTTTGTCTGCTTTTCAGAAATGGTTAGCTGTCCGGAATCCAGCATTGGTTTCACACCCATTTCTTTCACTAACTGTAAGGAGGCTGAAAGCACATTTTTTTTTAAAAATGGCATATTTCCCAGTAAAATGCCAAAATAGTGTTGAAAAATGTGGTTTTCTGATTCAGGTCTGCCTGTTCCTGAAAGCTGGGAAGATGGTGATTTTAGCACTGCAAATCCTTTGTTGATGTCATTTTCAGGGGGAAAAACACACGCTTTCTTATGCAGCCCTTTTTTCCTTGTTTTTTTTTTTTTAACAAAATTTTAGCTGTATTTTGGCTAATTTCTTGGCCTCCTCCAGGGAAACCCACAAACTCTGGGTACCTATAGAATCCCTAGGATGTTGGAATAAAAGGACGCAAATTTGGCGTGGGTAGCTTATGTGGACAAATAGTTATGAGGGCCTAAGCGCGATCTGCCCCAAATAGCCAAAAAAAGCCTCTGTGCCATTAGGAAAATAGGCCTGGCAGCGAAGGAATTATCTCCTGATTCCTCAGGTCTGTATGAAATGCATAATAGGTACAGTTAATAAAATTACAGAAGAGAATACAGTTACTTTAAAGTATGAAGTACTCCGGTGCAAAGTTATTACTTATTTCCCATAAGGTAAATACTATTTTATAGTCTTACTGTCAATAAGAAGGCCTTTGTGAAACATAGTTGGAGGAGAGCAAGTGTCCCTAAGTTATCAGTGGTTAGGCAACGCCATTCGATGCACTGATCTAGAAAGAGGTTGCATTACAGTGATTAGGAGACGGAAGGCACTCAAGGCTTTTTTTTGCATTGTTACTATTCCCAGTCTTCTCTTTTCACCCAGTTTGAGTCACACGGACGGTCATCCCATCTGTGACTGAGAGATTTAAATCTGTCATCCTCCTCACTGGTGCCAGTTCCTTTCTTTCTGCACTCTTTGACTCTGCCCTAAACTTGTTGACTTTACCACACCCCTAAACCAATATTCGAATCTTGATAGTATGCCAAAGGAAATGTGCATACCCGTGACCCCCCCCCCCCCCCCCACCCCCACCCCCTCAACACCAACACCACACTCTGTAATCTATCTTGCAACTGTAACAAGCAGATCTCACCAGAGACCTGCACAATGTTTACTGTTTTGGTTAAGCTCTGGTTATGACTAAAGCTGTGCGACAAATTCTCTTTGCTGCCCCTGAAGGTAATCAAGGACCTGGAAGTGAACTTTTGTCACAGCTCACACAAAGCAAGGCAAATCACACTCTAAACAACATGCCCTTTCTAAGACATGAGGTTGCTATCGCTGACATAGGCGTGAATAGGCCAAGTGGTGCCCATCTCCCTCTTGCTACTCCTGCAAAGGAGAGTAGCCACGATATTCCAAGCATACAGCTTTCCAGGTGTTGCCTGACTCTGAACCCACCGAAAGCTGGTCTTTCAGAGTTTTCTCTCAGAGTCTCCACCTGCTGAGCCTTCAGCAGGTGGCGATCTTTAAAGAGATCATGTTGCTGATTTTTAAGGTGGAGCCTTCTGGTTTGCCTTTAGGGCCCCAAGGGGCCACCGGAGCTTCCAGTCACTCTCCCACTGGCGGGCTCTCCCTCTGCACTACCTAACCCTGTTGGACCTTCTCCAGGCTCCTTGCTAGTGCCAGCCCTTGCTGCTGTGCCTGTCCCAATTTCTCCAGGCCTGATCCTGACTCCAGTCTCACCTGCTATGTATTTGGTCCAGACATCCATTTTAGATCTGGAGCCGACATAGGCCGATGTCCCACTATGAGATTACCATATTGCAGTTACCACCTTGGATAAACCCCAGCCTCTGTCTCAATACCAGTATGACTGAAGGCCCTATTTGACTGGAATTTAGGTGGGTTGTGGGACATTACATCATGTGAGTTTACAACACATGCCTTTACCATACATGCCTTTAGCCTGAATTTACCTTTACCATGCATGCCTTTACAATGCAAGATAAATATGTTCAAGATAAGTTAAACTCCCTACTACTAAAGTGTGTATAAGTGTGTGTGTGTGTGTATATATATATATATATATGTTCCATGGCATGTGTAGCTGCAGATACACATGCTTTGCACATCCCACCACCTAGTGTTGGGCTCGGAGTGTTACAAGTTGTTTTTCTTCGAAGAAGTCTTTTCGAGTCACGAGATCGAGGGACTCCTCCCATTTCGGCTCCATTGCGCATGGGCGTCGACTCCATCTTAGATTGTTTTTTTTCCGCCATCGGGTTCGGACGTGTTCCTTTTCGCTCTGTCTTTCGGTTCGGAAAGTTAGTTAGAATTTCGGAAAAATCGACAGTATTGTTTGCGTTCGGCATCGGGTTAGTTATTACAGATCAACACCGACTTTTGAAGAGCCCCGGTGGCCCTTTGGGGTTTTTCGATCCCCCGTTGGGGCCTGGGCGGCCCGGCCACGTTTCTCTTCAAGGCTGATGGAACGGACCCCATTCCGCTTCTGCCCAAAATGTCATTACAAGTATCCGTATACAGATCAGCATCTGGTCTGTAACCTGTGTTTGTCTCCAGAACACAGAGGACATACTTGTGAAGCCTGTCGGGCATTTCGGTCGAGGAAGACATTAGGAGACCGAAGAGCGAGAAGACTGCAAATGGCGTCGGCGCCAACAGGACAAAGGCATTTGGAGGAGGAAGAAGAAACCTTCTCCATCCAGGAGTCGGACTCGGATGAGCTCGATCCCGAAGAAACGACTAAAACCGTGAGTAAGACGTCGAAACATAAAACTCACGAGAAGACCACAAAAGCCAACAGGCCATGGCTTAACCCGGAAAATAGGTGACCGATCATCGGCACTGAAAAAGGGCACGCTTGTGTCGAAGTTATCCGACTCCGGTCGAGATACAGGCACACAGCAATCTCGAGCCCGAGACAGTGGCTCCGAGCAAGTTCGGCACCGAGACAGCGGCACCGAAATGGGTCGACACCGAGAGATCACGACGCCGAAAATAAAGAAAGTGTTGTCGGAGCCGAAAAAGGCTACGAAAAGGTTTCCATTCCGAAACATCCAGCCTCGGAACCAAAATCAAGTTCCTACACAGAGGAACAGGGATTATCCTCCCAAATGCAAGGACATAAGTTCGGACAAGAACTAGAATCAATGGAGCCAGACTACACACAAAGGAGGCTCCACATTCAAAAGGATACAGGGAAGATAAGCACTCTTCCCCCAATTAAAATGAAAAGAAGACTTGCCTTTCAGGAAAAGGACAAGCAGCCACAGGCAAAGGTGGCAAGACAAACAACTCCGCCACCATCTCCACCACCATCAATGCACACATCACCGGTAGTCACTCCACCACTGATGCAATCCCCAACTCATACTGCAATGAGTCAGGATGATCCCGACGCATGGGACCTTTACGATGCGCCGGTATCGGATAACAGCCCGGACCGTTACCCAGCGAGACCGTGGTCTCAAGAGCAGCAGTTTTTCATAATGTCACCTTGCATTCAGAACAAATAGAGGATGACTTTTTGTTTAATACACTATCCTCCACTCATAGCCAATACCAGAGCTTACCTATGCTACCTGGAATGCTAAAACACTCCAAACAGGTGTTTCAGGAACCAGTGAAGGGCAGGGCTATAACTCCGAGGGTGGATAAAAAGTACAAGCCACCGCCTACAGGCCCCGTGTATATCACGCAGCAATTAACACCAGACTCTGTAGTAGTAGGGGCAGTTCGCAAGAGAGCAAACTCTCACACCTCTGGAGACGCACCACCTCCAGACAAGGAGAGCCGCAAATTCGACGCTGCGGGGAAAAGGGTTGCAGCACCAGCAGCAAACCAATGGCGCATTGCCAATTTACAAGCACTTCTGGCAAGATATGATAGGGCTCATTGGGACGAAATGCAACATCTCATAGAACACTTACCCATAGAGTTCCAGAAAAGGGCACAACAAGTGGTGGAGGAAGGACAAAGTATCTCAAACAATCAGATACGGTCAGCAATGGATGCAGCCGATACTGCTGCAAAGACAGTAAATACTGCAGTAACAATAAGGAGACACGCATGGTTGCGTACGTCAGGATTCAAGCCGGAAATACAACAAGCCGTGCTGAATATGCCTTTTAATGGACAGCAGTTGTTTGGGCCGGAGGTGGACACTGCTATTGAAAAACTGAAAAAAGACACTGATACGGCCAAAGCCATGGGCGCACTCTACTCACCACAGAGCAGAGGCACATTTCGCAAAACACAGTTTAGAGGGGGGTTTCGAGTACAATCTACAGAACCCACAACCTCTCAAACAAGGCCCACTTATCAAAGCCAATATCAGCGGGGAAGTTTTTGGGGGCAATATAGAGGGGGACAATTCCAAAAGAATAGAGGGAAGTTCCAAAGTCCCAAAACTCCTCAAAACAAACAGTGACTTCCAAGTCACAAATCCCCAACACATAACACCAGTGGGGGGGAGACCAAATAATTTTTACAAACATTGGGAGGAGATAACAACAGACACTTGGGTACTTGCAATTATCCAACATGGTTATTGCATAGAATTTCTCAGATTCCCTCCAAACGTCCCACCAAAAACACACAATATGTCAAAACAACACATGGATCTTCTAGGACTAGAGGTCCAGGAATTGCTACAAAAAGGAGCAATAGAATTAGTACCAATTCAACAGAAAGGAACAGGAGTTTACTCTCTGTACTTTCTCATACCCAAAAAGGGCAAAACACTGAGACCTATATTAGATCTCAGAACGTTAAATACCTACATCAAATCAGATCACTTTCACATGGTGACATTACAAGACGTAATCCCATTGCTCAAACAACAAGACTACATGACAACACTAGACCTAAAGGATGCATACTTCCATATACCAATACACCCTTTGCACAGGAAGTACCTAAGGTTTGTATTCCAAGGGAAACATTACCAATTCAAAGTGTTGCCATTCGGGATAACAACTGCGCCAAGAGTTTTTACAAAATGCCTGGCAGTAGTAGCTGCGCATATCAGAAGACAGCAGATACACGTGTTCCCGTACCTAGACGATTGGTTAATCAAAACCAACACGCAAAAACGGTGTTCACAACACACAAAGTATGTCATAGAAACCCTCCACAAACTAGGTTTCTCACTCAACTACACAAAGTCACACCTTCAGCCGTGTCAAAAACAACAATACTTAGGGGCAACAATCAACACAACAAAAGGGGTTGCCACTCCAAGTCCACAAAGGATACAAGCATTTCACAATGTAATACAGGTCATGTATCCAAAACAAAAAATACAGGTCAAGATGGTGATGAAACTGCTGGGCATGATGTCCTCATGCATAGCCATTGTCCCAAACGCCAGATTGCACATGCGGCCCTTACAACAGTGCCTAGCATCACAATGGTCACAGGCACAGGGTCAAATTCTAGATCTAGTGTTGATAGACCGCCAAACATACACCTCGCTTCTATGGTGGAACAAGATAAATTTAAACCAAGGGCGGCCTTTCCAAGACCCAGTGCCTCAATACGTAATAACAACAGATGCCTCCATGATAGGGTGGGGAGCACACCTCAATCAACACAGCATCCAGTGACAATGGGACACTCAGCAAAGGCAGTTTCACATAAATCACTTAGAACTACTGGCAGTATTTCTAGCGTTGAAAGCATTTCAACCCATAATAAGCCACAAACACATCCTTGTCAAAACAGACAACATGACAACTATGTATTATCTCAACAAACAGGGAGGAACACACTCAACACAGTTGTGTCTCCTGGCACAGAGAATATGGCATTGGGCGATTCACAACCACATTCGCCTAATAGCACAGTTTATTCCAGGGATTCAGAATCAGTTAGCAGACAACCTCTCTCGGGATCACCAACAGATCCACGAATGGGAGATTCACCCCCAAATTCTAAACACTTACTTCCAAAGATGGGGAACACCACAAATAGACCTATTTGCAACAAAAGAAAACGCAAAATGCCAAAACTTCGCATCCAGATACCCACAGGACCAGTCTCAGGGCAATGCGTTATGGATGAGTTGGTCAGGGATATTTGCATACGCTTTTCCCCCTCTCCCACTCCTTCCATATCTGGTAAACAAATTGAGTCAAAACAAACTCAAAGTCATACTAATAGCACCAACTTGGGCAAGACAACCTTGGTACACAACACTACTAGACCTCTCAGTAGTGCCTCATGTCAAACTACCAAACAAACCAGATCTGTTAACTCAACACAAACAACAGATCAGACACCCAAATCCAGCTTTGCTGAATCTAGCAATTTGGCTCCTGAAATCTTAGAATTCGGACACTTAGACCTTACACAGGAATGTATGGAGTTCATAAAACAAGCTAGGAAACCAACCACTAGACACTGCTACGCAAATAAGTGGAAAAGATTCGTTTATTATTGCCGCCATAATCAAATCCAGCCATTACACGCATCTGCTAAAGACATTGTAAGCTACCTACTACATTTGCAAAAGTCAAAGCTAGTTTTTTCATCCATTAAAATACATCTTACCGCAATTTCAGCTTATTTGCAAATTACGCACTCAACTTCATTATTTAGGATACCAGTCATAAAAGCGTTTATGGAAGGCCTAAAGAGAATTATACCACCAAGAACACCACCAGTTCCTTCGTGGAACCTCAACATTGTCTTAACTCGACTTATGGGTCCTCCTTTCGAACCTATGCACTCATGTGAAATGCAATACTTAACATGGAAAGTTGCATTTCTAATTGCTATCACATCTTTAAGAAGAATAAGTGAGATACAAGCATTTACCATACAAGAACCATTTATTCAGATACACAAGCATAAAGTAGTATTACGAACAAATCCTAAATTCTTACCAAAAGTCATATCACCGTTCCACTTGAATCAAACAGTAGAACTACCAGTGTTCTTCCCACAGCCAGATTCCGTGGCTGAAAGAGAACTACATACATTAGACATCAAAAGAGCGTTTATGTACTACATTGACAGAACAAAACAAATTCGGGAAACAAAACAGTTATTTGTTGCTTTCCAAAAACCTCATACAGGAAATCCAGTTTCAAAACAAGGCATTGCTAGATGGATAGTTAAGTGCATTCAAACTTGCTATCTCAAAGCAAAAAGAGAACTGCCTATTACACCAAAGGCCCACTCGACTAGAAAGAAAGGTGCTACCATGGCCTTTCTAGGAAATATTCCAATGACTGAAATATGTAAGGCAGCCACATGGTCTACGCCTCATACGTTTACCAAACACTACTGCGTGGATGTGTTAACAGCACAACAGGCCACAGTAGGCCAAGCAGTACTACGAACATTGTTTCAAACAACTTCAACTCCTACAGGCTAAACCACCGCTTTTGGGGAGATAACTGCTTACTAGTCTATGCAAAGCATGTGTATCTTCAGCTACACATGCCATCGAACGGAAAATGTCACTTACCCAGTGTACATCTGTTCGTGGCATGAGTCGCTGCAGATTCACATGCGCCCACCCGCCTCCCCGGGAACCTGTAGCCGTTTTGAAGTTGATCTTAAACATTGGTAAATTTGTAAATATATCACTTTAAACTACATTATGTACATACATACTCACTCCATTGCATGGGCACTATTACTATAATACATAACTCCTACCTCACCCTCTGCGGGGAAAACAATCTAAGATGGAGTCGACGCCCATGTGCAACGGAGCTGAAATGGGAGGAGTCCCTCGATCTCGTGACTCGAAAAGACTTCTTCGAAGAAAAACAACTTGTAACACTCCGAGCCCAACACTAGATGGCGGGATGTGCAAAGCATGTGAATCTGCAGCGACTCATGCCACGAACAGATGTACACTGGGTAAGTGACATTTTCCATATATATATATGTATGTATGTCCGATGGCATGTGTAGCTGCAGATACACATGCTATGCATAGGTCCTGCCATCTAGTGTTGGGCTCGGAGTGTTACAAGTTGTTTTTCTTCGAAGAAGTGTTTTCGAGTCACGGGATCGAGTGACTCCTCCTCTTCGGCTCCATTGCGCATGGGCATCAACTCCATCTTAGATTGTTGAAGCCTCATGGACCGGACCCCATTTCGATTCTGCCCTCGTGCCACGCCAAGTTCCCATATACAGACCAACATCTCATCTGTAATCTTTGTCTATCTCCAGACCATCAGCGGATACTTGCGAGGCCTGCAGATTCTTCCGCTCGAGAAGACTCTACGAGACAGAAGAGCACGAAGGTTGGAAATGGCGTCGAGAAGCACCGAACGTCTCGACGTGGAGGAAGAGGAGATTAAGCACACCGCAGTCTCCGTTCGAGGGTCCAACTCCGAGCACAAGTCCGAGGAGGACAGCCCGGTCACGGCAGGACAGCACGTGAGTACGCCTGCCCCTGTCCAACCCAAGCCCAAACACAAGGCCTCGGGAACGCCACTGCCGGAAGGCCATGGCTCCACCCGCAAAAAGACTTCCGGTGACCAAGCAACAACTTTGGCACTGAGAAAGGCCACGCTACCGAAGCCTTCGGACTCGAGCCAAAGCACAGGCTCCGAAACAGGCAAACACCTACCTATCGAGTCAAAGCCTCGAAAATCCCTGCCGGAGCCGAGGCCAACATCCACTCCAGGCCTTTCGATCCTGAGAAAACCGGCTTCAGAGCCGAAAAGACCCATCTACACAGAGGAGCATGGACTTTCAAAACAACTTAAAGAAAGCCATAGATTTTCAGAGGAACTCACAAAATGGAGGAATTTGATGAACGGCAGGCCAGAATTCATATTCATAAAGACACTGGCAAGATCCTAACTGCACCTCCTCTAAAAACTAAGAGGAAGCTAGCCTTTCAAGGACAATTGGACACTGATCAGCCACCAGCTAAAGTGCCAAGGCCCAAACAAAAAACTCTGCCTCCGCAATTCTCACCTCATCAGTCTCCTCCTCATTCTCCTCACCTCACTGTCTCTCCACCTACTACCCCTACACCGGCACAGTCTCAAGTACACTCTGTAGGTTCACAACAAGACAATGTCGACCCATGGGATCTCTACGATGATCCCATTTCTGATAACAGCCCAGACTGCTATCCTTCAAAACCATCACCACCAGAAGAAAGTACTTCATACACTCAGGTTTTGGCTAAGGCAGCGTCATACCACAACGTAGCTATGCACACCTAGCCTCTTGAGGATGATTTTCTCTTTAATACATTATCCTCAACTCACACTACTTACCAGTCCCTTCCCACGCTTCCAGGCTTGTTGAAACAAGCACATAACATTTTTCAAGAGCCAGTTAAAGCCAGGGTCATCAATCCCAGTGTGGAGAAAAAATATAAGCCGGCATTCATTACCCAACAGCTACCTCCTGATTACCTAGTTGTCAGTGCGGCAAGGAAGAGGGCCAACTCCCAGTCATCTGGTGATGCACCACCACCAGACAAAGAAAGCAGGAAATTTGATGCTGCTGGTAAGAGTGGCATCGCAAGCAGCTAATCAATGTAGAATAGCCAACTCCCAAGCACTACTGGCTAGGTATGATAGGGCCCACTGGGACGAGATGAAAGATATCATCCAGCATCTTCCAAAAGACCAACAAAAAGGGCACAGCAAATAGTAGAGGAATGGCAGGCTATTACTAATAACCAGATTAGGTCAGCTCTAGACTCAGCAGATACAGCAGCTAGGACAATCAATACTGCTGTCATCATTCGGAAACACGCATGGCTTCGGTCATCAGGGTTTAAACCAGAAATCCAGCAGGCTGTTCTTAACATGCCATTAATGAGAAACAGCTTTTTGGCCCTGAGGTTGATAAGGCCATCGAAAAAATGAAAAAGGACTCAGACACTGCTAAAGCCATGGGTGCTCTGTGTACTACACAGTACAGAGGTTCATTTCGAAAGCCTCAATACAGGGGTGGTTTTAGAGCCCAAATATCTGAGGCATCCACCTCACAATCAAAACCATCTTTCCAACCTCAGTACCAACGAGGTGGGTTTAGAGGAACTTACAAAGGCCAATTCCCCAGAGGTAGGGGTAAATAGCAGCCAACAAAACAAACCGCACACACAAAACAGTGACTCCCTCCATATCTTCCCTCATCACACTTCTCATGTGGGAGGAAGACTACAAACGTTCCACAAAAATTGGTTACCCTTTACAACAGACAAGTGGGTATTATTATGCATTATCCACAATGGTTACTGCATGGAATTCACACAAATTCCTCCAGATATGCCTCCAAAACCACACAAACTCTCCTCCCAACACATCTCCATGTTGCAAACAGAAGTACAGTCACTATTACTCAAACAAGTCAAAGAGCTTGTACCACAACATCAAATAGGAACAGGGGTTTACTCCCTGTACTTCCTTATTCCCAAAAAAATTGAACCTTGAGACCAATTCTAGATCTCAGGACTCTCAATCTTTACATCCTATTAGAACACTTTCACATGATAACACTACAGGATGTAGTCCCACTATTACAACAACAAGATTTTATGGCAACATTAGATCTCAAAGATGGGAATTTTCCATACCCATCCATCCAGCGCACAGAAAATATCTCAGGTTTGTAATACAAGGAAAACATTACCAGTTCAAAGTGTTACCCTTCGGGATAGCAACAGCTCCCAGAGTATTAACAAAATGCCTTGCTCTAGTGGCAGCCTACATAAGAAAGCAACACATCCATGTCTTTCCATATCTCCACGACTGGCTAATAAAATCCAACAGCCAGACACAGTGTCAAAACCATACACATTATGTAATACAAACCCTACACACTCTAGGGTTCTCGATAAATTACCAAAAATCCCACTTGCAACCAGTGCAAATTCAACAGTATTTAGGAGCCACACTAAATACGCAAACAGCACTTGCAAGCCCAAGTCCACAAAGGATACAATCATTCCACAATGTATTGGCACAAATTCAGTCAAACCAACAGTATAGAGTCAAATTTGTCATGAAACTGTTGGGCATGATGGCATCATGCATCGCCATTGTCCTGAATGCAAGACTAAACATGCGTCCCTTACAACAGTGCCTTGCAAAACAATGATCACAAGCACAAGGCCAACTTCAAGATCTAATGTTGATAGACCGCCAAACACACATATCGCTTCAGTGGTGGAATTCCACAAATTTAAACAAAGGGTGGCCATTTCAAGACCCAATGCCTCAAGCCACACTTAAAACAGATGCATCAATGATTGGATGGGGAGAACACCTCAACAATCACAACATTCAAGGACAATGGGACAACAAACACAAACAACTTCACATAAATCACCTAGAATTGCTAGCCGTATTCCTAGCACTCAAAGCCTTTCAACCTCTTATCGTTCACAAACATATTCTGATCAAGACAGACAACATGACTACAATGTATTACCTAAACAAGCAAGGAGGGACCCACTCATCGCAAGTGTCCCTTCTAGCACAAAAGATTTGGCATTGGGCAATACACAACATTCACCCTGTAGCACAATACATTCCAGGGATACACAACCAATTAGCAGATGTTCTCAGCCGAGATCATCAACAAACACACGAGTGGGAAATTCGTCCCCAAGTACTTCAGACATACTTTCATCACTGGGGAACACCAGACATAGACCTATTCGCCACCAGCGAAAACTCAAAATGCCAAAATTTCGCATCCAGGTTCCCACACCCTTTATCCAAGGGCAATGCTCTATGGATCAACTGGTCAGGGATATTTGCTTACGCTTTTCCCCTTCTCCCGCTCATTCCATTTCTAGTCAACAAACTGCGTCAAAAGAGACTCAAACGCATACATATAACACTAATGTGGGCATGTCAACCATGGCACACAACATTGTTAGGCCTGTCAGTAGTACCACACGTCAAACTGCCCAACAGACCAGATCTGTTAAAACAAAACAGACAACTGATCAGGCATTCAAATCCAGCAATACTCAATCTAGCAATTTGGCTCCTAAAATCTTAGAGTTTGGATATCTAGATCTTCCAACAGAATGTATGGAAGTAATTAAACAAGCTAGAAAACCCACTACCAGGCAGTGTTATGCAAACAAATGGAAAAAGTTTGTGTTTTAATGTCAATCCAAACAGATTGCCCCTCTTTCAACATCACTACAAGACATTGTAGGTTACTTGCTTCATCTGCAAAAGGCATATTTAGTCTTTTCATCCATCAAAATACATCTCACTGCTATTTCAGCGTATTTGCAAAATATACAACACGCCTCTCCATTTAGAGTCCCTGTTATCACAGCCTTCATGGAAGGGTTAAAACGTATCATACCATCAAGAACACCCCCAGTGCCTTCATGGAATCTAAATATTGTACTCACATGACTCATGGGTCCACCATTTGAACCTATGCATTTGTGTCAGATTCAATTCCTAACATGGAAAGTAGCATTCCTCGTTGCAATCACTTCATTAAGGAGAGTTAGTGAAATACAAGCTTTCACTATTGAGCAACGCTTCATACAAGTACACAAACATAAAGTAGTACTTCGGACAAACCCAAAATTCCTACCTAAGGTGGTTTCACCGTTTCATATCAATCAAACAGTGTAACTTCCAGTCTTCTTCCCACAGCCAGACTCAGTAGCAGAAAGAGCGCTGCATACATTAGACATTAAAAGAGCTATAATGTATTACATTGATAGAACTAAATCATTTAGGAAAACTAAACAGTTATTTGTAGCGTTCCAAAAACCACATACTGGGAATCCAATCTCACAACAAGGACTAGCTAGATGGATAGTAAAATGTATCCAAACGTGTTACCTATGTCTTGAGGTGGTGTAATTACTTAAGTATATGTTAGATGGGAGCCATGGTTTAGAATTTCACCAATTTACAGTTTAGCCATGGGTCATCTGGGTTGAGTCGCTATAATAGCTTCTCGACATGTTTGAGTGCCTCTGTTATTAAAAACCTTTTTTAATAGTGGTGATCGAAGATTGTGCAAGTTAGGAATAATACAGACTAGATAGATAAAGTCCTCCTTTTTTGCTTTGCAAAGTCTGCATTCTGTTGACCCACTGTAGAACCAATTTGGTCTATCTGCGAGTGCTGGTATTTTGCCAAACTACAGGGCCATTAGTCTGTGCTTTCTGTGCTGTGAAGGGGTAGGCTAGGTAAGGTGCCAGTTTCAAAGCGTTGTAACATTTGATCTGCATCCAGGCATGAGATTGTGAACTAAATATATTTTTGTCTACCAGGCTCGATTAAAACTTTGCTTGTTGCCCTTTTAAACACATTGTATGGCGCATTTGCACCCTACAGTTCAGTTAAATGCAACTGTTTGATGGAATCTTCCCAATAGTTGTGGTAGGCCTACTGCGGATCACTTTGGAGAGCTGACCATTGTGTGCTATTTAGTGGGGCATCTTGAGTTTGCCGTATCTTGTACCAGTGTTTTATTGTAGAGTACCTTCTACCCAGGTGTTGCTTAATAAGAACAAACTCAATTTGGATTTGTACTGGTGATGATATTTGGGATACGGGGAATGCTCACATGTAGGTGTTGGTCTGCAGTTTGTGCAGTAAGGCTGCATCTTGTCCTCTCATGGCTGCTCTTGCATATGTGATGGTTGAGAGCAGCTTGGGAGAGATGACTGCTAATAGCGTCTGAAAAGAGGGACCCTCCAGTTTTTATTGCTAACATACTGAAGGTGCAGATTAGGTAGGATATTGTCTTTTTTCACCATATGTTGTTCCTGGTTGGAAAAGCTGCCTCTTGAGTCCAGGTACAATGCAAAGTATTTGTAACAGCCTCCAGCCTCCAGGGAAATGTTATTTAGGAAGATCGTGGCTGCCCGCTCAGTTGGTTACAGATGGTCACAGTTCTTGTTTTTGTTGGATTTACCTCAAGGTTGTTGGTATTAATGCAAGAGTTTAATACTTACTTACCTTTATAGGCCAACTTTTCTCATGCTGAACAGCACAATATCATGTGCATTGGACAGTTGGGGAGAGGTGGAGCAGTCCCAGCCATGGTGGGTGAGATTTTACCTAATCCAGGGTTGTTAAAAAGTCTTCAATTAATTGATTGATGAGGTGAGGCACCAGCATATATCCTTGCTTGAGTCCTTCTTTAGTTGGTATCTTCCTAGATATTCTGGTGCCATCTCCGAATTTAACTTGAATCCAAATTTCTGAGTAAAGCTGTTCTATAGCATGAAGCGGCTTGTGGGGGATTCCCCATTTCCTTAATTTGTTCCAGAGTAGCCCCCAGTTGACACATTCAGATGCTGCTTTAAAGTCTGCAAAGCAGAGGTGTAGTTTCTTCTTTGCTCTGTTATGAAGGAGGTTGCTAGAATGTTTGTTATTGTACCTACGCCTTTCCTGAAACCTGATTGATTCAACATGATCACCTTGTTTGAGTCTGACAAGTCAGTTAGGTCGACTAATATGAGGGAGACGTAATACTTTGCTTCAGAGTCCAGGAAGGCAAAGAGCCTATAGCCAACAGGGATTGCCCTGTTGCCTTCTTTAAATGCTAGGTTTATTATAGAGCTGTGCCAGCTCTCTGACACCGCTTTCCTGAACCTCTTTGTATAGTGCGGATAGCGCAACCGACCAGAATTCAGGATCTTCTTTAAAGATGGCCTGTGGGATGCCATTTGGCCCAGGTGCTCCATCACGACATCCAGTAAGTATGACTTGTTTTAAACTTCAGATGGTGAATATAGAATGCCTTCATCAGAGAGCAGGTGCCGACCCGGGTCTTTACCTGAGTCAGACTGGCCGTTGAGCGTGACTTCGAAGATTGTGTTGGTTGGAGCTGACTTATTATCGCATTGACTATGGCCATTGTGCTCATTAGCAGGATGGGAAACCCATATTGACTCTGGTCTGCTTGAGTTGTTTATCGGTTTATTATATTGAGCCCATTTACTGTTTCTCAAAGTTTGTTTGCCTGACAACAATATTAGATACAGAACAGGGCAACCAAGAAAAGAATGGGAAAAGGCACAATAAGGGCCCACTAGGACATCCAAAGATTTTCGAGTAGACGTCTTACCCACTAAATAGTGGCATGCTTCAACTTCAGCGCCTGTCCACACCCTGGTAGGATGGTACCACCAGGGCGGACTTGACCAATGTTCGGAGTTCTTATCTGAAGTATTTGTCTGAATAAAGCAGGGATCCAGGAAAGAGAAAAAATGTTAAAATGCCTTTTGGTATACCCAAGAGTAATTCCATTTTATTAGTAGGGTACAATCAACATAGATAAAAACAAGTAGAGTTTGATTGAGCTTTAGTGCCTCAATTACCCCTGATTTTTAGCCAACATGTTTCGGCCCATGCCAAGAGCCAGTCTTAGTCTGGGACCTTCATCAGGGCTGTTTTTATCCATGCTTACCTATTGATGCATACCATGCACATATGTGAGGCCTAACGCTCTAACCTGAGAATGGTACTTAGCGATGTTGATGGGCCTGATTTCCCTTGTGCAGCTTGTATTAATAAGTTGGCACTGAAGTTTGTCCATGAGTCAATTTATTTGATACTGGTGTTGATGGTGTTAGTCATAAGGTCTCTGGCCAGGATGGCAAGATCTACTATTGACTTGCTTTTCCATCTCAAGCACTTTAAGTTGGTTGAGTGCAATGTGCCTAGACTTTGAATAAAAGTATGGGTGATCTGTCATCTTCGACCCATTTACTGAGCTTGAATTTTCGTTTTTTTTTTGTTGTTTTTTTTTGGGAGACTTGGGTCTGCGAAGGGTTGTTCTTCAGTGCAGATGTCTAAACTGAGGGATATGTAGACTGCTAGGCCCACTTTAGGTCTTCCGTAGTGTTGTGATTTTGTAGCCATGATTTGGTATGTTACTGGAAGATCTGCCTGGTAACGTAGAGTCCCTCCTTGAATTTTGATCTTGTCAGCCATTTTCTGAGTGTTTGCACAGCCTGATGAGCTCAATATGTGCTGTTGTGTGGGTGAGGTACTGGATGTTCTCCTTGGGCGCCCGGTGTGTTTTATGTAATCCTCCTGTCGTGGTCGTTGCTGCTAACATTCATGATTTATGGCTCAGGAATGAGTGCCCTCTTGTACGGGATGAAACTTATATGGGGTCGTACAGTGGAGTGAGAGTCTTGTTTGATATTAGGCCCTGCTCAGGAGTGAAGTCAGTTTTGTGTGAGTCTGACAACACGATTCAGGCTCCCTCCGCTTTTACAGACTTCAGACTGTTGCAAGCTTGCTGAGCTATAGATAAGGTGTGTGTAAGGAAATGCTTCCTTGGCATGGTTACCCCTTAACTTTTTGCCTTTGCTGATAAGTTTTGATTGAAAGTGTGCTGGGACCCTGCTAACCAGGCCCCAGCACCAGTTTTATTTCCCTAAACTGTACCTTTATCTCCACAATTGGCACAACCTTGGCACTCAGGTAAGGCCCTTGTACCAAGGGCCCTGATGCCAGGGAAGGCTTCTAAGGGCTGCAGCATGTGTCTTATGCCACCCTGGGAACCCCTCACTCAGCACATGCACACTGCCTCACAGCTTGTGTGTGCTGGTAGGGAGAAAAAGACTAAGGGGGTCATTCCGACCCTGGCGGGCGGCGGGCGCCGCCCGCCAGGCGGAGACCGCCAAAAGACCGTACTGCGGTCAAATGACCGTGGCGGTCATTTTGACTTTCCCGCTGGGCGGGCGGGTGACCGCCAAAAGGCCGCCCGCCTGCCCAGCGGGAAAGCCCCAGCAACGATGAAGCCGGCCCCGAATGGAGCCGGCGGAGTTGCTGGTGTGCGACGGGTGCAGTGGCACCCGTCACCATTTTCAGTGTCTGCTTTGCAGACACTGAAAATCTTAATGGGGCCCTGTTAGGGGGCCCCCAGGGGCCCCACGACATCCGTTCCCGCCAGCCTCTTCCTGGCGGTGTAAACCGCCAGGAACAGGCTGGCGGGAAGGGGGTCGGAATCCCCATGGCGGCGCTGCTTGCAGCGCCGCCGTGGAGGATTCCCTGGGGCAGGGGAAAACCGGCGGGAAACCGCCGGTTTCCCTTTTCTGACCGCGGCTTTACCGCCGCGGTCAGAATTGCCCCTGAAGCACCGCCAGCCTGTTGGCGGTGCTTCCTCCGTCCCCGGCGGGTCGGAATGACCCCCTAAGTTGACATGGCACTCCCCTCAGAGTGCCATGCCAACCTCACACTGCCTGTGGCATAGGTAAGTCACCCCTCTAGCAGGCCTTACAGCCCTAGGGCAGGGTGCACTATACCACAGGTGAGGGCATATGTGCATGAGCACTATGCCCCTACAGTGTCTAAGCAACACCTTAGACATTGTAAGTGCAGGGTAGCCATAAGAGTATATGGTCTGGGAGTTTGTCAGACACAAATTCTACAGCTCCATAATGGTTACACTGAAAACTGGGAAGTTTGGTATCAAACTTCTCAGTACAATAAATGCACACTGATGTCAGTGTGCAATTTATTGTAACATACACCCAAAGGGCATCTTAGAGATGCCCCCTGAATACCAATCCGACTTCTAGTGTAGGCTGACCAGTTTCTGCCAGCCTGCCACACACCAGACATGTTGCTGGCCACATGGGGAGAGTGCCTTTGTCACTCTGTGGCCAGGGACAAAGCCTATACTGGGTGGAGGCTCACCTCCCCCCTGCAGGAACTTTAGCACCTGACAGTGAGCCTCAAAGGCACACCCCTTTTGTTACAGCGCTCCAGGGCATCCCAGCTAGTGGAGATGCCCACCCTTCTGGCCACTGCCCCCACTTTTGGCGGCAAGGCTGGGGGAGATAATGAGAAAAACAAGGAGGAGTCACCCACCAGTCAGGACAGCCCCTAAGGTGTCCTGAGCTGAGGTGATCCCTGCCTTGAGAAATCCTCCATCTTGAGTTTGGAGGATTCCCCCAATAGGATTAGGGATGTGTCCCCCTCCCCACAGGGAGGAGGCACAAAGGGTGTAGCCACCCTCAAGGACAGTAGCCATTGGCTACTGCCCTCCCAGACCTAAACACACCCCTAAATTCAGTATTTAGGGGCACCACAGAACCTAGGAAACTAGATTCCTGCAACCTGAAGAAACAAGGACTGCTGACCTACAAGCCTGCAGAGAAGGAGGAAGACGACAACTACCGGCCTGTCTCCAACTTTGAAAACCTGCAACCAGCAATGCATCCGACAGGGACCAGCGACCTCTGAAGCCTCAGAGGACTGCCCTGGACTAAAGGACCAAGAAACTCCCGTGAGCAGCGGCCCTGCTCAAGACCAGCTACTTCTTTGCAACAAAGAAGCAACTTCCAAAGACTGCACGTTTCCCACCGGAAGCGTGAGACTTCTCACTCTGCACCCGACGCCCCCGGCTTGAGATTCAGAGAACCAACACCTCAGGGAGGACTCCCGGCGACTGCGAGCCCGTGAGTAACCAGAGACGACCCCACAGTGACGTCTGCAGAGAGAATCCAGAGGTTCCCCCTGACCGCGACTGCCTGTAACAAGGGACCCGACGCCTGGAACCAACACTGCACCCGCAGCCCCCAGGACCTTAAGGAACCGAACTTCAGCACAGAAGTGATCCCCCAGGTGACCCTCTGCCTAGCCCAGGTGGTGGCTGTCCTGAGAAGCCTCCCCTGTGCCTGCCTGCACCGATAGTGACCCTGGGTCCCTCCATTGTTTTCTACCTGAAACCCGATGCCTGCTTTGCACACTACACCTGACCGACCGCCCCTTTGCCACTGAGGGTGTGTTTTGTGTGCCTACTTGTGTCCCCCCCAGTGCTCTACAAAACCCCCCTGGTCTGCCCCCTAAGGACACAGGTACTTATCTGCTGGCAGACTGGAACCGGAGCACCCCTGTTCTCCATAGGTGCTAATGTGTTTTGGGCACCTCTTTGACCTCTGCACCTGACCGGCCCTGAGCTGCTGGTTTGTTAACTTTGGGGTTGCTTTGAACCCCCAACGGTGGGCTGCCTATGCCCCAGAACTGAGACTTGTAAGTGTTTTACTTAACTCCTAATCTAACCTTTACTTACCTCCCCCAGTGATTTTTGCACTGTGTCCACTTTGAAAATAGCTTATTGCCGATTTTACAAAGACTGTATATGATATTTCTTTTATTCAAAGTTCCTAAAGTATCTAAGTGAAGTACCTTGCATTAATGTGTTTACTGCAAATCTTGAACCTGTGGTTCTTAAAATAAACTAAGAAAATATATTTTTCAATATAAAAACCTATTGGCCTGGAGTAAGTCTTTGAGTGTGTGTTCCTCATTTATTGCCTGTGTGTGTACAACAAATGCTTAACTCTAGCCTCTGATAAGCCTACTGCTTAACCACACTACCACAAAATAGAGCATTAGAATTATCTTCTTTTGCCACTATCTTACCTCTAAGGGGAACCCTTGGACTCTGTGCACACTATTTCTTACTTTGAAATAGTATATACAGAGCCAACTTCCTACAATGTGCTTGTTTTTTCCATGTTTTACGACTGAAGTAATTTGAGTCTACTGGAGTATATCCTTGATCTTTGCTCGCAAGGCTTTTTGTGTCTTCTTTTGGAGGGGGAGAAGTCTGCTGTGTCTTGTGTGGCAAGATCCATGGTTGACGTTACGTCAGTAAGAGAGTCTGGTGGTTGCTTGTGGCGCTCCCTTCTCAACCGTTTCGTGTTGACCCAAGCAAATGGGTATATCCCCTTAGGGTGGACCTCCCTGGATCCCTGTACCTTGTTTCCTGCAATTCTGGCACGTTTTTTGTTGTCTTTTGTTTAGTTTTGGGGCAGGGGTCCTCTCCTTGCTGGCTCTGGAAAGTTGCTCCAGGTGTAAAGTTTAAGATTGGAAACATTTGTGCTCCTGTTTGTTGGCAGTGTTTATGATGTCTTCTTGAGGAGTGTTTTTCTGTGTACTTTCAAGGTTGGTTTTCCAGTCTTGTTCTTGCTCATTTGAGATTCTTAGTTGGGTGCCAGTGGTTGGCTTGCTTGTCTGAGTTCTTTTAGTTCCAGAAGACTAGATAGACTTAAATGAAGGGTGATCACTTTCTCTATAATCGGTCCAGAGAAACACTGTCAGAGATGGGGGTAAACTTCCTGAACCCTGGTTTTTAAGCCAGTTAGGGTTTCTAGTTTGGAGTTTATTCCAGAAATGTGTGAGGCAATTAGGTTCATGAGGTCAACTTGAACATCTAGATTGTCTGTAACATTGTTGAGTGGTTTCCAACAATCTGGGACTTTGTATGACTGGTGCCTGGTTTATTAGAGATAAGTGTCCTGTTATTTGTGGATTGAAAAGGAAGGACCTGTTTAGGCTTCTATTGGGAGGTGTTTTTTGTGTTACCCTCAGGCCTTTCCTGAAGCCTATAATCCTTTTCATTTGCTTTTAGGTACACTGCCTCTTGTGCCCCTTGACTGGTATTTTTAGTTGCCACATTTGTGTTTGTTTTGTTTATTGCATATAGTGCTTGTTCTTGGCTGGCGCCGCTATCTTTGATTTCCATCCATTCTTGTGTTACACTACTCTTGTTTGTTGTTCTAGGTGTGGGTTATTAGCTGATATTGTTGTCTAAGATTATTGTTCTAACTTCCAGTGCCTCTACAAATTCTGTATTGTTTGAGGTAGAAATTGAACGCAACGAAGAGCTGTACATTGCTTCTTTGTCGGTCTCCTCATTGGCCATGATTTTGTGGTTAGCATTCCATAACCTGATTTCATTTAGGATTTTTCACAGTCTGTACATGGGGTTGAGTGTGATTGGTTCGATAAATCAACCTGACCAAAATGTTGTTAGGTGTGGGATCGAGCGCCACAGTGGGGTCTTTTTGCTTTTACAAATGGACATTTGGATAGGATTTTGTGTTGACCTTAGTTCTAAAGCAACTGTTGATGAGCAGAGTAAACTACTTTCGAACCCTTGGTCCTTAAGCCCATGACCCATCTTTTAAGGTGGTTAAGTGGTGCACATATGGCCGACATAGGATCTTTGAGAAATGCATATTTGTGATTTGGATTGGCTTTCCCAAAGAATGTAATTATTGGCAATGTTAAGGGAGTACTCCCTGAGGAGGCTTCTTCATCAGGAGGTTTGATTGTTTTATTTCCTGGGATTGTGTTCCTCTGACTTAAATGTTTCCAGGCTTTATGGGGTAAGGGTTGCGGGTTGTCACTGATCCCACCTTTTTGGGGGATGGTGGCTTAGCGCTATGTTGCTAGAGTTCCACCAGCTTAGGGAGCCAGCAAAGGACTGGACTTTGATTCCAGTTTGGGTTGTATTTGGTTGATATTTAGATGTTTTTAGACAAGTTGGGGGAGTTTCTGTGGGGGTCGGTGTGGTTGGACCGCGCAACCCTACCCCAACACTCTCCTGTTCCTATCAAGCTCAACCCACTGCCTTTCAGACTTCTTTTTGACTGCTTTAAATTGTGAGAGTTTTGTCTTGGTGCTTTGCTGGCTGCTTGATGTGGATTCTGCTGCTGCCTTCTTAAAAACTATGGGTGTGTCCTGGGGGACCCTAGGCAACCCTGGTGGTGTTTGCCACCTCATCAGGCTTGTTGGAGAGGGCACAAGCAGTACTGACAACCATGTCTTTCCAGGTAGATATTAGAAGATAATTTGCACTTCATCCATCTTGGAGTGCTTGAGAGTGACCCGGAGTGGGAGAGTGATTGGGGCACAAGCCCCACCGACTGCTAGGTTGTCCACTTCCGCACCACCAATGCCCGGCCACGTGTCATCACCATACGGCATCTAATTTGCTCCTTTGACCAAATTGCCTCAGCCTAGCCTCCTGCTCTACTCTCCTTCACGTTGGCTTGCCTCAACTCTTCTTACCAAATGCTTGAAGGCTGTGAGCTGACCTGAGGGACATTGAAGGAGAGCAGCCAAGAGCAGTCTAGAGGAGGCTCAACTGGCCGCCGTCTGTGCCCGGAGCCCTGAAGAACTCCAGCTGCTGACCTCTGAAGTTTGCCCACCTCCAGGATGCACTGGGTGGATGGGAGTCGGTCTTCTCACCTTTCTCCTCCTTGCCGCCGCTTCTCTCCCTGCAGTGTGTTTGCAAGAGGTTGGAAGCTGTCATCGATCCCCAGGTTCTGTCTTGCAAAGGCGGGTGGGGGTTGGGGAGCTGTTTAAGAACATACCAGAGAGCACCACTCACTTTCGCCGTGACTCACAGCTGTCTACATCCCCCAGCTTTTGTCTCACCAAGGCAGGTGGAATGAGGTGGGGAGAGCCGGTCAAGGCCCCGGAGGCTCCAGAGGACACACTGGTGAACGCGACTCACCTCCACGCCTCTCTCTACTGCTCTTGGCTGTCATGTGACTCACTCATGACTCGTTTCACACTAGTCTTTTGTGCCCCCAGACAAGCTGGGGCCAGGACAGGGAGGTAGGAAATTCCAAGCACCTCCGGGGATGGAACACTTTAGAAATTTCTGTAGTTGAAAGGTGACACTTCTAGTTAGAAGGTGACACCGAAGATTAACAGTGGACCCTCAGACTCAACTCTTCACTACACATCTGGCCTGTGTAAGACTCAGAAGGGCTGCTGCCTGAGTGAGAAGGACTGGACCTGCATCTTGAACCGAGGAACAGCAGTGAGTCAAGAGCTAGTTGGCTGGACTCCTGATCAGAGCCTCAAGGGCAGAAAATGCTCCTACCACCTTGTACACTGCACTTGGACTATGCCTGCAGTGACACTTGCTCCCTCCCCAGGTGGTGCCACTCCAGACCTAGACCCTTGAAAGTGGGCATGAATCTGCTGTGCCAGCCCAGCTGTGGTCTTTTTATCAGAACTGAGGCAACATGATGTATGTGTGTACAGCTCTACATCAGAACTGCTTCTGCGTGACCTCCTTCATGTATGACCTCTTATCACAGTCTCTTAGCACCGCTGCCAGCTCGTGGGAACCACTGCTGTGCAATGCATCCTCAACGTGGGATCTCATTACGATGATTTAAGGTGCTTTGTTCAGCGAGTCTAACTTGGTCCCTCTATCTGGCACACATTCCATCTCTGTTGTCCTGAACTTGTTGTTTGGACCTTCTCCGGCGCGACCAGATAACTACAGTTGATGATTTGTTCTTTTAGGCAATATTTTTATTTAAACCTTCAAAATTATATGTCTCTAGTTCTACTAATTGGATTTTTTGTTGTATGATTTATTACATTTCTAATCAATTTTTCTAAATTGGTTTGGGATTTTTCCTGTGTTGCCATTTTACTTTGTTACTGGTTGAAGTACTACATAAATACTTACACATTGTCTAAGTTAAACCTGACTACTTTTGTGCCAAGCAACCAGAGAGTTGAGCACAGGTTAATTTGGGATCTAGTTGTGCTTCATTCACCCTAACAAGAATTGTGGTTGCTGCTTGACTAGGGTTTCACCCCCACAAACCATAACCCACTTTATCACACCACTCTGTGCCCCTACCCACCTCTATACTATAAAACACCCTTAGCACCCAATACACTTATCCACCCCTGAACCCTAAAACAACCCTTACAACTCTATGCCCCTACCCATTCCTAATCCCTGAAAACACCTTTACCATCCTATACCCTCAACCACCCTAAAATCGAAAAACACCCTTACCACCCAATTATAACCACAAACACACACCTTAAATGTACTTTCCTTTTGTTGTTAAGACAAATATTTGTGGTAAAGGCATTCCGTTATAAAGACAGTGTTGTAAAGGCTGTCTCCCTTGAGGGGTAGTTTGAGGGCCCCAAAAAGTTCTACATTATGATGGTAATGAGGAGATGGACAACTTATTGCCCTCCACTATGCAGACACTGGACTGTAACTGGATTTAGAAAATTCTTGTGACTTACACACCTCTCCTGGGAAGAGGTAACTGTTTCTAACAGGACCCCCAAAGAGGGGAAAACCTCCTTTGCAATTGGTTTAGCGTGCAGAATGTTAGAAGTACTAGATCTTCAACTTCCAGCTAAAAAGGAAGCAAACTTATTGATGAAGCTCTTACAGCTTGGGCATGCTACGTTGGAGGCCTTGTTACAATTTAATGAGGCCCTAACAGACATTATGCTGGCATCATGGATGAATCCACCATCATTTCCTCAGTCATTTGCCCAGTATCTAAGTGATAGAGGTCAGCCCCTGGATACAGTGTCTTTCAGACTGAGCACCCAGTCCCCAAGAGCTCGGTGGACCAACCTTCCAAGTTGAAGGTCAACTCTAATTTGTTACTTTCTGTGCCTCCAAGTAGGGAGTCAACCCAGATTAATGCAAATAGGTGTGATCTTCTGCCACCTTGGCCGTCAAGCCCTCGATTCCTGTCTCCAGGACCGACATACCCTATGGGTCATGGCTAGTGAGATGTTGACGGCCATGCCTGATGAATTCAGGATGCCATTGCCCAGAACATAAAGGATGGACACCACTCAGTATAACATTTTCTTGAAGGCCAGCGTTCACACAGTGTACCTTGAGGACAAGTGTGATCAGATGTCATGCCTGGATACATGGTGCAGATTTCTCAAGTGGTATACAGCTATTCCTCATGGACATGCCTTTTGATGGTTCCTGGCTTTTCATCTTTGCAGTGTATTCAAGACAACAGCAGCACAATGTGCTTTTTGGGTCAGAGGGTGAGTAGAGAGGACCTCTAAAGTGACGAAGAGTGGGATGTCTTAATCCTGCTATATCTTTGTGCCAGAGTTCGACTTTAGATCTTTGTCATATGCTCGCTTTCCTATAAAAGTACAAATTCTAGATGCTCACTCTTGCCTAGGGTCTTTCCTCTCTGGATCTGGGGGATTGGAGGGTACCCTTGGACCCGCAGCAGAAGCACATTCATGTGCCTTTCTAGTGGTCCCAAGGCATTATCTTCAGTTTGCAGTGAGCTTGGAATATTTCTAATTTCCCATTCTACCACTTGGTATCATTTCTCTCCTGGTATTTTCGAAGGTCATGGCAGTGGTTGTGGCTCATCTTCAGTGGTCAAGGATACGCATATTCCCTTACTTCTCTGACTTCCTGGCATATGGTGGACTTCCAGCAGTCCGTTGCGGCCACCTCCAGACAACTTACAACTTTTTTCATCCATAGTTTTCTGTCATCTAATCAACACTGCATCTAACGCCTGTAGAGAGGGTTCCTCTAATATCAACCATACTGCACGCCTTGCCATTCTAGGACCTTCCCACCCTTACAATGATTCTTGGACTTTCAGGAAATTATCCTGATGTTTTGAGGCTCACTCCAGGTTCTGGTGTGAAGGATTGGGACATCTTGAACTCCTGGTCTCTTGCGTCCTCCTTCTCCCCCAAGCCCACTGGCACATGTAGACCTTAGAATGAAACCTGTTTTTAGTAACCAGAACACTGGGCTTGCTTATTGGACTGCATCCTTATCTCAGAGGAGCAAGCCCCAGGACCTTAGGTGGTGTAGACGGACACCAGCCTGTCGTGCAGCATGCCATCCTCCCTTCCCCAAACACTTTGCCTTTGGTTGGGACTGTCACTTGGGATAAGTGAAGATCAGGGGGTCTCTGGTTCCCAGTGGAATGAAAGATTTGATTGACTCTGCAATCCTTTTTTCATCCATCAGTCGGTGGCCTGTGGAGGTCATAATGACAACTTGACGCCATGTCAGTGGGCTGTAGGCACTGTCTGTGCAACCCCTGCAAATCATATAGTTTCCTGAAAAATTTATCCTGCAGGTTTGTGCTTTATTTCTACCAAAAGTCATTTTGCTTCACCAATGTGGGCCAGTCCATGACAGTCTCTGCTTTTTTTCTCTTCTAAACATTCCTCTAAAGACCCTAACAGAACTCTGTTTTTTCATCAAGGGTACAAAAGCACACTGAGTCCCAAGACCATCTTTTCCGGGGTTTTGCTGGTGCTAAGAAAGGGAAGGCTGTTTAGTAGTGATCACTGTCCTGGTGGATAATCCTCTACATAAAGAAATGCTATTTTGTGTAATTTGTAAAATAAGGAATTGAACGTGTGTTGATCCAGGGTATTTTTGAGATGTAAAAAATTCCCTCATGCATTGAAGTGCAAGAAATCCAAAGGAGATGGAATGATGCACCAAACCTACCCAAATTGCATGAGGTGAGAGAGAAAATAATCCTCTGGGTGGAGGAGAAGCCCATTTTGTGTACATCTTACAAAATTGGTTAACAGTAGACATTGCAAGCAGCTGTGCTGTCAAGCCAGGCCTAGAGCAAGGGTCAGTTGTGGAAAAGGATATGGCAGACAGAGAAATGGTCTATCACAGGAATCCTGTCCAGCTATACTATGACCTCTCAAGCTGCTGCTCTGCCAATGAGTAGGAATTTCAGCCCCATTACTAATTTTCTCTGAAACTAAATATTTTAGCAAAGACGAGGGCCATCTTTGTGAGCTGACCTTCATCTGGGTGCGGATGGATATATGGGATGAAATCTATGTATGAAACAAGAGTCATTGGAAATGGACACAAAGTAAGGCACAAAAAACTATATCACAAAGAATAATGCAGGATTAAAGAAAGGTGCATAAGAGGAAAAGGTAAACATTTACCCAAAGGCCAAAAAGATGTTTTTGAGTACTTGGACCAAGTCACTGACCAAAGTGGCACTTGTTAGACCTGCCAGCTCTTGGCGTGGTTTTCCCTGTCTTCTTGGCTTTTGACCTCCTGTTTTTGATCCTGTGCTGAATTTCTTTTTCGCTGGCTTAAAGACTCTGGGTACTTTACCGGTGCTAAAGTGCAAGTACTCTCTGTCTAAATTGCATTGGTAATTGGTTTACCCATGATTGGCGTGTTTGATTTACTAGTAAGTCCCTTTTAAAGTGCACTATGTGAGCCTGTAAATGAAATGCTATTAGTGGGTCTGCAGCACTGATCGTGCCACCTGTATGAGTAGCTTTGTAAATGGGTCTCAGACCTCTCACTGCAGTGTTTGACCATATACAAAGATTAATCAGTGCTCCTTCTACATTTACTTGGGTTTTATTAAGTTCAGCTGCTAAGCAGCAAAATTAATCCAATAGATTGCTTAGATTAAAGAAAAAACATATTTTTAGTGAATTACCCGCCCATTTTCTTTTAGTACATTTAAAAGCTGGTACTATCTCTTGGGGCCTTCAGATTAAGAACATTCCAGTAATATTTATTGAGGACCCTGAATGTGGAAAAGGATACAGCTGCATAGGCACAAAATGTAGCAGAGATCTGATGGTGTTTACAATTGAGACTGCGCAGAGAATCGCCAAAAAACAACTTGAGGAAATCATGGCTTTAGGACAAGAACTCAAGGATAACCACTCAGTGGCTGATGCAAAAGCATTGTTACAGAAAATAGAGAAGGAGATTGGTGAATTCAAAAACTTCATTATGAGTCAAAGGAGCATCAAGTTTGAAAGGGATAAAAATCTTCCAATTTAGAAGTCGTTGATCCTTATCTCAAAGTGAGTTTTACACACGTCTAGAGTCAAGGAGATATGTACCTGAATTTGAAGCTCGTTCTAGATGTCAGCTTATTTCTTTTTCTGAAACATCTTCCTCCTCTTCTGGGGAATCTGACTCTGGCGAAGGTACTTCTAATCCGAATTCTCAAACGCCAACAGGCATTTTTAGGGTAAGGCCGACAGAGTGAGGGTGCGCAACAGATTCTCCAGCCCTGGGAAATGACCACTTGACGTCAGTATTGCAAAAATCAATGAAATCACCCATTTTCAATCGTTCTAACAGGCCACTCACGGAAAATGAGGAAAACGTGTTATATAAGGGGCTTTTGTTTTTTTTATTCCAACGAAACACATCAAATTTGTGCGTTTGAAAACTGAGGCATTAGAATTTTGTAGAAAGATTAGATTAAGGGCTTTCCTTTTGAACCATGATTCTTCTGTAGGTCCTGAGACTTCAGAACATAGAAAACTCCATCTAACACTGTTCCTAAAGATGTGTTTGTGTTTGAGCAGACAGTTTTATCGGCCATTACTCAACTTGAAAAAAAGAGTACATTAAAGACAACATTTCAAAAGCAGAGAGACAAGCATTGTCAGAATTGAATATTGATCAGTCTGTTGTCATAAAGCAAGCAGATAAAGGAGGGCCAATTGCCATTTGGGCTGCTGAAGAATACAAGAGAGAAGGCGATATACAAATATAGTCTGAATTTTATCATAGGCTTCAAAAACATCCCTCTAAGGAACTCCAAGGAGAAGTAGAAGTCATGATTAAACAGGATTTTGAAGATGGTATGATTGGACCTAGAGCGTGCAAATTTCTCATTAATAGGAAACTTTGTGTTGCAGTTTTGTACCTTTTAGCTAAAGTGCATAAGATGGAAGAGAAGTCCCCGGGTCACCCAATAGTTTCGGGCTGCGATTCTTTTCTACAGCCCATTGCCAAATATGTTGATGTGTTTTGAAGCCCGTAGTTCAACAAGTTCCTTCATATTAGCGAGATACTACTGATTTCATTAATAAAATAGAAGATTTGGATTTTTATTCTGTGTATCGAATTTTTGTGACGTTAAATGTGGTGTCACTATACAGGCAGATTCCCCAAGAAGATGGTTTAGATGCCTTTGAGGTGTATTTGGAGAAGAGGCCCATGTCACACCGGGTTCAAACTGATTTCATCTGAAAATTTGCTCGGTTTGCTTTGAATTAATTACTTCATATTTGATAATTAATTTTTTCTTCAAATTAAAGGGACAGCAATGGGTTGTCCCTTTGCTCAAGATTTAGCAGTTATGTACATGGCACAGTTTGAAGAACGATTTGTTTACAATAACAATCCTTTTCTGCCCAACATTGTGAAACGGCTCAGATACATCGATTGTATTTTTTGTATTTGGTCTGGTACAGCAGAAACATTGAACCAGTTTGCAGTTTGGCTTAATCATAGATCAAATTACATTAAATTCTGTCTTACTAGTAGTTGTCAAACTATAACATTTTTGGATGCGAAGGTCAAACCTCGAGATGGAAAACTAAAAACAACATTATTTACCAAGCCCACTGATCACAATAAGCCTTTGCATTATTCCAGCCACCACCATCGCAGTATCCATGATAATCTACCCTATGATAATTTTTTGCAAATTCGTTGCATTTGCTCAGAAAAAGAAGCATATATTGAACATGCCCACAATTTATGCCGTACATTACTAGTGAGAGGTTATCTGAAAAAAATTGTTAAAGAACTGCATGAAATGGGCAAGGTGGACTCCAAATGAAACATTAACAAAACACCAGACTAAGTCAGAGAGGTTAGCTTGTGTATCCACGTACTGTCCACAGACTAACAATTTTAGGAAAATAGTGTTGCAGAATTGGCATTTGATTTCTAAACTTGACAAATCATTTGAGAGACCTTTCTTTGCCCTGAAAAAAGACCAAAGTATAGGCAGTCAAGTGGAAAGAGCCTGCCCATCACCAGGTTTTGTCAGAAGTGATTTATGCCATGTCTGGAACTTGGTGCCAGTTGAAGGACATATTAAATGTGGGTCTTTTGTCTGCTACAGTCACACAAGGGAAGGGAAAGAGTTTGTGCATAAAGATATCAAATGAAATCATCTTGAACTGTCAAACTGTAAAACCAAAAATGTGGTATATGGTATTGTGTGTCCCTGAAAACATTTTTATATTGGTAAGACCAACGAAGAAGTAAGACCGAGGATCACACAACATAAGTCTAGAATAAAACATAGAGTCCCAACGCCACCATTGGTGAATCATTCCTTAGAATAGCATCACTCAGAGAACGATTTAAAATGGACAGTTTTGGCAGTGGTAACAGTTGGTCCTAGAGGTGGTGATATAGATGGATTGCTAATGAGAAAAGAAGTCCATCTAATTTTGAGATTTAACACTGCATTGGATGGCCTTAATGAATTCAATTAATTGCACAATTTATTGTAAGTGTTGAAAGAATGGATTTGAGACTGTGGACCCGATGGCGTGGAAAGTTTGATTTGCCTTGTTTTGGGTAGGTAAGATACATTATTGGCCTATCTAGTTTGTGATTTTCACACACTGTTGGTCTGGGTTGATCAGGTGGTGTTGTAAGCCTTATGGGATGGATAAAGTGACAGTAGTGGTCGGGCTATTTATTCGCTTTTCAATTTATTAGTAAAAAAGCTTGTTTTGGAGTGGGTTGAATGTCAGATCAGAGGGATCCTGAAAGGAATACTAAAGGTCCCAGAATCCTACTCGATTAGTCTAACGGCTCCTTAGCACGGGTATTGTTAAACAAAGGAAGATTTTGAAGGTGTTGGTCTATTCTTTTGCCAGGTGTCACGTTTGATCCTTTTGCCTGGTGTCCCACGTGGTCCGTAATGGAACTGGCACACCATTCGGCACCACTTGATTTCGGGTTTGATTAAAGAGGCCCGATGGGTTTTATTAAACGTCCCAGAATCCACTTCGAACAACTCAAGTTACGGTCTGGTGATTGTGCTAGATTTGCACACATTTAATTAATGAAGTTGTTGGTGGTATCTGCTTATCACACTGCAGCACAAAATGACAGAAGAGTGTGTTTTCGGCTATTTTCCTCTGGTTTGTGCGTCACAGTAATAACACATCACCTAAAGTGACTGGAGCCTTATTTAAGACCCAGAGCGCGACCCTTATCTTTGCTGAACTATGAGATGAGGAGTTGAGTCTAATTGCATGTGGGAGGATGGTGTGTAATATATTGGATCATGGCGTCTCAAAATAGCTCATTTTAGAGAATATGACAGAATTAAGGCACGTTTTTTCTCTCACAAGAGAGATTTTGAAAGAGTCCGTTCCGGAGTTCAAGGTGGTCCGACAGCGAGGTCCTCAGTAACAACATATTCCAAAGTAAGAGGATTTTAATTTCCTTCTCATTCAGGGCCGAACATCTGTGTGTTTAACAGTTTTAGCGAGGGTCTGAATGTGTGTTCCATGTTTACCTTTAGTGGAAATGTTGGTTTCGTTGATGTTTCGCAATTTTAGTGACATGGCCTCCCAAGCGTTTTGGTTGCATGAAACATTGTATCTTCTTATGATTTAACAGTTTAAGTTGTAGCAATCTGCCATAGTATACTGACACGCCTTCCGTAGCTTTTTGGTTTCGGTGTATGTAATATTGTATCTTCTTACAATCCAACAGTTCAAGGTGTAGCAATCTGTCTTTTTACAGCGTTTGGGTGGCAGCACTTTGTTTTACAGTCTGAGTTGTGATTACTAGCTGGGGTCTCGGTTTAGTTAAAACAAGTTGGAGCTCCTGAGTCATTTCACTTGTGGTTCTCATTTCATAATAGTGGCGGGCAACACGCTGCAGAATACATTAAAAAGAAGAAAGGCTCCCCTCATACTCAGATAGAAATTTACGCAGGACTGGCTTGTTTTCTAGTTTTTCCTGATTATGAGGTAAATTGTAGGTGGGTTATGTCAGCAGACAGCAGGTAAGAGGCACTGCAGTAGTTTTAGTAATGTGTACATTTTGTGTTTGTTTCTCTTTAGTGTGTCTGTGAGTTCTGAGTCCTGATGAGAATCCCTAAGATTTGTGGGCTCGAAATGCGTTGACAAAAAAAAGCACCCAGAGAGTTTGCTGGGCAAACAGGGAGAATTAGAATTCATGTTCTGGAATACATATTACCCCTATATTTTGCCACATGTATGAATGTGGTGTATTTGAACTAGGCTCTATACCTAGGAGCTGCAAATGAATTTGAACCATTAGAACTCTTTTTTGTTTTTTGAAAATTTGTTCAGAACACGTGTATTAAGTTTTTATCAATGTTTGTTATTGTATGTATGTGATCTGTATGTGGCTTAAATGTTTATTTTTGTGTAAGAGCAAATTAAGTTTTTGAATTTAAAAAAGAAATTGCACATACATTTTTGGTCTTTTGTGTTAGGAATCATTGTTGAATATAAGTGATATAATTCCAGTGACATTGTTCAATTAAACAGTGGGAGCGTCAATTCAGTTACGTTTTCCTACTTGAAAAGAGCAGATTGACGAGTCAGCTTTGTTTTAGAAAGTGGACATTTTCTTGCCTAACCATTCTGTGCCTCTGCCTGGCTGTGGAATAGACATCTGGGTCAGGATGACAGTTTGGCTGTTTCTGAATTAACTCTAGACAGTCACACAAAGAGAGCTGAGGTGTGCCCTGTATATCCTGATGGGTCTTCCTGGGATAGAGTGGTGAGTGGAGCTGACACTTGCACCTTGCCTGTCCTTACACAAAGCAGTTTCCAACCCCCTGGAGTGTGTCTGGGGCCAGGGCAGAAAAGGCAGGGTCATATGCACTACAGAGACTTTTCTTTGACGTTTGCCTATTTCATGGGCAGAAATTAGTATATGTATTGGACCTCTGAGGCCACATCTTTAGAATACTTCTAGACTGAGGACATTCTGCCATTAAGGAGAGCTAGATGCCGTAGGAGGCACTGCCACTCTGCCTGTTGCTTGCTGCTTCTGTCCTGGGAGTGATAGGACTGGACTTTGCATTCTACATCCTGCTTAACAAGCTTTTCCAAGGGCTTGAACTGAGGTTTCCTCCTGTTAGAAGTCTCAGGGACATCAAAGACTTCATCTGCCAGTGCCTGGGCTCTTCTGCTGAGAGTCCTGACTTGCTGAGTGGCGCCAACTCCAGTCCTTGGGCCTTTGGAAGTGTAAGCTGGTGACCTGAAGAAGAAAATCCACGCACCGACCTGTTGCAGCTAAAGAATCGATGCATCGTCTGTCTTGTGGCTAAAGAATCGATGCAGGGCCTATCTTGTGGCTGCAGAATTGAGGCAGTGCCTGTTTCACCACGTCTCATCAACACTTTGTCTCAATTTTCCACACATCGTCCCTGGGGTGCTAGTTTCTCATGGACCCTGCACTGCAGTTAGGAACCGAGGTTACGAGTCTGGAAATCAAGACATTGCCTTTCCTGCGAGGAAAGAATCGACACATCACCTACCCTGACAGTAAGGAACAGACACATTGCCTCTCCTGCGAGGAACAAATCAACGCATCACCTCTCCTGTGCTGTAAGGAACCAATGCATTGCTTTGCTTTTGGATGCCTCGCCTGCGGCCCACCTCGTCTTTGTTTTTGATGCATCCCAGGTACTTTGTGGTAAAAAGATACAACCATTGATTCCTATGGCTTAAGACTTAGTGAAACCTTTAAAAAGAAATATAGTTACTGTTATAAGTTGGATTTTTGTCTTTTTGGGTCTTGTTTTATTCAGATAAATATTGGCTAGTTTTCTAAACTGGTGTGGAGTCCTTTTGTAGTGTTTTGACTGTTATACTGTGTCTGTATGTACATATCCCTTTGCACATCATCTCTGAGATAAGGGGGTGAGCAGGGGTTATCTTAGCTGTGTGACTGCCTTACCCTGACTAGAGTGAGGCTTCCCTACTTGGACAGGGTGCAAATCACTGCCAACTAGAGACCCTATTTCTAACAGCACTATATTTGTAAAAGGATAGCTAGAACGACAGTCTACAGACTGACTGAATGAACTTATATAATTTGCACTAGGCTTATAAAGTTGCATAGGCAAAGGGCAAAGTCTTCAGCGTTTTCCTGAAACTTTCCAGGATACTTAGGTTGACAGAGATATTTAATTCTGGAACCCTCAGAGCTTTATTCTTCCTGTGTAAGTCATGACCACGTGTGTAGGGCCCTATTTTACCCAATAGGTAATCTGGGGCTTGCTGCATTAGATATGTAAATAAAATGGACTTTATTTTGAACATGATCTATGTCCTCAATGACCTGGTGTCAGTGGAGTGTTCTACATGTTTCTGAGATATGATCCTTTTGGCCAGACCTTTATAGCCCGAAAGGTCATATTATAATAGAGATTTCTAGCCGCAGATTTATCATCTTATTAATTTCTCCAGGTGCCACACTGGATCCAGAAGCCTTTCAGCAATTCTCTTGCATGATGACAGGTGGCTTTGTGAGACTCTGCATCTGAATCGTCCCCTCCATATATATCGTTGGGGCCACTATATATGTCTCTTCCGTGAGCTGACGTCATTCCCTTTCTTTCCGCACCTTCCAATATGGATCTGGAGCTAGCAGTGCTGTCAAGGAAAACTCTAAAATGTACCCTATAATGTGCAGATGTGGGTCCAAAACAACAGGTTTTAATCTGCGTTACTACTGCCACTGACAGCTGTCAGTGACAGATACCCATATGTGACTATCCTCGAAACAAGGAGTCGAAGAAGAGGTTGAGGCCTCAGGTGCTCTCTGTTTCCTGAAGACACTCATGTGAGTGTTCGAAATCGAGGTGGCAGAGTTTGGGTAAGTCGTGAAATTCACATAAGAAATGCAAAAAAATCAAACACGGCTTGCTGACGTCGTTTGCACCTTCCAGAGTTTCCTGAAAGCCCCCATAACTCGAGTCCTCAGAGCAGTTTTGTGGAGCGAATATCTGAAGGACTATCACTTGACCTCCTTTCCCAGCAGACAACCACACCCTTCGAAATGTGTCAGCTGAGACCCAGAACAAGATTTTTGATCCACCTCCGGATTTCTTTAGGTCAGAGGCCCTCAAGCTGTGGAGCACACCCCCTTGAAGGTCTGTGGCAGCATTTGTGGGAGAAGTGGGGGCGCACAAATGCCTAATCAAGTATTTGTAAATGAAGATAGCCTAAATAACTTACACACCCTCCCAGCCCAGGACTTAAAAAGTGTGATGCAATTGATCATAGAACCATTGCCTCTGCCTGTGAATGTGACCTGCTTGAGAATCTCAGGCCAACAATATAAGGATTCATACATCATTAACAAACTGTTCATCGGATCACCACAAGGGTTATGCTCAAAATGGGAAAAGTCACAGGGGTCTTCAGTCCTCACTCATCATACCTTACCACTAGAGACAGTACATAATCTATGATTAACCTCCCAATATTATAACAAAGTCAGCTATCAGCCCGGCCAGTATAACATCAATAGCATTTTTAAGAGAGAAAATAAAAGTAACATTGATTTTATCGAAATTATTATAATAAAAATTAAGCAACACTGTTGGAAGCAGCACTACAATTGTGAGGCAAAAAGTTTTGGGGAAAAAAAGGCAGAATCTAAGTCAACATTTCTGATTGCAGCCATAAATGTGGTATTCACCAGAGTTAAAAGGCCACCTCTATCTCCCCCTTAGGATGACAGTCGCTGGAGTGTATTTTGAGTAAAAGTTGTATATGTCCACATTTGTGCAGGACCAGGTCTCCTGGAGAAAGACCACTTGATAATTTGACACATATCTAACCCAGATATCATCAGCCAGTTTACTACTAATCCCTGCAGTATTCCAGTAAAGTACACTCACTCTGTTGCTAAGACTACTGCACCCCGTTACATATGAACTGAGATGACCAACAGTAAGACTGTTGAGAGTTAAGATGACCATCCATCGATGGCTCATTGCCCAGGAGAGGCTTGATCCCCTTGATTGGCTGGTCCTTGGAAGTGGCAGCCATCACAAGCGCGTTAACTGGGAGAGCTTGATCATCAGAGTTACCCTTAAAAATACTGCTAATTTGGTGGTTTGTAGGACTAAAATGTAAAGTAGAGAGGTCAGATGTTACAGTTGGACTGGGCACCTCAGCATCTATGCTGCAGTTGACTGGTGGGACATAATTGCCATGCCATGATGGCATAGTGTTATGAATCAAGTCTGTTCTGAGATAAAGGAGGCAGCAGGTGGTGCCACAAATCATTATTTTGTTTTACACTCCTCTGCACATTCATTACTGAAATTGCAGAGGAGCTGCATATATGAGACATACATGCAGAGTAACTTAGGTGAGCAGTAGATGAGGTCATCCAGGTCACAATAGTTAGAGAGCTCTTGTTGTCACAATTAGGAGACTTCTTAGTCTCTAAACTCTGACTTCTGTTGGGAAGGAAGTAAAAACATTGGTTTGTCTATAGTGAGATGACTACCTGAAGCCAGGAGTGTTCCAGAGATTCCTCTGATCTGAAGTGCTGTGGCCAGTTATGGAAGTCATGTCTACAGAGTGGTGAAAAGTCACCCAATGATGTGTCTTTTGAAATGCAAACTTGATCGGTCTAAGAATCGAACAATTCAAATATTAAAAGAGATGGCTGGCAAATTAAACAGAAGCATTCACTCATTGTGCAATCCTTTCCAATAGATATCAATATTTTGAATTCCTAGAACCATTTCACTGGAGAAATGATGTAGTCAACAACATTTAATGTTTTTCACCTAGGACAGAAAGTAGGGAAAACTGCAAGGGAAAGTAAAATCGGATATCATGTAGGGTCTTTGTGAAGAGAGCATTCAAGAAGACAAGATGATCGTGGGTATCTCTATCTGCCATTAAGTGCACCATTTCTGTATTACTCCTGTATAGATGTCTTCTATGTAGAGTGTGATAGAAGATTGGCTTGATTTATGCATGGAGAGTGTTGTGCTTTCATTTATGTGCCTCAGCTCTATATTTATGTCAATTCTTTGTCTCAACAGGTTGTTGTATCTCCTGCAGCATGAAACATCTGGCACAGAGCTGAAAACTGAGTGTGCTGTGGTGCTGGGGAGCTTGGCGATGGGCACTGAAAACAACGTTAAATCCTTGCTCGACTGCCACATTATCCCTGCCTTGCTGCAAGGTATCCCGGCATTCACCCGGCGCAGTACATACTCCTATTTAATTATTTCTTATGATTTTAAATTATTCTGTTTACTTTTAGTAATAGGACCTCAAACTGAAACCTGCTCTCCCATTTGCACTCATAGGATTACTGTCGCCAGACCTGAAGTTTATTGAAGCTTGCCTCCGGTGTCTCCGTACCATCTTCACCAGCCCTGTTACTCCAGTGGAGCTGCTCTACACAGTACGTTCTAGGCGAACCTGCTATTACAGCTCATTTGTGGGTACTTGACGATACAGAGTGTAGAGATAGCACCACTATTATTTGTTGTAATATTTTTATAGATTTTTTTTTGCTTCCCAGACAAAGTAATACTGTCACATTAATGAAGATACAACACACTATTGACAGTAGTATGCCACAGAACTTGTAACTTCCCGAAGTTGCATCAGCATTGATGGCTCTTACATAGATTATGTATTGTTATCTAACAAATTCATGGATACTTGAACTTGTGTTTCAGGCATTAATATGATCTCACAGTTTAAGACAGTTTTTAACAGCCTTTGCCCTCTATGCCGAAAGGAAAGGGTATTAAAATTCAAATGGAACCAACTAACCTTCATTCTTAAGCAGGACTCTCTTAAATTCTCTAAAACACCCTTGTTTGATTGGGCAACAGCTACAGAAACAGGGCATAGTCTGCAAAGTATTGAAATAATATATGCACAGATCATGATAGACATCATGGAACTTCTTTTAGGGTATACATTTTCCTGCATGAAGATGCCGGTTTCTTCTAACACCATGCCGTTGTTTCCAAAGATGCCTAGAACAGGCCCCTAGCTCCCTGCATCATGAAAAGCTAAATACAAGACACAAAATGGGTGCCAATTTATTACCCTGTATAGAGGTATTAAGCTTAACTTATGAACAGAAGCATGTGGCTTAGAGTCTGTGTGCCCTGGTTTATGGTTTTATGCTCCTGATTTCCAAGGAAATTCACACAAAATTAGGTAAACCAAGGCATTAATGGACAAGAAAGATTCCAGTGAGTATTCACTGAGAGCATACCCTTTTGTGCAAGTACGGAGCTGGAGGTGACCATTGTCAAATGTAATTTGTAGATTTCATATACTTAGCATTTTGGAGTACCACCTGTTTCAGTTGAAGAAAGTACTTGAGAATTTCAGGAGCATACATCCACCATATACCATTTCATTTGTAAAATAATACCTGCTATGAAAACCTGAACTATATTGATAACTGAAGGTTTTTTACTTGAGTAGTGAAAAGTGGGCCATTTTAGAAAAGGTTCTTACTGTCACCATAATGACAATGTGCCCTCTCAAATGTTGAAACTCACCAATAGAGTGCATCTATGATAAGCCTAGTTTCAGGTGCTGCAGATGAGACTCAACAAATATCCCTGCAGGTGTTTGATTAGAGCTTTAGAATATTTAGCATCTTGTCATGAATTTTCATCTAGTTCTGTTGGATATGTCTTCCTATATAATCCTCACCTTATGAATATTCTCTTCGGGGGTGCAAAAGGGGGCCACTGTGCCTGGAAACCTTTTGCCTAGCTGTTTTCTTCAGCTTAACATTGTGAGTCTGGAGCTGTTTGGTATTAAGTGCAAAATTCCTCATCAGTTTTCATGCTTACTTTGTAGAATGTCAGCTCCAATGTTCTTGGTGTTATAACCCTGGTGAAAGGTATCAAAAGAAGATGCCTTTTTTGGTTGGCCACAGCATCTACATGTGGTGTTTGGGGCCCAGCCATGACAACTCAGCTTGCGAGCCCCTACCCCAAATGCAGCTGAAAATCACCAGAGAGTGGGGGCCAAGTTATTCTTGGTTCAAGTCGATAATCACTTATCTCCTACACGTACGTTTCCAGACGAGGAGCAATCCCTAAAATGGATTTTACGTATGATCATCATAGGAGGGAGAACTCCTCCTATGAGGACAATGAAGATGGAAGATGGTTATCCGCAAGGCTTCACTCAGCCAGTCAGGAGTTCATATACTTCCACTCCTGCATGACTAGCTTGTGAAAGCAGAACCAGTAGTGCTGGACATAACCTTTTTAAGAGCTTGCTCTTCCTCAGAGGATCTCAGTTATTTGTGATACAATTCTGATGTCTTTAAATAACATTCGGATCCCTGTTCGATGGTCTTTCACCTGCAGGGTTTAATGGCTTTCTGGATCCTGTTGGTGCCGCACGCCAGATGGTGAAAGGGGACCCTATAGTGGTGCTTAACAGTTATTTGGCTGCAGCATCAAGGTAGTATCTTGGCTCACATCAAGACCTGTTTTTTCTTCCTGGATCTCCACTGGTGAATGTGCCCTCCATTGTCTCAGTGTTTCTTCTGCAGTCACATGCCTCAGTTGCTAAAAACGCCTCCATGTTTGGATGGGATGGTTATCTGGGGGAGATGAGGACGTAAGGTCTCTGGCCCAATTAAGAGCATCAAATGCACACCAAGGTGTTAAGACTTTCAGGCAGCTCTGCTCCCTAAAGGCTTTTTTTCCCTCGATCTCAAGGCATGTTATTTATATCCTCCCAGGCAACAACACCACCACCATCATGGTGAACAGGAGAGGTTGCCTGGAGCTGTTTGTCTTTAGTGGATAATGAATAGGAACTTTATGTTGAAGTAACAGACATGAAATTCTCTGGTTTGGAATGTCCTTACATAGACCCCTGTTTCACAGCTCTGAGCAAGAAGTATCCTCTATTCTGTGCCCTCTGAATGGTATCTTAGGGGATGGCTTCTATATCAACTGTTCGTAAGGTTTCAGTTACAGCTTGCAAACATCCTGCAGAAGGTGCAGGAGGATCGAAAGGTATCAAAAAGAAGATGTCTTGGGTGTGGGGGTGTGTAGGTGTAGATGTGTAGGGGTGGGTGGGTGGGTGTGTGGCGGTGGGTGTGTATGTGTGTGGGGTGTGTTTTGAACTGGAAGCATAAGGGATGCCCCCATCTGTACTTGCCCTTGTGGTCTCTAGGACATTCTGTCACCTACTTGAAGGATTTCCTTTTCATTTATATTATGAGGGAGAGATCTTGAAAAATCTGAACATGTGCCCTATTATAGGAGACATCACTACTTCATTTTGGGTTTGGTATTATTGCTTGATTGTCTTCAAGGTCGTGGACCTAAGCTAGAATATCAGGTAGGACTTAATTTTCCCCATTCAACAGGGCCACCATTAAATGCATGATTTAAACAGATTAAAGGGTTTATGATCATTATTTACACTTCTAAATTCAATTGCTTTTGGAATCTGCTTCATTCTGATGTTATATCTTCTGGTCCTGTTTTCCAGGTCCTTCTGCTTCTCCTGTAGAATTATATTCTGGTCCTTCAGGAAGATGATTGAAGCCCTAAGTTCCTATTGTTATAGAGGCTGTTTCTTCCAGGAACTGCACTCTGTTCAAAGACATATTTTCTAATTTCCTGGAATTCCTCTTGCACTTCCTTTTTCTCCACACCAATTTCTCCTTTGATATTTCTGAGGGACTGCTTTATAAATCTCCTGGTGACAACTTAATCCCCCTGCCTCATTTGTGACATCTGGCCTTTGCGTTTCCTTGCTGAAGGAGATCTTTAATGTCATTGAATTTTTGCCCTTGATCTCGTATCAGCTCTGTGTTTCATTTACATTTACAAGCTTAGCTTCAGGCAAGTTTTTGTTTTGTTTGCAATGGCTTTTAGACAAAAGTGTATGAAAATCAAAACAATACTTCTCATTTTTTTTTTCTGTTTGACATATATACCACACCAAAATGGGTTATATATGTCCCAAAATATGGAATTGCCGAACCTCTGCAGATTTTTTTTTCCATAGTGCATCCTGCAATCATAAAAAAAGCAAAATGAGGACAGTAGACTCCTTTAATCTTTAATGTGTAGAAGGTGATTCGTACCTCACAAACCTAGTGAGTATAGTAGTATTTTTTATTACCATAAATTGGCTTGAATGCATAGGCTAAATGGTACAGTAATAAATACACAAATAAATATGCAACCATTACAACATTTTAGAAGCAAATAGCAACCCTCTTTTTTTTTTTTTTTTTTTTTTTTAAATCACCACTTTCCATAATTCATAATATGTACTTAGACCCATAAAAAGGCTTTAAAGTATAAGGGGACAAGGTTTTCATTGATTAGGTAACAATCTGTGGGACAGTGGACTTGTGCTTAGGGAAAAGGAATGTTGACATAATTGGTTGCTGGCTAAAGCCTGGGCTGACAAGTGTCTTCTAGTAACTGTCCAGGTAGCCGTAATATAATTGGCCACTGCCATGTGCATTACCGTATTATCTGACTGTAACAAAAAGCGCTTTAGTTCAAGTTACAATCAAGAACTGCTTGAACAATGGTACAAACCATTTAGAGTGAAGGCCCTTCATTTGTATGCAAAACAGCTTAAAGTGTATTAGTGTCTCCTGCCCTGCAAAACTTATAATCTCAGCAATTGGTTCCAGAAGAACCATCAGCAAACTTGGCTTGATAAACTCTGGTAGGTAAAATGCCCAAGCAGAATTTTAAAAACAAAGCGAGGTGTGCATTGGGGGAATTTCATTTAAATATTTTTCCCTACTCTGGCTATTTTACTTGCAGATAGTTAACAGTCAAGCATGAGGAGTGAGGCTTTCCAATGCAAAACTTCAATTTCTCTCTGTTAAAGGTGCATTTTACCAGGCCTGCCATTGTACAATCCAGGTTTGTTCAGATATCTCTTAACATAGATTCTATGTCCTGACCAGTGCCTATGATTATGCTTTCTTCCTTCGCTTTTATTAACAGCAGCCATTTCATGAAAACCTAACAAACTACAGTTTCCCCTGAATCCCTAGGAAAGAGGCAAAATTACATTATCCAGTAAGACACCAACAGCTCCAGGCACAATCCAATCCGGTACAAGCAACCCCAAATATAGTCCTTTGTTCCTGTGGCCACTGCCTCTTTCTTCGTTGCTTGAAGCCAAGATGCGATCCCCCTTTTCTCTTCCTGTGTTTGTGTAGAGTGTTGGATTTATTATGTGTTTTGTGCTGATAAAACTGTTTTTTTTGTCAATGTGATGTGCTTCATGACGGTAGGCCCCTGGAACGCGATTACTCTCCTTCGCGGCTGGCTTATCCTGGTGCAGTTCACAATTGTGGTGTGTTCACCCACCTGCTAGGTGGCACTCTCTTCAGCATGTACAATTGCGCTTGACTCGCAACTTTTGAAATTCCCTTCACAGTGGGATTGGAGCCAATTGCCGTCAGCCCTAGAGCCTTGCCGCCTGGAGAGGGATACTGTAGGAAGTAAGCTCTGTATATACTATGTCAAAGTGAGAGTTAGTGTGCACAGAGTCCAAAGGTTCCCCTTAGCGGTTGATAGTGGCAAAATTAGATCATACAAATGCTCTATTTTGTGGTAGTGTGGTCGAGCAGTAGGCTTATCAGAGGGTAGTGTTAGGCATTTGTTGTACACACACAGGCAATAAATGAGAACACACACTCAAAGACTTAACTCCAGGCCAATAGGTTTTTATATAGAAAAATATTATTTTCATAATTTATTTTAGAACCACAAGATTCAAATTGTAGGTAAGTACATAAATTGTAAGGTACTCCACACAGGTAAGTATGGAACTTTGAATTAAAACAGTAGTATGCACAGTTTTGGCAAAAATGGCAATAAGCTATTTTAAAAGTGGACACAGTGCAAAAAATTAACAGTTCCTGGGGGATGTAAGTAATAGTTTCTCAGTAAGTAAAGCACTTACAAGTTCAGTCTCCTGGGCATAGGCAGCCCACCGCTGGGGGTTCAAGGCAACCCCAAACCCTCAGCACCAGCAACACAGGGCCGGTCAGGTGCAGAGGTCAAACGAGGGCCCAAATAACATAGGCGTCTATGGAGAACAGGGGTGCTCTGGTTCCAGTCTGCTAGCAGGTAAGTACCTGCGTCCTTGGGGAGCAGACCAGGGGGATTTTGTAGAGCAGTGAGGGGGACAAACACAGGTACACAAAATACACCCTCAGCGGCACGGGGCGGCCGGGTGCAGTGTGCAAAGTAGGTGTCGGGTTTTGCGTTGAAAGCAATGGAGGGACCCGGGGGTCACTCTGGCGATGCAGGCAGGGCATAGGGGGGCTTCTCGGGCCAGTCACCGACTGGGCTAGGATGAGGGCCGCCTGCTGGTGACTCCTGTACTGGTAGGTGGATCCTCTCGGTCCTGGGGGCTGCAGATGCCTGGTGTCTGGTTCCTTTGTTACCAGGCAGTCGCGATCAGGGGGAGCCTCTGGATCCTCCCTGCAGGCTTCGCTGTGGGTGTGCAGGGAGGTTGACACAGGGAGTCCACGTCAGTGGAGTCGCCTGGGGGTCCTCTCTACGTGTTGGTTCCACTGAACTCGAGCTGGGGGCGTCGGGTGCAGTGTGTGAAGACTCACGCTTCCGGAGTGAGCCAAGTGTCTCTATAAAGTTGGTTTCTTGTTGCTGTTTTTTCAACAGAGACGCTGTCCTCGGGAGGTTCTTGGTCCTTTTAGGTGCAGGTCAGTCCTCTGAGTCCTCAGAGGTCACTGGTCCCGCTGGATGCATCGCTGTGCAGGTTCTTTGAGTCTGGAGACAGGCCGGTAGGGCTGGGGCCAAGTCAGTTGTCGTCTCCATCGTCTCTGCGGGACTTTCAGGTCAGCAGTCCTTCTTCTTTCTTCAGGTTGCAGGAATCTCATTTCCTGTGTTCAGGGTCGCCCCTAAATACTCAATTTAGGGGTGTGTTTAGGTCTGGGGGGCAGTTGCCATTGGCTACTGTCCTTGAGGGTGACTACACCATCTTTGTGCCTCCTCTGTGTGGGGAGGGGGGGAACATCCCTAATCCTATTGGGGGAATCTTCCAAAGCAAGATGGAGGATTTCCTAAGGCAGGGGTCACCTCAGCTCACAACACCTTAGGGGCTGTCCTGGCTGGAGGGTGACTCCTCCTTGTTTTCCTCATTAACTCCTCCCGACTTGCCGCCAAAAGTGGAGGCTGTGTCGGGGGGGCGGGGATCTCCACTAGCTGGAGTGCCCTGGGGCATTGTAACACGAAGCCTGAACCTTTGAGGCTCACTGCTAGGTGTTACAGTTCCTGCAAGGGGGAGGTGTGAAGCACCTCCACCCAGTGCAGGCTTTGTTTTTGGCCTCAGAGAGCACAAAGGCTTTCACCCCAGGGGGTCAGAAACTTGTCTCAGTGGCAGGCTGGCACAGACCAGTCAGTCCTGCACTGAGGGATTGGGTAAAATAGAGGGGGCTTCTCTAAGATGCCCTCTGTGTGCATTTTGTAATAAATCCAGCACTGGCATCATTGTGGGTTTATTATTCGGAGAAGTTTGATACCAAACTACCCAGTATTCAGTGTAGCCATTATGGAACTGTGGAGTTTGTTTTGACAAACTCCCAGACCATATACTTAATATGGCAAACCTGCACTTACAATGTCTAAGAATGGACATAGACACTGTAGGGGCATAGTGCTCATGCAGCTATGCCCTCACCTGTGGTATAGTGCACCCTGCCTTAGGGCTGTAAGGCCTGCTACAGGGGTGACCTACCTGTGCCACAGGCAGTGGGTTGTAGACATGACACCCTGAGGGGGATGCCATGTCAACTTTGCCTTTTTCTCCTCACCCACACATACAATCTGCACTGGCAGTGTGCATGTGTTACAGGAGGGGTCCCTTAGGGTGGCACAGCACATGCTGCAGCCCTTAGGGACCTTCCCTGGTCACAGGGCCCTTGGTACCACTGGTACCCTTTACAAGGAACTTATCTGTGTGCCAGAGGTGTGCCAGTTGTGGAAACAATGGTACATATTTAGTGAAAGAACACTGGTGCTGGGGCCTGGTTAGCAGGGTCCCAGCACACTTCTTAGTCAAGGCAGCATCAATACCAGGCAAAAAGTGGGGGAGGGGGTGGGGGGGGGGGGACTGCAACAGGGAGCCGTTTTCCCACAGACACCATGTAGTGCTTGGGGTCCATATTACCAATTTGCCCTATTCTGTGTTTCTAATTTAGATGCCCTGTTAAACAGGGTCAGTTTTTGTGTGATTTTATTATTGGATGCCCAGAGGGTCTGTACTTACTGCTACGGACTTGCAGCCTGCATTGGGGACATGCTCCCAGCAGGATTCCTCTGTTAATAGTTGCACCGGGTGAGGAGTCCCCAGGCTTAGACCCATCTGCAGTGCGGCTTTGTCCACCTCTGTACCCTTGCTAGAACCTCTGCCCCTAAAACTGCAGCACTTTGCCTGCTCAAAAACATTTTTCCCTGTTAGGTTCACTGTTTTGTCTGTACCTGGACATTGCAGTGCTTTCCTGATCCATACTTTGCTCTGATGTTGGTTCCTACTGTGCTTTCAGCCATATAAGTCGCTAATGACATCAGAGAGAAAGGGACCCACCTACCTTTTCTCCCATGACTTCTATGAGGTAGGTGATGCCTCAATATCTAGGGTGGTGGCAGAGGCCATGGACTCTTTTAGAACGCCTTTCGCAGCAACTTGTGTGAAAATGAGCCAAGCTTTCCAAATCAAATCAGGATCCTACAGAAGCCCTGGGGCCCTCTGATCCGTCGATGTGAAGTGGGAGATGATTAGGATGATTTTGCACGCCTCAAGCAGGCCTTCCTGGCCAAGGTCCCCCCTTCTCTCCTGTCCTGGGATCCGGCTGGGCTAATCTCTGATCCCCCTCAACCGGTTTCCCCATATCCCCCACATGATGACTCTCACATGGACGCCGGTGAAGAGGCTGGCCCCTCAGGCCTTGGCGTCACTCCTCTCTGCCCCCTTCCCTCCCCATAGAACCCAATGCTCTAGATGCAGGGTCTGACATGTTAGCCCCAGATGATAGCCTTCATCCTCGGTCCTCCAAGTTGGCCCCATCCAAGAATTAAGTGGCAGGCCATGCTTGAAAACCACTGGAGAAAGAGACCCATAGCCACCTTTGGGCAGAATGTCCCAGTCCTTCTCTGTAAGGTGTAAATTGGATCCCAGAATTACTGCATTCCTTGCAAAATTCATGAAAGACCCTAAGACGGGTACAGATGTGTCCTGGGGGGTGTGCCTGGTTAAACTTCCAGATGCCATTGGTCCGATGCAGGGCCCATGGCCCAGAGGGGACTCTTTGGGGAATCCTTTATTAAAGAACTGGGCAAGTTTATAAATACATTCACTTCTTTGGACAAGGCCCAATTGTCCATTAAAAAGATGGTTACACCCTGGAGTTTCCAGGGGGCTGGTCAAGGTAGGGGGGCGCTCGGCTGGCAGGGCTTTCTCTCAGTATCCTCCTCGAGGGCAAGGGCAATATCACGGCCAGAGGACAGCATTTCTGAGGCAGAGGTTTTAAGGGATTCAATGTTTGCTCCACGTCTGATGAGTGCCTGTTTTACCTTCTAAATGTAGGGGGCCGACTGGCTAATTTTTCCTTTGTCTGGAGATCTATCATAACAGGTGTGTGGGTTTTGCAAACAATTCAGGGTTTTCAAATCGAGTTTTATGGCTCTCCCCGGCAGGACTACCACCAAAGGTCCATACAGTTCTCGTTGCCAGAGGGCTTGCTGACTGACACACGTTACCTTACTTCTGGCCAAAGAGGCTATACATCCACTGGTTCTGCATCCCCGTGGATATATCAGAAACCTTTTTTTAGTCAGCAAAAAGATAGGGCCAGTACTCAGTCATCAGCTTAAGTGAATTCAGTGCATGACTGTTATATTGCCATTTCAAAATAGAGGGTATACTCCTCCTGCGAGATGTGCTGCATCCGTTAGATTAGATAGACCAGCTATACGCGGTTTCTCCAGTTAATTTGGCACCAGCAAACATTCAATTTTTCCACTCTGCCCTTCGGTCTTTCCTCAGCCCCTTGGTGCTTCACAAATGCTCTCAAACAGTTTGTAGTGTACCTGCAGGTGCAGGGGATGTGCCTTATTGTCTTTCTCAACGACATGCTTCTTCGGGCCCAGTGTCCTTGAAATCTGTCGATCCACCTACAATCAGCGGTCACCCTTCTGGAAATCCTTGGATTTGTGGTAAACACACAGTTGTCTTTTGTAGTACCCTCTCATAAGGCAACTTTTCTGGGTTTTGTGATTCTACCACAGCCACTCTAAGTTTTCCATCTCTAAAAAAAAATGACGAAGATCCGTCATGAGTTTAGGAGGACCCTGGCCAGGCAGCATGTCTCCTTATGTCAGATTGCTCACTGGTGGGCCTCCTCTCATATTCCATCCAGGCCATCTTTCCGGGCCCCTTCAAAGCTGCCCACCGGAGCGTCTCAAATCTGCCCATCTGTGGAAGGGTCTCACTGACAACCAAGTGGTCTCCCTTTCGAATGAGGTGCAGGAGGAAGTCAGCTTGTGTTTTTCCCATATAGAAGCATGGAGTGGGAGGGCGATTTTTGGCATATCAGCATGGGTGCCATGGACATGTTGGTGTTTGGCTGAGATCTCGTTATAGAATCCAACAGCAGCAGGCCAGGATGGGGCACGAAGTGTAGACATTTTTCCACAGGAGGTTTGTGGTCTGTTTAGAGCTTCTGGTCAGTTCCTTTGCGGTCTGGTGTTGGGCCAGAAACCTAATTCAATTGTGCTCCTCACAATGGACAGCATATCGGCCGTCCAATATATCAACCACCTAGGGGGCACTCGCTCCATAATTCTTTCCGATCTAGTCACCAAATTCTGGCATTATTGCCTGGACCAACTGATATCGGTCAAGGCAGAGTATTTCCGCGGTCCGGCGAATCAGGTGGCGGACTGCCATTCTCACCATTTTTGGGATTCTAGTCTTTGAAAGCTACATCTGAAAGTTTTAGTGTCTGCCACACTTCAGGACAGGTGGGGATCATCCTTGGTGGACATGTTTGCATCCAGGCTCGACCATCAGCTGCCCAGGTTTTTCAGCTGGAGGCTGGACCTGCAAGCTTTGGCCACAGACACATTTCTCCAGATTTGGTGCCAGGAGAGGGCCCACACCGTTCCTTCATTTACAATGATCACTCAGGCCTCAGCCCAGATCAGGCGGCAGCAGGCGAAAGTGATGCTGATCACTCCCATTTGAAAGGCTCAAGTTTGGGTTCCAGTTCTTCTGTAGCCTTCTTGGGATTTTCCAATCTGTCTCCCCAGGTTTCTGACGCTTCTACTCATTCCAGGCCAATCCAATCCAGGCGTTTACTCCTTATTGCTCTATGTATACTGCAAAGGGCAGTCTCCTCCCCAGCCATAGCCAGTTCAGTGAGGTGGGTCATGCAGGAAGTTGGAACTCTCCATAGAGCATTCTGCTTGGGAGGGGGAGGCGGGGAATGGCTTTGAAGGCTTTCAGTCTGGGTACCCATCTGGAAGATACCATAAGCTCGGCGATTGGTCTTCAGACTCTACTTTTAAGAGGTTCTGTTTTAAACTGAGGCTGGATATGGCTCATCTGGTGGTAAGCAAGCTATGAAATAGCATAATCCTCATCTCCGGCATAGCTATCATAATGGAAAGTTTCAGTTGTATTAAGGACTTGGAGGCAAGAATTATCCTCCCAATGTACTCTGATCCAGTTGACGCTCCCCATGACTACTAAGTATTGAGTTTCTTTTTTTTTCAAATCTCTCTTTGTTTAGTTGTTGCATAAAGAAACAAACAGCATAATAACCCCCCACCCCTTCCCCTCCAAAACAGTCTAGGACATGCAGGCAAACACACATTCAGTATTACAGTTAGCCGCCCAAGGATTGGGCTGGAACAGGACAGCAGTGTGGCCGATAGTGCTTTTCTCCAGTTAGTGTTCACAGCAGGCCTGAGGCCCATCTCGTTCAACTTTTGGTTGATGCCCGGTCCACCTATGGTCACAGCAAGCATCCTTCATCCTTCCCTAGCCAACCTCTTCTCTCCCCTCTCTCCAGGGGCCCCAGATTTTTAGTGGGCAAGCTTTTGCCTGGTATACTTGTTTTTCTGCTAAGTATTGAGTTTTTATGCTCAGTTGTTGATGTTTTTTATATTGTTGTGCTATAGATTTGATGACTTTGGGATGTGGATTTTGTTGCCTCTTGTGCAGGATTTTAACTCCACTTGAGGCTTCTTTCTAATTGCTCTTTTTCCCTCGGGACTGAAACTAGTAAACAGGAGAAATGATGAGAGGGCAAAGGCATGACTCGCGCAATGAAAGAGGCAGTGGCAACAGGAACGAAGGACTATATTGGGGACTGCTTGTACCTGGTTGGATGATGTCTGGAGCTGTTGTTGTCCTACTGGATGTTATTTTGCTTCATACCCAGGGGTTCATGGGAATGATTGTTTAAAGTTTCATGAAATGGCTGCTGTTAATAAAAGCAAAGGAAGGAAAGTATAATCCTCACCTCTGTGTCCTTAATAGGAATGAAACTTAGTTACAATAGCTAGGACATTTTTCATTATCCAGGAATTGTACTGGAGGTTATCTGAGGATAATGCTTCCATAACCACTTTCAAATGTGATACCCCATGGTGATTGTGATGAAAACAGCTGTGCCTCATAAGTATTGGGACGTGTCACAATTAAATGGCATACATTAATGCTCATGTGCTAAACAATGTATACAAGTAGATCAGTAACCCAGTTGGTATACAGATTACCTCTCCATCCAGGGGAATGAGTGAGTTACAAAAACAGTGTTTTTGCTTCTCTGAAACTGAAGTAAGTAATGTTGATTACAATTCTTCCATTTATCTTAGACACAATCCACTCAGTGCATAGGCAGAAAAATAAAGGCACGATAGTGGAAGCAGTGAGAAGGAACCTTGGTTCAGCATGAATATCTTCAGGAATAACAGCAAAATATCCTGTGGCATTCTTTTTTTAGTTAAGGTTTTTATCTATGGTACACATTTCAGTAGCTCTGAGATATCAAAGTATCTATACATTTGTTACATTACTCTATATAATTAAATGGAGCATTACTTAATTTACATGCCAGTTGCTTTATTTTTACATTGTGCTTCGACTACAGGGCTCACCATTTGCTAATTTTTAGCTTCATAATCCATATTATTGAAGGCTTTCCACCCCATTAGTCCTCCCAGTAGTTCCTTCTAAATGAATCCCTCAAATTTCTTTCCACATCTCTCATATTATTTCATTCTTTTTTGAGACATCCCCTTGCCTCATATATCACTGTCTTGGCTGCAATGCCTCAGTCCATATTTTCCCTCCAAGCCCCATTGTGAATACCATCTGCTATTCTTCATGTTTGTCAGCGTCTCTACTAAAAAGCATTAGTGCTATATTACAGAACAGGTGTTACTGTCTCAGCATTGTTAAGCATTTCCATATGACAAAAATCATAAGATACCCTATTGTTGTGCCTCTTAATATTGTTCCAGAAAATTTGTGTTTGGGTCCATGTGAGAGGGTCCCAACCCGGTTACAGCCACAAAGGCATTTAAATTGTCTTTAAGTATGCCCTATTGCTAGAAATTGGTATGAGGTATGTAACCTGACAAAGTAGGGACCACAGTCTAGTCAGGGCAAGTCAGTGACAGAACATAAATTAGCCTGTGCTTACCCTCTGGCAGCTTGGCGTGGAGCAGGCAGGCTTAACAGAGAAGGCAGTGTGTAAAGTAGTTATGCAGCACACACACGATAACCACAGGAAGTACACCACAAAAAGAGACTCCACAAGTATGTAGAAAAAAAAGCTTGTTTATCTGGTTAATTTAAGATCGTCACAATACAGAGCTAATTCATAAATAGCGGGTGTGAGATGTTTTTATGGTTTCCTGTGCTGTCCTGTCTCCTCTCAGGGTGCTACACATGGCCAAGTGGGGGAAGGGTGCGTGGCTGTCTGAAGTGATGGCCTGCAAAGGTTTAGGCAGGCCACTCCGGGCGTTTCCCTGATGCAAGCAGCAAAGTTAGGCAAAGCCGCTCTGGTTGACTGAATGCAGCGAGCGGCAAAGGAAAACCGGACTGCTCCTGACCGTTCACATATGATAGCAGCAAAGTTTGGCGCAGCTGCTCAGTTTAGCTGAAAGTAGAGAGTGGCAAAGTAAAACAGGGCCACTCCGGACGGTTCACGGGTGCAAGCGGATGAGTTTGGCGAAGCTGCTCGGGTTGACTGAAAGTAGCTAGCGGCAAAGGAAAGCAGTGTTGCTCCAGGCAGTTCACAGATGCAAGCGACAAAGTTTGGCAAAGACATTCCGGTTTACGGAAAGTAGCGAGCGACAAAGAAAAGCAGGGCTACCCAGGGCAGCCCACAGATGCAAGTGGCGAAGTGTGGCAAAGCCTCTAGGGTTGTGATTGAAAGTAGCAGGCAGCTCAGGAGAGTAGAAGCTGCTCGGAGTCACTCTGGGTTGGTAGTACAAATCTTTGGCCACAGGGTAGAGATCAGCAGGGCAGCACAGCAAAGCAGGGCAGCAGTTCCTGAAAGCAGTCAATCCTGGCAGAGTGGCAATCCTGGCGCACAGCAGCATTTTTAGGTAAGACTAAGTTTGGAAGCAGAGGATGGAGGCGCAACGCCAGCATCTTAGTATTTTCATGTCAATGTTTATTAGTGACAGTTGCCTGTAGGGCACACAGTATTGAGGGGCGTTATCCTGTTTCAAGAGAGTCATAATCAAGGCTTCGCGCAATGAGGGAGGTAGTATTTTTTTCTGATAGGCTTCCTCCTGCATGTCATGTAAATGTAGCGCTTGATGCTCAGCAAATTCTTTATAAAATTCTCTAGTCCAGGGGCTTTACTGTTATGGATAGTGCGAATGGGACCTTGATGTTTTCTATTGTTATAGGTTGTGGGAGGTATCATGTTGGCCTGGAGACAGCCAAGTCAACTCACATCCCCAAGTACTCATCTATCTCGGCACGTGTGGTGGAGCTACGAGTGCTATACAGTGTAGTATAGAAGTCTTTAAAGGCCAGAAGCACGGACGGTGTGGAGTAGTGTGGGTGTGCTTCTGCATCCACTATTTTCGCAATAGGATCCGCGCACTTCAATCAATCAGTCAAAGCATTTGTAAAGCACACTACTCACCCATGAAGGTTTTGAGGGGGGGGGGAGGAGTTGTGTTCTGCTAGTGCTCGAACAGCCGTGTCTTCAGGTGTCTCTTGAAGGTTAGTAGGCCCTGTGTCTGTCGCAGGTGGATAGGAAGTGTTTTCCACGTCTTGGTGCTGAGATGGGAGAACGATCTGCCACCGGCAGTCGTTCTGTGGATGTGTGGGAGGGTGGCAAGGGCAAGGTCAGCGGAGCGAAGCTGTCGGGTCGAGGTGTAGAAGGAGAGCAGTCTGTTGAGGTATTCTGGTCCGGTGTTGTGCAGTGCTGTGTGAGCGTGGGTGAGGAGTTTGAACGTGATTCTCTTGTTGACGGGAAGCCAGTGTAGGTCTCAAGGGGGGCTGTGATGTGGGGGGTATGTCCAGGATGAGGAGCGCGGAGGTGTTCTGTATGCGTTGCAGTCTTCTTTGGAGCCTGGCCGTGGTTCCTGCGTAGAGGGCGTTGCCGTAGTCCAGTCTGCTGCTTACAAGGGCTTGGGTGACCGTCCTTCTGGTTCCGGTGGGGATCCATTTGTAGATCTTCCGAAGCAGGCGGAGGGCGTTGAAGCAGGCGGAAGAGACGGCGTTGACTTGCTGGGTCATTGATAGATATGAATCCAGGATGAACCCCAGGTTGCATGCGTGGTCGGCGGGTGTCGGTGTGGTTGCCAGTGTGGCAGGCCACCAGGAGGAGTCCCAGGCGGAGTGGGTGGAGCTGAGAATAGGACCGCAGTTTTGTTCTATTCCAGTTTCAGGCAGCTGTTCTTCATCCATTCGGCGATGGTCTTCATTCCTTCGTGGAGGTTGGTTTTGGTGGTCTTAGTTTACCAGCAAGACTACGGCCAGGTCTACCCCGTAGGCACATGCAGCATGGGGTTTGGATAAGTGTTGCGATTCCTGTGCCACCAGACCGTTAAATTTCATCAGATGCTCTCTAACTCTAATAGTCGCCAGGGTGTTCGTGTCAGGAATGGTGCTCATAGTCTTTCTTTAGTGAATGTAGTATGTCTTCAGTTTTTTTGTAGCTGTATGCCTGGAGGCTGATACAACCCCCTAATTGTGACCTTAAAGGCCTCACACAGAGTGCCCCACCACAGTCCCAGTATTCTTTTCAGAATATTCAAGGGTCAATCTCAGCAGCGTTTTCTTGAGTTCAGAAGTGTACTGGTTTTAGTAGATCAGGGACCCAGTACTTATACTAGAAAGTGCCTTTGCTGTGAGGGATGACTACAAAGAGTTCTTGTGAAGTGCATAGGTCCTTCTTTCAGGTCAGCTTCGGCTCCAGACTAACAGTGGAAGGTAATCAGCCCCTTTGTGTGGACCCTCGTCACTACCCTCTGAGGTGTGAGCCCTTTCCAACCTTCTCCCCAGAAAGACCCATCAGTATGCAGATGAATGCAGATATAGCTAAGTATCCTGTATTGTGGGTGTCTGAATGGAATGCATATGTGTAGCTGTCACCTAGCGAAAGCCAGACTTGTATTGGAGATAAACTGTGGGCACACAGGGCATTGAGTACAGATAATTGCCTCCTTCTAAAAGTGGCATTTTAAAAATTGTAATCATAAATCCGACTTTACCAGTAAAAGGGATTTATTATTACCATTTCATTGGTCCTAAACATGATGCATCTCATCTCAGACCAGGAATTACAGCTTAAAGGTAGTATAAGGAATTTTCAAAGCTGGCCTATGAGAAGGACTTTAGGAGTTTTTCATTACCAGGACATGAAAACTTAAAAGTATATGTCCTGCCTTTTACTTACATGGCACCCTGCCCTATGGGCTACCTAGGGATTACCTTAAGGGTGACTTATATGTAAGAAAAGGTGAGTTTAAGACTTGACAAGAGGTTTTAATTGCCATGTCAGGGTGGTAGTGACACTGCACACATAGGCTTTACAGTGGTAGGCCTGAGACATGTTTACAGGGCTACTTAAGTGGGTGGCACAATCAGTGCTGCAGGCCCACTTGTAGCATTTAATTTACAGGCCTTGAGTATATGGTATGCCACTTTACAAGGGACTTGCATGTGAATTAAATATGCCAATTGTGAATAGTCAAATGTTATGTTTTAGGGGAGAAGCACATGCGCTTTAGCACTGGTAATGTGCTCTGAGTCCTAAAGCCGATAAAAAGATGGTCAGAAAGATAGGAGCAGAAAGGCAAAAGGTTTGGGGTAACACCACTCTCTGCATGCCAGGTCTAAAACCTATTATCGTGTATAGTGGAAGTTGAAGAGCTCCAATGGAATTAACCTCCAGCACTCCCTAATTGCCACATCGTGTGGATGTCTACATGCCTGTGCTCTGTCTTCATTATCTAATATGCCTGTATCCCATTTTTGTTTACTTCTTATCTCTTTAAGTGATCTCTTTTATTATTTGCCAGGGTTCTGTACATGTGTGACATGGTGTGTCCTTGAATGAGACATCCAGTAGTCTATGTTCCAGGGGATAGTCTTCCTGTAGCAGCTGTGTATTTTCCCTGAATGTGTCTGAGCTGTAAGTAATTATAGTATTGGTTGCCCGTTAGTTCTGATTCCTCTTGTAGGATCTTAAGCTTGTTTAGAACTCTGGCACCTAGGTATCTTCCATTTTAGCAGTCCCTATCATATCCTTTCATCCCATTTTCCAGTTGGCTCCCTGCCAGATTTTAGTCATGTTTTTGGTCCTTTCAGGGCACTGTCTTGATAGTGGTCTTCCAGATATCATTTAGTGTTTAGTATATTTCTGTCTGATTAACTTCCTGGATCTTGAGTGTTAATCACTAAGGCCCTCATTTTGACCCTGGCTGACTGCCAGGGTAAATGTGGCGGTCCCACCCACAGCACCCCTTGTCTCCCCTTCAGCCACAGCATCCGCCCTTCCGACACAGCACCAGTCTCCCCCTCGCATATGTGCACACAGACGCACCACGCATACTCATTCACCTACACTTACATACACACATTCGCTCACACACGTACAAATACGCAATCACAACAACATTCATAAACGCATTCACTTCAACATTCATACATGCATTCAGGCACGCATACTCAAACCCATCCAAACACGCAAACTCACACGCAGACAAACATGCATTCACCACAACATTCACACTCGCACACTTACATGCAGACACGCACTCACTTCAACATTCAGACACGCATACAACCACGCATACACACATTCATGCACACACGCAGACACCACACACTCATACACACACACACACAACACAACACCCCCCACCCTTCCCAGTCGGACGATCACCTTACCTGTTCCCGGTAGAAAGTCGTCCATCAGGGAACAGGATGGGGTGCTTCCATCGCCGACAGTGCCGCGCCAGCAGGACACTGCCAGGCCATATTATGGCCCATAATACTGCTGGCGGTGACCTACTGGTGGGGCCAGTGCTGGAACTGTCAGCACGCCTCCGCCCACAGGCACAACTGCTGGATTTCCTCCCAAAGTGTGGCGGAAATCCGGCAGTACCTATGATATGGTGGGCGGTTTTCTGACACCCGAGGCTTTAGCAGTCTTCAAGGAAACTGCCAAAGTCGTAATGAGAGCCTAAGTAAATGTTTTACCATCTGGGAGGCCCAATTATATATTTTTTAAATTGTTCTGTGCAGTCCTTTCCATCATGTGGACCTACATAAGGCTATTTTAACAATCCTATCTGTACCACCATCTTGCAGTATGGCTGTACTCACCATATCTGTTTTTAAAATGAGGATCTGGATTTTCTATCAAATGTTTGACACCTATCATTTTGAATAAAGCAGCTCTACCTATCAGTGAGATCTGTAATTTTCCTCATTGGCTCACATTACTTATATTTATCTAGTACTCACATCAGATTCTATTCTGTGAAACTGTCCCGATCTTCTGAGATATGAATACTGTGGCCAAAACATTTACAAAAACAATTATATAAAACAATGACATTAATCCAGTCATAAAAAAACACTCCCTTACTCATACTAACAGCCACTACTCATTTTTCCCAGATTTCCCTATGAAAACACAAAGAAGGGGTGTATGCTTCTCATCTTCCAACAATGTGTCCTAGCCCAGGGAATAGACACATGGTCAACGCATGGTTTGGTGGCTTCAGTAATTCATAACCACCTTCTTCAGGACCTTTTTCCTTCATTTTCATTAGCTTATGGCTAAAATATGGGGGTGGTGCTACAATACAGTACTAATCGGATTCCATGGACGTGACCTGAGAAGTGGATGTTAGTATGAGTCAGAGAGTGTTTGGTTATGACTGTCTGGGGCTTTGGTAACATTGTTTTTATGTATTATATTGAGTTGTCATGCTGGAATTCTGTATTATTGATGTACATTAATGATTCAATTATAGTGAATCTATATTTTAATGGAATTTATTTATTTCTTGTTTATGAATATTGTAGGATAATCCTTAAATAATATGATAAAAATATAAAAGAATCCCTAAAATTGTGGTAGGTCAGTAATCATTTTCAGATTGATTTATTGAAAATAATTGGGATAGCGGGTCTCTTTATCTTCATGTTGATATCGGTTCAGCCATTTATAAAAACACATTCTCCACAAAGACAGATACTATTTTGTTTAGTGTTGTCCCACCAGTGGTCTCTTACCAGTGGATCTTTCAGGACCCAACATGCCAGTGGCTCCAAAGCTAATACAAATATTGGTGGGAAGGCACTACTCCTACTTATTGCTGTTGCTATTGTCTTTCTATTACAGTTTCATCCACTTTATGAATTTAGGTCCAAACTCTTTTCTTTCAAGTCCATGAACATGTAAGAATGTCAAAGGCTACGGTCTCATCTAGTGACAGGATTATAGTTGGTTCTCCTACTTTTTGGCATACTAAATCAACCCATAACGCACAGAGCCTTCTTAGATTGAATCTCGTTCTCCTGTTGGGCATAAAGCCTGATTTATCTTTACGTACAAATGTGCCAACAACAACCACATATGAGTTGCCGGTACTATCACCAGTATTTTATTCTTTTCATTTGAAGATATTGGCCAAGACACGCATCTTTCTGGAGCCTTACCATTGTTCAGGACTGCCTATGTCGTTGCTAGTTTTCATTCATAAGGTAAACATCCCTTAGTGCATAAGCATATTAAGGATATGGACGGATGGTTTGCCTGTCATTCTCTTGTATGATTCCGCTGGGTGGCAGTTAAGCCCCATGACCATCACCGATTGTTGGTCCTTACTTGCTCACTAATCCTGTCAGATATAATATCTTGCTCGAGAGTGTCCTTGTTTTCCTGAGAGAGTTTGGGTATTTGGATGTCGCCCAAAAGGTTCAGATTTCTCCCGCCTTCATTTCATTTCTTAAAGAGAAGTACTCAGCAAAAGTTTCTGTGAGATTTATATTATCTTGAACTCTTTTCCATGTCGACGTTATCAACCCATGGACCAAGATTGTCCTTCTTTCTGTTTCCCAGCCATGCAGGTAGCTTCCCTGCTTTGTTCATAATTTCATATAGTTTCTTCTTAGGGGTTAGAAAGTAATTGTGTACCTCAATCATAACTAGGGCTAGGTGTTCCTGCTGCCTAAGCCTCTGCTCTGTACCCAGAGCCTCAACATCAGTTAGTATAAATTCCTTTTCTAACTTTAGGATTTTCAGACTCAAGCACCCTGCTTTTTCTCTTCTCTTTTTTCCTACTGGGTGTGAGATTGCTTGGCTCCTGAGATATAGGCCTCCCACTTTACTATATGGGTTTGCACTTTATTTTTGTTCATCAAAGTGATGGTCACTAGAGGTACTTAAAAAAAAATACAAAAAAATAATAATAATTTATACCAGTTTTTAACCTTAAGAAACTATGCGGCAGAAGACCAGCCTTGGTTTAGCCTAGCGTCCTGTCCTATAAATGTAACCAGTAGGGGTGTGTGGTCTGATATTCCCTTACCAAGAAATCTGCTTCTGCAAAATTTACCCGTGTGGCCAACATATGCATGAAAAATTATTGGGGGCCCTGGAATAAATGGAATACTGTCTTTCTCTTGAGTACTGTCAGATCTATAAAGCACACAGCATCTCTGATGCTGAGGGTGGAGTCCATTTTCCTATTCTTGAAGTCTTGCATGTAAAGATCATCTTTTAGTGTTACGTTTAAGTAACCTTCTAATATGAAGGGGCTTTCTTACATGTGCAAAATAGTCTATATCCCTCTTTCCTTAGTGGTACTGTAGTTTCTTCTGGTACTGTAACGTCCGTGGTAGATACACTAAACAAACATTAAGACTTTCCACTAATAGTGCCCTGTTAGTACCACAGATCATCCCAGATCATCAATCCATTTTTGTGCCATCACAAAGGAGACTAAATTATAGTGAGGATCTCTGTTCCCCTTAGAATCCAGTTTGATGCCTGATTGAGCTAACACGTTGTACCCTTCTCTCGCCGGAACTGTGCAAATATTTCCCTTTAAGTGGGTCTCCTGTAACATGACTACTTCTGGGGTGTTGGAGGACCACACCACTTTGGATTTTACTCCTCATGCCACTACCATTCCAGGGTGGTGTGTTTAAGAATCTAACTGGTGGGTTCTCTGCGTCTGTGAATGCCATGTGAGCACATATTAAATTCTTCCTGGTCCATGACATGATCCACTGTAAAAGACAGGAGCCTATGACATCAGCTGACAAAAAGATACCAGTCAATCACAACTTCTAGAACAATTGAACCCTATTCACCTCTTCCTACCCTACCTCTGTGCAAGCTTGCAGAGTGTCTGTTCACCCTTATACGCCATGTATGCCTGTACAGCAAACAACAATTGTAGCTATAGAATCCTGATATCTCTGGTACCCCACACTATTCATGCCCTCCAGAAAGGGTAGCTGAAAACAAGAGGGGAGGAAATCTATATTGACTTGCCCGCAAATACCTTAGTGCTTTCTCCTCTAAGCGCTTGTATAATTAGTAAATTGCTAACCCTCCTGTTTGTTCCTTAGGTTGCATGCCCTTTCTTCCTCTCACTCATACTCATATTTTTACCTTTTACCCATCATGGGAAGTTAGTTCTCCTCTCTCTGAGAGCTGTGTGCTCCATTGTTTCGCTTGATGTTTCCCTAGATTCTTTCCAGAGTCTTGCTTCTTCTGGTAGTGTGTTTTCCCTTATTAGATGACTAGGAGCTTTGCTAGGAACATCATCATCATGTACTTGATGCTCTGCGCTCGTAGTCTCCTTTTGAGCTCATCAAAGCCGATTCTCTGCCATGTACATTCAGGGAAATGTATGGAAAGATATTGATGCTAGTATTTTTGTACTGGTGTCAAGATGTGGTGGCAAAGAGAAGCCACCTATAATGGCCATTCAAACAAAAAAGCTTAAATATTTTCATTTGAAGAGAAAGCTTGCCTTCTCCCGTTTGTAGGAAGCCGGCTCTGTATATACCATACCAAAATGAGGTATAGTGTGCACATAGTCCAGTGGATCCCCAGAGGCTTAACAGAGGCTAAAGTAGATAATGCTAATGCTCTCTTTTGTGGTTGTGTGGTCGAGCAGTTAGGCTTATCCGAGGGTAGTGCAAAGCATTTGTTGTACACACACACAGTCAAGAAATGAGGCACACACTCAATGACTAACTCCAGGCCAGTGTTTTATAAAGCAAAAACATACTCTGTTAATTTATGTCTAGAACAAAAAAGATCTTTGCAGATAAGTACAGTTGTAAGTTTGTATCAATCCTATATATCTTATGTACTTTGTTTAGGTTTTGCAGATAAAACAGTTTACAAGTAACACTTTTCAATTTCAAAAGTAGACAGTACAATTTCTCATAGGAACCAATGCAGTCCTGGGGGAGGAAAAATGTTAATACAGTTTACAGGTAAGTACTTGACTTACGATCCCAGTCTTTGGGGGTTAGGATGTCCACAGGTCAAGGTTCAAGCTGACCCCAAAAGCGCAACACAGGGCCGGCCGGGTGCAGAGGTCAAATTTGGTGTCTTGTTTTTAATGGAATCTAATGGAGACTGGGGGAAACTCAGAAAGAAACAGGTTGCGGGTAACTATCCGTGACTTCAGGGCACAGACTTGGGGGAGGGGTTAGATGCGCACCGGGGGGGCCACAGGTCAGCACCAAACACACATCCTCAGCTACAGATGGGCGGCCGGGTGCAAACACAGAGTTGGGCACCCAATGCTTTCCAATGAAGGAACCGTGGGGTGAGGATCATAAAGATCCTGCAGGCTGGGTCCATGGAGTCGTTTGTGGAAAACCAAAGGTTGGACAGGTAAGGGAGGAGCCTGCTGGATGTTGCTGGACCATCGATCGGATCCCCCAAGTCTAGGGGGCTGCAGATGCAGAGGTACCTTTGGGTGCTGGGAATCTTCATCAGATCTGGTCGTCAGACGGCATCGCGTGGGCAATTGTGACGTCCTCGTCGACGTGCAGAAGCTAGGAAGAAAATTTCCGTCGAAAGCTGCTGCAGCGGGAAAATTCAATGAGTGAGGAATCCACAGGTAGCTAGTGTATCCACCAGAAAAGGCGTTACCGAAGGTAAGTAACTCGTTCTTTAGGGGCATTACAGGGACGGACCCTTGTCTGCAAAAAAACACAGCATCCACTGTTCTTAACCACAAGAGGCCAAAAGTATCTGCTCTAGCTCTTCTCCATGCAGATAATAGTGAGAATACACGTGCATTGAGGGCGCCATCAAATTTCTGTCCGATCAAGGCAAGTAGGGGTTGCAGCAGCAGTCCTGAGGTAGTCACATTTTCTCTTCACACTCTAAGTGCCGCTGTGCTGCAATACCAGCGAGGAGGGGGTCAAAGCACTTATCCCGGAGGTAGTCATGCTTTCTACTCTCACCTCATCTCTTACAGCTGCTATGATGCAATACCTGCATGTAGTCATTTATATCTTTGCAGTAAGCATACCTAAAGAATTGTTTGCATGTTTGTGTTTATGGCCTGAGGGGGTTTCCTATATTTTTTTTGCTAATGTTTATTATGTTCAGTGCATGTTATTGTACGTACTAAACAGTAAAGATCTTAAATGTTTAGCTGTGTCTGTTGAGTCTTGTTTTATTCTTCTTTACTTGTATTGTTTCCTGTTACGCTCTGCAAATTTATCAGAGACTAAAGTCTTAAATAGGATGTTCAGATCCTTGGAGCCTACTGGGTGCTGTTTATAGGTTTAAGCAAACTAATAGACTAATGAATGATGATATACAAATGTCCTTACTTTTATAATTCTTTTATTTGTTGTGTACACAAAACTATTCTGTAAATTGAAAGCTGAGTAATAAAATCTCAAATGTTTTGGCGTTCTAGTTTCTGCAATTGAGAACTTTCATCTATGTTTATCTTAGTGAATTCTGTAAACTGTTGGATAGATAATTTTCTTAATTCTCTTTCCCTTCTGATTGTTTTTGCAGGACGCAACTGTGATTCCCCACCTCATGTCATTACTCAGTCGGTCACGGTGTACGCAGGAGTATATTTGTCACATCTACTCTCACTGCTGTAAGGTATGGGATAAACTGAAGCAAAATACTTTCTGTGTAGATATTAGGCCAAGCCTTGTGTCGCTCTCACAGGTAACTGCACAGTCAGCACACTGTGTTGAAAGTGGTGAATCTTTGTGTAGGTTTTTGATGTCTGGTTATCGGAGCTATCCCTTGTAGATGTAGCCCACCAAGTTTGATCTCTTTGTGTGGGATGGAGGTGAGGAGTTAGTAGTGAATTAAGCATTATCCCACCTGGCAACAGCTGGTGTGGATGTGTCTTAGATTTGTACAGTTCCTTCCTATAAGCCACCAGTTTGTGCATTATTAGCTGCAGGTAAAATCTTTTTTCTTTGTGAATGATGTATGCACTCTGTTGGGGACCATCTTCTTGGACCTGTATGCCATTCTAGAGAAAAGTGCTGGATTAGCTGCATTGTGGCAGTTGATGGATGAACAAGTGGGCTTAGGCATGTTGTGATTTCCTGCGATCGCGTTTCATTTATTAATTTCTGATATGCTATAGTTCTACTTAAGGCTCATGAAAGAGTGCTTACAGCATGCTGGCACAAGAGTTTGATAAATAAGAATAAAAGCTATTAAATTACAAAGAATGAAGAATTAAAACCGTTCAGTTTTGCATTTTAAGAGTTTGGGGATTTTGTGCATTGATCATTTGACAGAGCCCCTTGTGCTGCTCAGCCAGCAAGAGTAGCGATTCAGCAAGGGGTGATGATCTTCCAGAATGGTTAGCAAGTTTGGAATGCTATTCAGTTTTTAAAGTAGAGTGATGCAACTGTATTCTTTTTGTCCACGATGCAGACATGGAAATGCTGGTGCACATAAAGTCTGTCGTCCAAATATTTTACTTTAGCCCAGTGTCTCAGGTTAGCAGTGTGGTTCTACCTTCATTTAGGTATTTAGCCTAGGTCCATTCATGGGGCCTGTAATGTGCATCACCTTTTGGACTCCACAAAATGGCTGTAACTGGTGATGACAATTGATGAATCCTCCTGTGCTTTTTCAGTGGGATTTCCTGTTTATTCTTTAAATTATTTTTGATGAGATGAATTCATCCTTAATGTTGTCATTTTAGTAACTATTGCCTCAGCTTACATATGTTAGCCGGTTGTTGCTCTGTCAGTTTAAGATCCTTCTTTACTTTTTCCACAGAGTTATCTGTCTTCCGAATGCACTATATATTCTTGTATTATTTTGTCAACCTTTTGCTCACTTGTCTTTCGTTCATTTTTGTTTGCACAGATTTGAGCATCTCAACATTTTTTTCTTTGGTTTTAAAACAATGCTTTGTTTCTTAAGCAAACATCTGTCAGTAGGATGAACAAGCAGTTTCTTGTAATCTACACGTCCCAGGATAGATGAAGGGCATTCGGTATCCAAGGAAACTCTTATGGTGACAGAACTTTTATATTGCAGTTTAATATTGTTAATTATGATTTCTGTTCCACGCAGTTGAGGCTCATATCCTTTAGGGGCAATACTGTTTAGGTGACTCCTCCAAGTTGACTCTCGAGCTCTGATATTTGTTGAACAGCTACAAGTTTTGCTACAGCTATAGGTTAGACTTGTATCACAAAGTAAATGGCACATTTTTGTAGACTTTAAACAAATAAATAAAAAAACTTTTCCGCTAGAATATCCGGAGGCAATCTCATTTTCCAAATTTTGGACAAAGCAAAAAATTTAGTAGAGTCTATATAGAGGTGGGATCTTCTGAGACATAAGGGATGCATCCAGTTTAGAGAAAAAAAAAACAATTCTCTATATACACTCCTGCATAGGAAACAATGATCAACAATAGGCATTCAAGAATGTTGCCATGTGTGATGATGTGATGACATTTGCTTTGATTTGGAGATGTATAGTGACATTAGTTACCGAATGGCTCCTTTAAACATTAAAGAAGAAAAGGTAACACACAAACACAGGCTCTCTCCAATGTTGAATTTCACTCACACCTTTTACCTGTGTCGTAGGTTATTTTCTTTTCTGGTTATTGTTCTATTGCTCTCTCTGTGCCAGGTAATGGTTGTTGGTGCATGCCAAATGCTTGCAATGCTAATAACTTCAAGGACCTTGCACATGAGGCAGCCGCTATATTGTGGGATTGTACATCTTGCTCTCAAAAGCACAAGGATTTGGAATTCTTTATGGTGTGTGAAAGTGTAAAAATTGCAGTTAAGTCGAACACACAAAGTGCAAGATAACAAAATGTACCTATTAGTGAATTTCACATTTCTTTGTAATTTATACTGTAGCATCAGGTAGTGCCATATGCTTGCTGTTAGGTGACTTTTGTGACGGGCCAAAGGCCCACAGTAAACCTACTGGTATAAAGTCTATCAACCATAGACTTCCAAACGTCACGCGTGTATATTTTTATAGATGGAAGGCTCTGTAGATGCCTAAAGTGAACTACAGAGCTGAACGTATGTACTTTTGTTAATATGGAGCATACAAGCAGATTCAGTTTAACTATGGAAAGAGGTCTGTTTTGCATCTGTGAGATGTGGATCCCTCAGGCTGTCAGAGCTCCCGTATAGTTAAAGTAGAGGTCCGAAGTCTGGCGAAATGCTAACAATCTTAACTTTAATGAGGTTGGAAAATGTGTTCTAATTGAGAGATTTGCATGGTCATTTCCACTTTTAGCTATGCTAGATTCTATCAGCTCCATTTTTTTCAAGGACTTGTAAGGTGCCATCCAGTTTTGTTGCGACAGCCGATAAGGTATTGAAAGCTTGAAGTTTTCTGTTTTTGTAGGTGTAGTATTAGGCCTATCTTCCATATGTGCATGCACTTTGCTAAAAGGTTTCATGTGGGCAATGAATTCTAATGGAAACAGTCTCTCAATATTTCACACAGCAAGATAAAGACCTAGGTGCACTGCGATTTTGCCTTCAATGCAGGTGACAGTCATGTTACAGGAGTCTTCTAATGTCATTTTCTTGACTGATGTTTTTTTTTTGTCTTGGTTTCTGGATACGGCCTACAGTTGCACGTTAACAGCACAATGTATCTACATTTACCAATTTCATGGAGTATGCATATTTTCTTTTTCTTTTAGGCTCCCGATCATCAGACAATTTTATTTAACCATGGGGCAGTTCAGAATATTGCTCATCTGCTCACATCAGCTTCCTACAAAGTAAGATGTTAACTTGTGTTGTTACTTTTGATGAAATCAGGTCTCCTTGGTGACTTGTCTCCAGATTCAAAGCTAATAATGTGCTCAAGTGCCCTGTTATCTTAACATTGTTTTTTGTAGCCTTCTAGACACTCAAATCATAAAGGAGAGCTGATCAAAGCAATGCCCAAGTTAAGATGTCATGTTGAAAGCTTGATTAAACTACCAGGTTTTCACTTAGCGCCCCAGTCTTATAAAGTTGAACAACTGTATAAATAAATGCACATCTACCCAGCTCAAAGACATAAATGTGCATAATATATTTAATGTTTTACTTTTACGGTCTTAAAACCCTTTGTACACACTTACAGCATTTTCTCTACATGCAGCATGTATTTGAATGTAAACTGTTTGAAACTCCTCACTATGTTGTGCATAGTTTTTTCCCACATTTCACCTGTATGTGGTGCCCACACATGAAACCACTGGTAACGGAGACGTTTCCTTACATAATTTGATGTTATGTCCCTTAATTCCAACATTTGATCTTAAGCTGTGGACTCTTAAATACCATTACTAGTAGTCTAGAGGTTTCAAGTATCATAAATGTTAGTACCTCAGATGGTATTGTATTTTTCTTCTAGATGTTTTCCCCAGGAAATTGTTTTGTCCACTTAGTTCATTCATGTTAATATTATTACTTCTACAGTTCCATTAATGGCTGCTGTTTTATCGTTTGATTTTTCTAAAAATAGGTGGTCATATTTTGGTGCTTTAGCTCCAATGGCATGAATATTACAGGAGTGGGACCTGGGTCAGGAATTGATAAGCTGGTACTCTTTAAGCTGCCTTTTGTTACTTTATAAAAGAGTGCTCCTGGTTCTATTTCTGTTCATGGTTTGTGCCACCACTGAAGAGGAAGCAATTCACCCATTCCACATTAAGTTATTATATTTTCTCAGAGTATTGGATGGATAAGCTCCCTTTGCCTTTATCAGTCAAGGCTACATAAAGGAATTTAGGTCTTCTCCATTATGGTCTTCACAATTTCACCAATCATGTGAGAGCGTCTACTGAGCAAATATCTCCACACTGAGTGCAATGCTGGCTACATTGATAAGTATCTGCTGTGCCTGTAACACAACCGCTGTGGTGGCAGGAGCAATGTTGGAATAAAGCTGGAAGTTGCAAGCCATGAGTTACTTGGTGAAGAAGAGAATAATTAAACGGTGTCTATAAATGCAGTTTGCCTTTTCTTGGTGCCTCGGATGCGCGGTATTGACATCTATCCACAGAAACTCCTTCCATTTCTTAACGCAAAGTAAAGTATGTCAAATATTTTATAGCATTTTATTAGTAAGCAAAAAAAACAATATCCGTTGCATTACTTCCATATGCATATTGTATCATTAGATTACAGTCTTACTCTGGTGTCTTGTTTTTATCATACCACATACATCAATAGCACATTTAACCTGGACCAGATAATAGTCCTGTGGCCGAGGCAGACTGTGTACCCCTTAGAGATCTCACCATATCTAAATATATATACAAAAAACTGTTCCAAAAGGAATCACTTCAAGACACATTCAAGTCTTCTACTGAGGCTATCCTATTCAAATGCTCTGTTGTCACAGTCAGTGTGCTACAAGTTTATTACTTTAATTATTTTTTACATGAACAAATTGAAATGCCAATTCCAATTTGTGATTAGGTGCTACAAGTGATGGCACTGACCAAATGAAAACAAGTGAGTGGTCAAAAAGTAGTGCACATACAAACACAAATTCCTTAATCAGTGGGACATAAAATACAAAATGGAATCCACATACATTTTTTTCCAGGACTTCTTAATGCCTGGCATTGAGTGGTTAAAATGAAACAGTTGACGGGCTCTGTTCTACAGATTGCATATCTATCTCAGATGTTTCCTGGTGGAGCTTAGATTCAATTGACAGCTTTACCTGTTGGCACTTTTGCTCATGTTTACCTTCTTTTTCAGAAGAGGTTTTCTCCACCTGCGTTTTTTTTTATTTTATTTTAAAAAAATGTCAAACTCTTTTTATTAAATGTTTCATTATAGAAAATGTTTACCAAGTACAGCAAAACAGAGATTTGTCTGACACATCGAGCGCTGCCACTAAGCTGCATCACACTTGATTTATGTGAATCTCCAGAGAGTCACCCCCAAATTTTTGATGTTTCGCTAGGCATCCCCCTAGCTTTATATACATATTGCTCAGCTTTGGCACAGTAGTCCTATCTAGGGTCCTTTTTGCTTCTACCCAGTTCCAGCCCTCTTCCTCCAGGGTGCCCACATCCCGTTCCCATCACGCTTTCAGTGCTATTGTGGTATGTGGGGTTTTCGTCAGTAGTGTACAGTACTTTGTTGAAATCCCCTTTCCTCTTAGCTGGGTCATTGTGATGTGTGTCTCTGTGGGGTTGTGATGCAGGAGGGCGTGCAAGTTTCACTTGTATCTCTCTAGTGCATGGAGTATCTGTAAGTATCAGTAAAATTGTGTTGTGTGCATTTCTTTGTGTCCTTAAGATAGTGACATTTGCGTATGGTTCTGCCCTCCCAAACGTCACCCAGTTTAGAGATTCCGATAATGTACCAGGCCGACAACCTTCCAATTTTGCTGTTTGTGTATCAGCCTGTTTCCAGTCCACAGTGGTGTTTCCTTAGGCAATGCACAGTGCCAGTTAATCCATCCAAGCATCTGGTTTAATTTGTGTGTAAAATATTCAGATAAAAAAATATGTTTGAGGCATGTGTGGCTGTAGATACACATGCTTTTCATACTCCTGCCATCAAGTGTTGGGTCTGGATGTGTGCAAGTTGTTTTCTTCAAAGAAGTCTTTCATGTCACGGGGTAGAGTTCTACTACTCCTCTTAGTGATAACGTGCATGGACATCAACTCCATTCTCAGTTTTCTTTTAGCCGTCTGGTTCAGACATATGTGCCTATGCTTAGTTTAAAATCCGTCACAGTTCTCCTTTGGGTTCATGCAACACCATTCCTTTTGCCGGGATTATTTAGATTGTGTTTCCCTTCTGCGTATCAAGTTACATCCACTTCGCTCATCGGGTTAGTTTGCTTCGACCGCAGCCCCTGCAAGGCCTCACCCTTCCGACCCTCCTTCGGACTCCATCACATTCTTCAGAGAATATCTGGGTGGTGATGGAAAGGATGCCCTTTCGTTACTGTCTGCTTTGCCACGCGAAATATCCCTGCTCTGACAAACATTTGGTCCGTAACTTGTGTTTGTCGCCAGAACAAAGGGAAGTGGATTGCAACACGTATAAATCCTTCTGCTTGAAGAAAATCCTTCAAGCGCGTTGCCTTGAAATGTCGTTGACTGAGATCGAGGACACTCCAGACTTCTTTGGTCATGAACACGCAGAAGAAGAGCAAGGCCACTATTGGCTGTGGGATGCGGAAGAAGTGGCGTTTTCCATCAAGGGTGGTCCCAACTCCGATCTCTAGGTCAATTTCGAGATGGAGGACGTTACACCGGCCAAAGGTAGAAATAAGAGTTCCTCCCCTCGCACTTTCGGAGGAGAGTTACAGGATTTTTTTTGTTTTTTACCTGCATGGCAAACAATTACATCAAACCAGTGGGTGTTAGCCATTATCCAACATGGCTATTGTCTGGTACTCTGTACCGCACATCCCAACATTCCACCTCGTGCGCACAGGCTATCACTGGAAAATCAAACAAACTGTCCCTCTTCAACACCTGGGCTCAGGGGTATACCCTCTATACCTCCTAATAGCCAAAAAAGACAGATCTTTACAGCCAATCTTAGATCTCAGGACACTAAACCAGTACATCCTGTCAGAGCACTTCCACATGGTCAGCTTGCAAAGCATGATCCCACTTCTCCAACAGGGCGACTTTATGACTACACTAGACCTAAAGAACACCTATTTTCACATACCAGTACACCCAAGCTATCGCCAATATCTCAGGTTTGTGGTGGGCGGCACATATTACTTCTTTCGGGGTGACTGTTGCTCCCAGGGTATTCACCAAGTGCCTAGCGGTGGTAGCAGACATCTACGCAGACAAAAACTCCATGTATTTCCAAATCTGGACGATTGGCTTATCAAAGCCAACACTCATCAGCAGTCTCAACAACACACTCCGGATACAGTAGATCTGCTCCACCGCTTGACGTTCAACATGGTTACCAAGTCTCACCTACACCCTCTACAGGTTCAGCCATATTTAGGGGCTGCTCTAAACACACAAATAGGATTAGCCTATCCAAGTACTGCAAGACTCTAGAATTTCAGACAAATCAACAAATCACAGTGAGGACAGTCATGCGCCTCTTAGGGGTGATGGCCTCCTGCATTGCCATAGTACCTCATGCCAAACTACACATACGTCTGTTACAGGAATATTTAGCACAATTTGGTCTCAATCACAAGGTCAGCTGATGTAGTGGTGATAGACCCCCAAACTCATCACTTTCTCTGGTGGAATACCAGTAACCTGTTAAAAGGGTGGCATTTTCTTGGCCATGTTCCCCACATTACTGTCACGATGGACACAGCACTCATGGGATGAAGTGCACACTTGAAGGATCTCAAAGTACAAGGTCTCTGGGATGCCAAACACTGATGTCTCATCAGCTACCTAGAGCTTCAAGCTGTTCACCTAGCGTTGAAAGCATTCCTACCTCACCTGATCTACAAGATTGTCCTAGTCCAGATGGACAATATGACAGCAATATCCTATCTACAAAAGCAGGGGGCAGAGGGACACACAGTCTCCACAGTTATCTCACCAATCCAGACCCTTTGGCGATGGGCTCTACTTTTTAACATCCACCTTTTAGTGGTATACCTACCATGAATAGACACATTTACAGACCTCCTCAGCAGGATGCAGCAAGATGTCCATGAGTGGAAAAACTGCCCCCAAGTCTCCTTCCATACTTCCACAGATTGTCTCCCAAATAGATCTTTGCAACCCCAGAAAACGCAAAATGCCCAAACTTCATGCCCAGGCTCCCATTCTCACCATCCAAGGCCAACACACTATGGATGACTTGGTCAGGGATATTTGCCTAAGCTTTTCCCCTTCTGCTTCCATTTCTAGTTTGGAAGCTCAGGCAAACATGTCTTACACTGATACTAGTGGCTCCCACTTGAGCTTGTCAGCCCTGGTTCACAGCATTAGTGTACCTCTCTGAAGTTCCCCCCAAGAACTCTGACAGGCCAGACCTTCTCATTCAGAACCATGGGGAAATCAGGCACCCAGATTCTAAAACTCTCAACTTGGCAATCTGGCTCATGAGGCCATAGAGTTTGTTTACCTCAGTCTGCCACCTGAATGTGTGACCATTCTTAAAGAAGTCTGTAGACCTACCACCCGAGCATGCTACGCGCCAAAATGGAAAAGATTTGGCTAATATTGCCATACAAAACATATTGATGCTTTCAGAGCCAGTGTACAAGACATTGCCTGCTACCTGCTTCATTTGCAAAAATCTGGGTTTGCATTCACATCGATAAGATTACATCTTGCTGCAGTGGCTGCCTATCTACAGAATAGACATCATATTTCTTTATTCAAATTATCAGTCGTTAAAGCCTTCATAGAGAGGCTACAAAGAGTTATTCCACCAGAGTTTCCACCTGCACCCTTATGCACCCTTAACATTGTTCTTACATTACTGATGGGTCCTCCATTTGATCCCCTGCTTTCATACTCCCTTCTGTACTTCCCTTGGAAAATAGCATTTTTAATTGCTATTACCTCACTTAGATGTGATCTCCAGGCTGTAACCTTTAATAAACCTTTCTGCCAGCTCCACAGAGGCAGTATGGTTTCCCGCATCATCCCCGAATTCCTCTCTAAAGTTGTCCTCACTTTCACCTCAATAAGTCAATTGAGTTTCTGTTTTTTTCCCACAACCAGATTTATTTATGGAGAGGGCTTTCCACACATAAGATGTTAAAAGAGCTCTTATGTTCTATATTGATAGAACTAAAACTTGCAGAAAAACTAAGAAACTATTGTTTTTGCCCCACTCCAGTAATAAAAGCCTATATCCAAATCAGGTATAGCCAGATGGCTAGTTTAGTGCATTCAGACTTGTTAAGCTAAAGCCTAAAGACCCCTACCTACAACTCCTAGAGTATATTCTCTTAGGAAGAAAGGAGCAAACATGGCTTTACTAGGAAATATTCCAATAGTTGACATAAGCAAATCAGCTACATAGTCTATACGTTCACTACACATGTTCACTAGACCTAATGTGCGGATATTCTATCACACCAACAAGCCAATGTAGGTCAGGCAGTGCTGCATACACTTTTCCGGGCAACTGAAACACCCACAGGGTAGCCACCACTTATGAGGAAGACAGCTTTACAGTCTATGCAAAGCATGTGTATCTACAGCCACAAATGCCTGGAATGGGATATGTTAATTATCCTGTAAGCATTTGTTCCTGACATGTAGTGCTGTAGATTCACATGAGCCCACCATCCTCCCTAGATACCTATGGCTGTTGCAATTTTGCTTTCTTTTCACATGAACGTCTCATTACTTACACTTACTGTACACTCCATTCTCACCTGCCTGTGCAAAAGCAATCTACCAATGGAGTTGATGCCCATGCGGATTATCACCAAGAGAATTCGTCACTCTACCTTGTGACTCGAAAGACTTTTTCAGAGAAAAACAACTTGCACACATTCAGACCCAACACAATATGGCAGGAGTGTGCAAAGCTTGTGAATCTACAGCACTTCATGCCATGAAAAGAAAAGTAACATATTCCTTACATTGTTTTTTAAAACCCTGGGTAGTTAGAAAACCTTTAAAGAGTTACTAGATTGGCACATTATATTTATAAACCTGTTGTGATATCATATTTCCTTTTACAGGTCCGAATGCAAGCACTTAAATGCTTTTCTGTGTTCGCTTTCGAGAACCCGCAGGTATCCATGACCTTGGTGAATGGTGAGCAAAGTTTGCTTCCTGGCCTCTTTCTAATTCTCTTGAAATGGATTATTATTCAAAGAGTTGAATGCTGTGTTTTTCTCTTGCTGTCTTTTACAGTTTTGGTTGATGGCGAACTATTACCACAGATCTTTGCAAAGATGTTGCAACGAGATAAGCCTATTGAAATGCAGCTTACAGCTGCCAAATGGTAATTTTAATAATGCACAATGTTTGTGAGTATAGAATTGTTGTTCTGTTAAGGATTTCTTTTTAAATATTTGGGCTGTTCAGCTTAAATAGTGGAAAAAAATGAATGGAAGGGCTACGAAATATGTGGCAAAAGTAGCGTCGAAATTGGATATACCTTATAGT